>NW_017729022.1:178068022-178078851 GCF_001723915.1 Gavialis gangeticus
GGTGATGGGGAGGGAGAGGTGCTTTGCCGTGCCCTGCAACTCTCTTGGGCTTCCTGCATGTGAGCCCACTTGAAGGGGGCATGGGAGTCCCCAGGTGGGGGTGCAGGAGCCCACCCAGGGACCCCATGGCACCGTGAGCAGGTGCCACTCCAGAGAGCATGCCTGCTGCAGTTGACAGATGCTGGCAGCAGGAGGAGGCATGCTCACCTGTGCCCAGCAGCCACTCAGTAGTTTTCATAAATTACTGCAAGACCGTTTCAGGCTGGACATAAGGAAGAATTTCTTTACTGTCTGAGTCCCCAAGGTCTGGAACAGCCTGCCATTGGAGGTGGTTCAAGCACCTACATTGAACACCTTCAAGAGCAAATTGGATGCTTATCTTGCTGGGATCCTATGACCCCAGCTGACTTCCTGCCCTTTGGGCAGGGGGCTGGACTCGATGATCTTCCAAGGTCCCTTCCAGCCCTAATGTCTATGAAATCTATGAAATCAGGGGTGGCCTGGATTCTGGGCTGTGCTCGGCACCAGCAGCCTGGGGAGCCCATGGGGCACGCTGGGAGGTGTGCAGGAGCCCCCAGCCCCCTGGCCTTGGTCAGTGCAGTTCACCCCACACCAAAGGGTGAACATGTGTTCTGTTCACTCCTGAACTAACCAACACTGTGTGCAGAAATCCTCATAAGTTTGATCAATTCTGCCTTGGGCTTCTTGAAAGTCTGTACCTAGCCTCAATTATAACCATGCAACCTAAAGACTTCATTAGGACTATATGAGGATGACTGAGGATATAAAATGAGATGAAAAGTAATGGGGACTTTTAAATTTATGCTAAAAGTGATACAAAATCAGATCTTGTGTATTATTCAATTCCAAATGAAGTCACAGTAAGTCATGTTTTGTGCAGCAGCAAGTATCAAACTCTGGTAAAAACAAACATTTATGTCTCCAGATGTTGATCTCTTGTCCCACTGCCCCATGAAAAAAACATCAGTTTTCCCCTAAAATTTTTATTGAAACAAAGCTGTCTTTTTGTAACTTTTCTTAGTATATGCTGCAACCCACTGCCAGCAGATTGTCCAAAGTCACTGACATGACAGTTACTAATGAACAAACATCAACAGGAAAGACTTATTTAGACAGATTTCTTGTTTTGTGGCTCAATGGAAAGATTCTTATATGCGGGCTATGATTGCTTTCCTTTCTGATTCAGTAAATATCACTTGGCATATGTTTCCTTTAAATTTATGGAGAGGATTTTCTGATGACATGTTATGTAAAAGATGGTGTCTTTGTTCATGGTTTTCTTTTTCCTTTTTCCTTCCCTCTCTGACTGCTGGATTACTTACTGTTGTCTAACTGAACATACACAGCGTGTTCTACGTGAATTCTCACTTCCCTGGCAAAAGCACCTCATACCAAAAGCTCACTCCATAAATAACACAGGCTTTGCATTTATTCTGCTCTGAAATGCTGTAAAAAATAAAAGGCTACCTATCAAACTTGTTTGTCTAATAATGGGGGAAGGGGTAAGATATTGTAAACAGTGTCCAAATGAATTGTAGTAACCAGAATAAATGGTTGTTGCCATTACAGAACACTGGGACTGAATTGAGGCCACTCAAAATATATCACATGTGACTTTAATCCATTCCAGAGCCCAGTTTTCTTCCAGGCTTGGAAATGTAATGCTCTGAGGTGCTGAGCCCTTTTACTGCCATTGAAATCAACAGGAAAGCAGAATCCTCCTTACCCTTGGAAGGTGATCAAATATTGCACAATAGAGACCTCATACTCTGATCATGCACAATTTTTACAGGCAAGTTTAAGCAGGTAAATAGACTGGTTGACTTCAGTAAGTCTACTCAATATGCTGAAATTTAGGCATGTGTACAAGGGCATGCAGGATCAGGATCTATCTATCTATCTATCTATCGTATAAAATTTGGTTTCCTATCTCCCTCCATCATAGTTCCTAATCTGAGTAAGGCCACATTTTAATCAGTGCTTTACATCATGTGGATGGCAGAGATCCTTGGCTCTGAACACATAAATAACATGCAGTGCTTAGGAACTTAAATTAATTTATTTACAATGTATAAAATAGGCTGTTTAGGATTCCATTAAATTATATATCCAGCAAAAAGCATTTTTTATGGGAAAGATGAATCCAGCAGGTGCTGATATTCTTACAAATTCCCCCTTGAAGGAACAATAATAATTCCTGGGAGAAACGGTAGGGTAGGGTAGGAGGAAAAAGAAAAAAGGCAAATAAAAATGTTCTCAGCTATCAGTATTTGGTCCCTGGGAGGGTACAAATCCTGCTTCAAACAGCCCTTGAGACGCCACCACTTAAAGGTCAGAAAAGGAGTTCTTTTGAGGTGACATTCAAACCTTTAATAGCTGGCAGCCAGTTTTGACAATAATAATTTTCCCTCATTGCCGGCAGAAAGAGGTTTGCTGCTCAGTTACCTGTCCACAGCAGTCTGGATAGAGCAGTAACCTAATCCAGTTTATTTTAGGGGTGGGGGTAGATGCAGTGCCTGCAGGCCTCCCCAGCCCGTCTGTAATTATACCAAAAGCAGAGGAACGCCTCAGGTTGCACATTAGGCCCTTGCTGAGATTAGTAATTATAATATCAGTTTTCTCCAAATAGGTCTGACAGAATAGCATTGGTAGCAGAGGTGACTCAAAGTTTAGTAAGTCTTAGGGAAAGTTTACTGTCTCCTGCTGCTTTCTGTCCCACAAATTTGGCCTCTCTAATAACCAGCATTGGCCACAAACAGTAGGAATCCTTTTCAATCACTATTAGCAACACTTCATTTCTGTCATATTTGACCCCTGGCAAGCTGCAGCCCAGCAAAGAGCATTCCTTCCAGAAAGTAACCAGACATCCAGCAAGAACAGATTTACTCTGTGACAAATGACATTTTTAGGGGCCTCTAAAAACACTGAAATGAACTGTCCATTTTCACAGCGGGTGTCTAGAAATCCCTTTCCTAAGGTAGTAAGGATTTGGAGAGAAGAAAGCAGCGTCATTGCTCCTTCTCTTCTTCCTTGTTTGCCTGATACAATTTATGTTAGCTAAGTACTGATAGAGAACTGTAGGCTTTATTGGTCTTTAGATGAACTGGCTCCACTAAATTTTAGGACCTCCCATCCAGAACTGTATTCCATTCTTAGATATGAACTGAACTTGGACTTTTTTTAAAAATTCAGCGTGTTTTAGGACCTCCACAAAGTAGACAAGGGAGGTACCGCTATGACCCCCATGAAAGAACTCCACCTCCTCTTCCCACTCTTACATGTGGCATCATGTTTCCTTTCTCTCTCTGATCTCAGGAAACTGCTAATACCTCATCCCCCCATCTCTTTAAACAGTGTTGATTTTGCTCAACTTTTTCATTGTTTTTATTATAATGGAGGTAAGAAAAGGCATTCACGTAATATCTAGCAGTTTTCATTTGTAGTTCTCAAAGTAGCTCAGTATCATTATCCCCATTTTCCAGGTGGAGATACTGCAGTGCAGGGAGGCAGCATGACTTGCTCCAGGTCACCCATCACACCAGTGGCATATGCAGAGATCCTGACTCTCCAGAGTACATGTATATTGAGAAGCTGGAAGTGAGTGTGGACTGAATGTGAGAAAGGATGCCCGATCAGGCAAGGTAATATAAAACAGGGTAATCCAGAGGTGCTGTGGAAATTACAGATTCATGAGTGTGTTACATAATCTAAGGTAATATACAGCTTTAGGACAGTACTTAATCTGCTCTTGAGGAAGTCAGGGGGACTAGAATGTGATCCCATAAATGTAATAAAATGTTAAGGAGTCACAAAAAGGTGCAGATAAGTAGAAAAAGAGGAGGAGTTAACTTTTACCTTCCTATATGCTCATGTTATCTGCTTTTCCTTTGCTAATTTATTTAAGTCCTAATTTCCCTAAAACCGGTGCCATTTGATCCACATGGTCATGCCAGCATCCTTTGCTTCTGAATATGGCTTGGGGGCTCTGCAACTCCTTGCCTACTGTAGAGCAGGGTTTTGTGACATTTGCAAACAGTCTGGGGAGACTTCATGCTATATGGATCCATTTCCCTCCAGAAAAAGTGGCCTATGAACCAGTATCATGGGCAGCTGTGCCTTGCTGCCAGGTTAAGGAAGCTCACATCTAAACCAGGCTGCATGTCATTTCCCTGCACACAGCCATTTTGACTTTGAGTCAGAATTTTACCTTAATTCATGTGGCTTTTTTGTTCTGTTCAGGTAATATTTTTTTACACATGGGCAAAATGTTTTTTGCGTATACAGGGAAAATGTGATTGCCAGCATTCCAGTCTCAGCGTATACAGGACAGGCTGGAAGTGGTCAACATGTGCTGCACAACTGCCGGATAGTATTTCAGCTGCTGGATTGGATTTGCTGAGGAATGGAATTAGGCAAAGGAGTATTTACTACATTCAGAAGTTGCCCTCTTGGGCTCTGAATTTGGTGATTACATATGAGTCAAGGAACAGGGCAAAAACATTATGACTTTATCAGTGCTCTCACTCTAATTGATACCTAGAAGGGATGGCAAAGCAAGTGAGGATTTCTGTGCTTCTGTGTGTATTTAGGCTGAAAAGTGGCTATTCTCCAGAGTCTTTGATCCACAACTTGGCATTTTACTGAAGAAGGCTGAGCTACACTGATCAGGAAAGAGCAATGTGAAGAGGGACCAATTAACACTCACGTAGCACCATGTGAGATTGCCACTGAGACCTGGATATCCTCTTAATACACTGACAACAACCAGGGAATGGCTAACTTTGTTGATGGGACTGTATATATTAAATTTAAAAGATTTTGCTGCTATCAAAGACTTGCTTAAAAGTACATTTAAGATTTGGTTTATCTCCTTCATTATTCCCCCTGTGTGTCTGAAGGCATTTATGGTGAATAAAGGTAATACCAGAGAGCTAAATGGTAATGGAAATTGATGGATTTTATGATTCACTCTGGAGTAGATTGGGTAATTAGGCAACTAATTTTCCTCTTGTGCTTGAAGTTGCGATTGCTTCTGAAGTTTTGCTCTTGTATAGTTATTCAGCTATAGTGGGAGATGTCATCACACAAAAATAGCAGCAACTAGAACTCTGCACTGGACTCTGTATGCTTATTTTACAAATGGGTTGTTGTTAGGGTTCATAAAAATGTGCAGTATCTGGGAGAAGGAATTCTTGTATGGATGGTTAAAAAAACTGGGCTGTTGCTAGAGGAGGAAGGCTGGTCTTAGTCAAAGACAGATCCGGAGGGGATGCAATGGTATGGTCACACCCCATTTTTGGACCATGACACACGAGCAGCAGCCAGTCCTCAAAGCAGGTAAAAATCCCACCCCCTTCCTTTGCTCAGTGGCATGTCTTCAGCATGCTCAGTGACACCTGAATTCCCATGGCCCTTCCCTTATCCTCTATTGCTGCTGTGTCTACCCCTGGCTGCCACACAGCCCAGCTGGAGTGAAGCAGGAGTAGCTCTTGAGTTCCCCCTGCATCAGTGGTGGATGGGGGAGGAAGAGGGAAGGACTGAGCATGGAAGGGAAAGGAGGGGCTGTGAAGAATGGGATGGGAATGAAATTGTTACCTAATTAGTGGACTTTAGGCCAGCATGGTCTGCCTACTCTGGTGGGCTGGGAGGGAGGTTGGGGTGCAGCTACTCCTGCAGTACCAGTTGCTGCTCCCACACCTTCACAAATTCCTGGATTCATCTATGGTCTTAGTTAAGATAATAGCCTGGGACTCGGGACAGACATTCAATCCCTGGATTTTGCAGTGTAAGCTTGGGTCTTGTCATTTAATGCCTCTGTGGTCCAACTACCAGTTTTCTACTTGTATACTGTAGTCCTTTCCCCCACCCTTTGTCTTGTCTGTTTGGATAGCAGGCTTTTCAGTGCAAGGATGCTCCCTTGCCTGCATGTAACAGAACAGGACCCTGCTGTTGGTAGCTGCCACTAATAAAAATAATAGAATGGAGTCAGGGGTCTTTCTTGAATGAAGAGCTCTGCTTCCTAAGAAGATCCATAGCACAGATTTGCTGCCATGTTTATAGTGATTATTGTGAAGTTGGTTTTGGATTGGGTTTTTTTTAGTGTGTCTTTGCTTCATGTAAAAAAACTGTATCTGAAACCTTCCAATTATAGTCTAGTCCTGGCTGAGTTAATATAAACTGGGTGGAGAAATAATGGGACAGTATTAAAAGCTAAGGAAGAAGAGGTGACTCAAAGTTTAGCAAGACTTAGAAAAAGTTTACGGTCCCCTGTTGCGCTCTGCTCCACAAAATTGGCCCATCTAAAACCAACACTGGCCAGCAGCAGTGGGAATCCTTTTCAATCACCATTAGCAACACTTTTATTTCCATCATAGTCAACCACAGCAGGCTGTAACTCAGTGAAGAGCATTCTTTTGAAAAAGCCAGCAGACTTTCAAGTGCAGCGGATTTACTGTGTGAAAAACAGCATTTTCAGGGGCTTCTGAAAATGTTTTAAATGAATGCTCCTTCTTTATTCTTTCTCACAGCTTGACTCTAAACTTAGAAAACCCTTCACTCTAAACAACCTGGGAGTGGCCTATAAAATTTAAATAATTAGGATAATATTCAGAGTATAAGTAGTTTATTGTTATATTTTGAATCATGCTTTTTTGCCTCGGTATTAATGTGGATGAAGCTCATGTTTCTAGATATTTTGTTGCGGGTGAACAAATCTGGGTTTCCGATGCATATTTTGCAGCTGACTAAAGAATTCTGCACAGGGTTTGTGTTTTGCTTTGTTTTAAATCTTGCTGTCAGGTCTATAAATCCTTGCAGAAATATTTGCAAGGTTTTTTTCCATTGAACTGATAAAGTAACCTTCCACAAAACAGCCCTATTAAAATGTGTGTCTTTGAAATTAATGAAAAAGCACAACTTAGCCAGTTTGGCCTTATTCCTAAATCTTTGCACACATCCCAAATCAGAACAACTTTAAAGTCAACAAGAGAGAGCCAGTAAAGGGGCTGTGGCAGAAAATGATTTGTTGAGGCAACCAAAAGAAAGTAAAATGCACTCTTCATTGCACATGTAAATGAGTCAGAGAGCCAGGCTAAAACACAGTTACAGGCTTTGTGGCGTGACTGAGACCTACTAACAACCTGTGACTGAAATAAAAGGGAATCTTTCCATTTACTTGAATTGTGGCTGGATCAGGCCTAGTGTTTGGTATGCAGGGCCATGTGAGGTAGGCAAGTTTGTGACTATGCAGAAATCTGTAAAAGGGTAACTCTTTTTTTTTTTTGTCAAATAGCCCCTGTTTAGGCTGATGGACTTAAAACATGATGCCAGTTTCATCCCTGAGGAAAGTGGGAAATCTCCAAAGATAAATGAGCTAAATAGCAAAACATCAATTTTTCAAGGGCTACCTACAAATGTCATGACTGTGGGTTTTTAAAATTGTCAGTTTGGGGTATACAAAAAGCCAAAACCACAGAGTTGTGTCTAGGGACAGCATTTCCATGCACTGCTTGAGAACACAGTTGCTCATATGGATGTGAGAGACGGAGAATGCAGAGGCAAATGCTTCCTCAAAATGATGTGTCCAAAGTATTTGTATAAAATTGTGGGTGCAGATTTAAAGGTTTGGTTTGGCCCAAGTAAATCATATGCAATGACTATTTTTTTGACCTGTTTCAGTTGTAATATGACAATATACAGGATGTTTGTAACATGCTATGGAAAGCTGACCTAATCATTTCAATACTGGGCATTTGGATTGATCTATTGTTCCTAGCTCCTAACAAAATAGACCTGGCATTACACACAATATGATTTCCAGTAACACAGCAGGGGTAGTTAGATATAGAGATTGAGCATTGTGTTAATAAAAGGCCTAATGAAAATCAAAGATAAATAGTTGCCCCAGGAAATTAAAATTCTGCACTGGAGCCTACATGGTCTATCCCTATCTATACCAAGAAAAAAGTTATATGAAATGGCTAATAAATGGATCTTAAGTGAATCTACTGTATTATCCACCAGCTATGTGTTGTCTCCATTAAGCTTAACACTACTGTTTTTGGAGAGGGAAGAAAATTGTCAGTCATATTTTGATTTTTCTGACACTAGCCAGGAACTTGCATTTCCAGTTCCTGCTGTAAATTGTGCTTGTTCCGTCTTGAAGAGTACAAAATGAAGGCATATGTGTCAAGAGTGGCTACAAAGAAGATTGTAGTTCAGGTTCTGATGGGTTCTTCTAAAGGAAGTGAAAACTTTCCCTAATGTCTGCTTCCCCTAAAATGCTTTCTTTCCCTGCACAGTTCTTAATTATGTGGATATCCTGCAAAATGACTCTTTTGGCGCTTAATAGTTCATCAGTATTAATGCATTATTCAAGTGTTCTGCAGATGGCAAAGTAGTACCTCTTTTGTAGATTTATATAAGAACCAGCACTCCAGCCAGAGGTGAGATACAGCCAATTTTGTTTCTGCCAACTAAAATTGTTCTTGTGTTGATGATGCTTTCCATTGTATGTCTCCTTATTGGACTGTGTGTGTAAGAACCAGATGTACAGAAGAGCTTGGCTCTGATTTAGGTACCAAAATCAGTGGCAACTGAGTGCTGAGATAAATTGGAAATTGACCAATGCTGGTTTTGGTTTGTTTGTGCCGGGCCTTTTAAGGATGTCCAAATATACAGCTGGGAGCTATTCTCCGAGACAGTGAGGAAAATTGAAACCTCTATTTTATATCATAAAAAGGGAATGGTGGAAAGGTCCTTGCCATCATTATCCCTTAGTCCCTCAATTTCTGTGTATGTCTCCCTTACATTTCTATATGAAATATTAAACCCAAGCATTTTTCTTTTTAAAACAGGTTGTAGAGTTACTTCAGAAGTAAAGGCAGCCAAAGTTGCAATCTTCCCATTTTATTTAAATAATCACCTTCTTCTTTAATGCCTTGTAGTCCACCTTTTTTTATTTTAAACCATTAAAACATCACCCAGAATTCCATTGCCAGTAAGAAGACAATATCTCTGAGCAATAAATGCAGCATCTGCTTTCATTATTTTCAACAAACAGCATATTTAGAAGATATACTCTTACTTTAATAGAGACTAAATACACAAGCTACAACACTTACATGTCCTTTCCATTCTGTTTTTTTGCTTCCTGTATTCCTCCAAAATATATGCTTCATTCTGTCTTCCCACATACTTCAAAATCCTAGCTTTTACTTTTCTTTGTTCTGCCTTTACCCATCTTGTCTCTCTCAGCCCAGTCTTGTGCAAGTGAAGTTGATGAAAGTTTTGCCATTTTGTCCATCCATAGCAAACTTAAGAACAACCTGGCTGTCCTCACCGGTACAGCTGCATGGTACTTCTGGGCTAATAGCGGGCATGTCTGTTCCCTTTGAAACTCCACTACTGTGGTGCCCTACAGAGAAGTCACAATGCATGTAAAATCAAAGTTTATTGCATGATTCAAAGATGAACTGGAAATTGGCTTTGGGCTCCTTACGCTGAAAGCTTTTACAGCTCCTCCCATAGGTGTCCATGTTCAGGATCCAGTGGCCCTCAAGGGGGAGGGAGTTCCAGAGCTGAGGGGTAACTGCTAAGAATGACATCCTGCACATATTCAACAAGTGGACTTGGCACATTGACGGTAAGTGTAGGGAGTTGCTCTGAGCTGACTGCAGGAAGTGTGATGGGGTGTAATAGAGAAAGCAGTCCCTTAGGTATGTAGGGCCAAACCTGTTAGAGAGCAGGGGTGGCCAACCTGTGGCTCCAGAGCCACATGCGGCTCTTCAGAAGTTTATGTAGAAACTGGTCACGGTGTGCTTGTACGAAGATTCAAGGAGATGCATGTTAACTGCTGAGGAGCTACATGTAGCTCCAGGGCCGCAAGTGGGCCACCCCTGTGTTCTAACTCAAAACCAGCACCTTGAATTGCACCCAGAAAGCTATTGGGAGGCAGTGCTGACTCTCGAGCACTGGAGTTGTATGTTTCTGGTGACCCACCCCCTTTAGAAGGTGAGCCACCATATTCTGCACCAGCTGCAGCATCCAGACAAGCTGCACTGTTTTGTATTCCCAAGGGGGGCGGGGTTTCTTCTCTTAATAGAAAATGAGATTTAAAAGATACCAATGTTTTATGAGCTGCTACTAACAAAGAATTGTGGCTTCTGGGATAATCATGGGAAGAAACCAAACACAAAATGTGGAGGGAAGTTTCTGAAAAATAACAAACACCTTTTGAATATGATAGGTTCCCAGTATTACTACGGACATTTTTTGTACTGTTTCACCTGTCTTGTCCTGTGACCTGTTCTTCACAATGGAAAGTCATATTGCATAATCTCATAGACTGGTGTTTAGACTTTTTTTAAATTAAATTGCAGAGTCAACACTAATAATAGCTAGCCATTTCAGGTCATGGGTGACTGGTGATTGGAAGGTAGCAAATGTGGTCCCCATCTTCAAGAAAGGGAAGAGGGAGGACCTGGGCAACTATAGGCCCGTCAGTCTTACCTCAATCCTGGGGAAGCTCTTTGAGAAGATCATCAAGGAGCACATTTGTGATGGGCCGGCATCAGAAATGATGCTCAGGGGCAATCCACATGGATTTATTAGGGGGAGATCATGTCAGACCAACCTGATTGCCTTTTACGATCAGGTCACAAAGGCCATGGATGCAGGTGTCGCGGTGGATGTAGTCTTTCTGGACTTCAGCAAGGCCTTTGACACCGTCTCTCACCCCATCCTAGTTAAAAAACTAGGCGACTGTGGCATAGATGCCTACACAGTCAGATGGATTGCAGATTGGCTGA
>NW_017729022.1:178079071-178087145 GCF_001723915.1 Gavialis gangeticus
CAAAAACTACTTCACAGTTAGGGCGGCTAGGAGCTGGAACCAACTTCCAAGGGAAGTGGTGCTGGCCCCTACCCTGGGGGTCTTTAAGAAGAGGCTGGATGCCTACCTGGCTGGACTCATTTGAGTCCCGTTTTTGTTTTGGGGTTTTGTTGTTCTCCCGCCCTGGCGGGGGGTCAGGCTAGAAGATCTACTAGGTCCCTTCCAACCCTAAATCTATGAAACTATGAAACTATGGTGCCTCCTGAGTCTGGGGGGGGGCACCAGTGGGGCATGATGCAGGTGGTGGCCCACAGTGGCCAGCCAGCGACTGGCAGGGGGCAACCAGAGGCACAGCAGTGGCAGAAGTGCCAGCACTTCTGCCTGTGGCACAGTGGCAGCAGAAATGCCAGTACTTCCACCGCCAGGGCACTTCTGCTGCTGATGTGCCACCGGCAGAGCCAAATTCAGGGGGGTCACGAGTGCTCTCTGTGCCCCCCTAACAGCCAGAGTGCTCACTGTTGGGGAGGAGCACCAGCACTCTCAGGATGGGAATGTGCCCGCCCATGCTCCTCCTACGTGTCGCCTATGTGTCAGGTCCTGTATTGTCAGGCAATGGGTGCACTTGTTGAGTGTTTAAACACCTAACGTGCAACAACAGTGTATGTTGTTATTGGTGCTGCCTGCTGTATGCTGAGTGCTATTCAAGTACTCCAGAAGGACTGCCCCTGTTCAGTCAAAAGACTGAGGAACAAATAGATAGTTAGAAACTAAGTAGCAATTAGCAAGTCAACTAGATTCACTCTTTAGCCTATCCTTCTAAGGAGTTTGATGTAGGAAAAGCGGATTGCAGATACTGAATGTGCCACAATGCCTCATGGCAGATTGGATAGAAGGATTTATTTTTTGGAAGAAGTTCCCAAATAGGTGTAGATGGGTGAAACGACTGGCTAGGCAGTGAGAACTAAAGAGGATAAGAGAGCAGAAGTAGGGAAGGGCCAAGCTACAGGAGGTTTTGAAAAACACAGAACTGGCTTATTTATTATGCACTAATAGAACAGAAGAAGCCCAGGAAGAACCCTGATGAGGAAAATCACATGATCAAATAAATGATCAAAGCAAATGGATACGCTGGCTGCGTTTTGTGTGTGCATAGGAGAAACAAATTGTGGGAGAGAAAGGGAATTTAGAGTTGGTGACAAGGAAACAGAGGCATGCAGCGTGCACTTATAGAAATATGGAGGAGTCCAAATTAGCCTTGGATTGTAACACTGAGTAATGGGAAGGCCATTGGAATTATTGACCATGATACAGAAGAGGGAAGTAAGACAGGGAAGACAAAGAACATGGTTTTTGGCCAAGTTCAGTTGATTGTGGCAGAAAACATTAACAATACCATATTTTATCGCATATACATGCACCTTTTTTCCAAAATTCGGTGGCTGGAAATTGGGATGTTCATTACACGCAAGAAAATATCGTAATATTAGTTTCTGTATCTGACAATAGGAAGCAAAAGTAATGCTGCAGTACTGTTTCCTAGCTGCTTGCTTTGTGTGCTTTATCTTTCCTCTTTGCAGAGGCTCCTGGTACAAAAGCTGCTACTCAGTTACTTACTGCTACTTACCAGAGTTTTCAAGGGAAGATCTTTTTTCTTTATTCTTCTTTAAAAAACCAAAGTGTGGTTAGGGGACATGTATTTGGGGACATGTTTTATGCCAGAAAATATGTTATATTGAAGGTTTTAGCTGAGATATGGAATTGAATTAAAAGACATAGGACATGCAGGGTTAAGTAAATACCCTCTCCTCTTTCTAAGTCTTGATATCCTACCACTTCTAGTGAAATTGCTCCACTTTCTGAGGATCCTCTTTGCTTTCAAAGAAGGGGGAAGATTAACGTTATGTTGAACACGAGATACCAGAGCTGCAGTGTATCTGTAATTTCCAAATGTTTCTCGCCTGAGTTGTGTACAAATGATTACCAGTTTCTTCCCCCACAACTATAAATTACATTTTATGGTATTAACTCATGGAAAGTGATGAAAGCATCCTAAATATATAAGGATTTACAAGTTAATATTAGCTGCTTGACTGGCGTGTCCCCTGGATGTTGTAGTGGTAGCAGACTGATAGGAACAAGTTAATTTTTATAGCATAGTTCTTCATTAATAACATGTTTCTGAGCCCATCAAATTATAGCAAGGGAAAAGAAGCATGCTTTTCGGTTTAAGTGTGAGGAAACATAGGTTAAATGTTTTTTATTCTTTCAAATAAGGTACAATACTGTGTTCTGTACTTTAAACAGGAACTTTTCTATTTCTACAAGGACTGTAAAACAAGGAAATAGTTTTTTTTATATTGTTTTGGATTGATTATGGTCTTAACATTTGTTTGTTTGCTTGTTAGTTTGTTTTTTATTTTCTTAGAAATGCCAGGAAGCGACTTTGCTAAAAGCATTGCTTTTTTTTGTATGTTTTTAATTTAACATTTTATGAGTTTCCCACACAAATAAAATGCACAAGCATAGCATGATACAGGCAGTCTGGCATTACATAGGAATTGCAGTACATATTTCATAGATTTCATAGACATTAGGGCTGGAAGGGACCTCGTAAGACTGAGTCCAGCCTGCTGCCCCAGAGGCAGGAAGTCAGCTGGGGTCAAAGGAACCCAGCAAGATAAGCATCCAAATGTTTGTTAAAAGTATCCAGAGTAGGTGCTTGCACCACCTCTGGGGGGAGTCTGTTCCAGGCCTTGGGAGCTCGAACAGTAAAGAAAAATTTCCTTATGTCCAGCCTCAAACAGTCTTGCAGGAGTTTGTGACCATTGGACTTTGTCATCCCTTTAGGTGCTCTGGTGAACAGGCGTTCCCCCAGATCCTGATGTACACCCATTATGTACTTATGGGATGCCACCACGTCACCCCTGAGCCTGCACTTCTCCAGGCTGAAGACTCCCATAACTCACAGCTTCTCTTCATAAGGCCTGTTCTCTTGCTCTCTGATCATGCGTGTGGCTCTCCCCTGGACGCTTTCAAGTTTCTCCATGTTCTTCCTTAAATTGTGGAGCCCAGAATTGGATGCAGTACTCCAGCTGCAGCTTCTCTAAGGCTGAGCATAGCAGGAGGATGACATCCTGGATCTTGCTTGAGATACATTGGTAGATGCAAGGCAGAGTTTTGTTCGCTTTGCCAGCTTCAGTATCGCACTGGTGGTTCATGCTCATCTTGTGGTCAATCATAACTTCCAAGTACCTTTTGGTCATGGTGCTATAGGGAGTGTAGCACTGCCGAGCCTATAAAATGTGATGCGGGTTTTTTTCCCCCAAGGTGGAGCACCTTGCATTTCTCCGAATTGAATGCCATCAGGTTTTCATCTGCCCACCTAATTGAGGTTGGCCTGGATCCGCAAGCCTGTTGAGGTTGGCCTGTATCACCAGACCATCCTCAAGAGTGGACACTCTTCCCCAAAGTTTGGTTTAGCCAATCCGCTTCTGACACCAGTGTCCAGATTGTTTATGAAGACATTAAAGAGTACAGGTCTGAGAATGGAGTCTTGGGGGACAGCACTAGTCACTGAGTGCCATGTTGATTCAGTTCTGTCAACTACCACTCTCTGGGTCCGACCTTGGAGCCAGTTCCCCAGCCAGCGGACTGTGGAGTAGCCGAGGCTGCAGTTGCCCAATTTTTCCGTAAGGACTTCAGGGGGCACCAGGTCAAAGGCTTTTGTAAAGTCCAAATATATGATATCAATCTCTTCCCTTTTGTCCAGGTGATAGGTCACCTGGTCATAGAAGGAAATGTGATTAGTCAGCAAGACCTACCTGCAACAAACCTGTGCTAGTTATCCCTGACATTGTTGCCTTCTGTTAGCCTGTCAAGAATGTTTTTTTTGATATTTTTTTTCCAGGGATTGAGGTCAAACTGATTGGCCTGTAGTTTCCTGGGTCTTCTTTCCTCTCTTCCTTGAAGATGGGCACCACACTGGCCCTCTTCCAATCTTCAGGTACTTTGCCCAAGCACCACAAGTTCTTGAATATCCTTGCCGGTGGCCACACTATGATGTCTGCCAGTTCCTTTAGCACTCTTGGATGCAATCTATCTGGACCAGCTGATTTGTGGGGGTCCAGCCTCTCAAAATGCTCCCTTACAAGATCCACGCTAATAGTGGGCAAATATTCTCCCTCACCCTGGTCATCCCACATCATGTTAGGCCGGGTGGTCCTTTTGGGCTGGTAAAAAACTGAAGTAAAGTACTCATTAAGCAGATTGGCTTTTTCCTGGGTGTTGGTAGTCAGCTGCCCCAGCTGGTTTAGCAGGGGTCCAATGTTGCCCTTGTTTTTCTTTTGATTCCCCACATACCTGAAGAAGGACTTTTTATTGTCCTTGATTCATGTAGCCAGTTGGAGTTCAGCTGCAGCGTTGGCTTTCCTAGTTCGCTACCTGCAGGTGTGGACCAGTGCAGAATACTCCTCCTTAGTGGTGTTTCCTGTATTCCCTTCGTTATAAGCCTCTCTTTTAAATATCTTTATTATCCTATTTGCTTTTTGTAGAACTTGACAAAATTAAAGTAGAAAACAGCTTTTCAACTTAAAGATCTTTTTGTTAACAAACCAGCAAACAAATTTTGTCTTGGTTTTAAAGATTTTAATTTCATTTTTGCAGTTCTTGACAAAACCCCAAAACAATATTAACAATTTTGGTTTTGGTGAATATCCCCCCCTCCCCCCAGCCTTCCCAGGAAATGTCACTACCTGACCATCACTAGCTGTTTGTAAGACTAGGACCTCAACAAAGGTCAGAGGCATGTTATGTTAGATGTTACAAAAATACAAAGGAACTCATAGTTCATACCCTAAGTTTCTTAAGAGATTGAGGGATATATTGGGAGTTAAGTGACCATCAGCAATAACTCTCAACCTCTGCTTTCTCAAAGAAGTCACAAGAAGCAGGCCTACAGGAGAGGGTTGAAGGACAAGAGGGTAGTGATGCTCTAGATCAGTGGTGCTGATCATTTTTCATTTTGCAGGTCAGATGAATGGCACAGGGCTAGTCCATGACCAGGATCTGGCCCTGTGCCGCCTCCTCCTGGATGGAATTGGGCCCTGGGACTCCACACCACCTCTATCTGCTGGCTTTGGGCCCTCAGGCCCCACACTGTCCCTGTCCTGCCTCTACTCGCTAGAATAGGACCCTGCACCTCCCTGTGCACCTAATCTAGCACATAGAGCCACAGGGCAGCCCCATGGGGCAGCTAACATGGCACTAGAAGACAAATCTGGCCCATGGGCTAAGGTTTCAGCACCTCTGCTCTAGATCAGTGCAGAAAGTGTGCCCATGTCTTGAGAACTGTTTAGAGGAAAACAAGATGCTTGTGGGAGAAGCATTCAAGTTGCCAAGGTGTGGTGGAGAGGTCAGTGTGCAACGCAGGAAGAAACAAGAATGGATAAGCATAGTGGGGCAGAGCTGGGAAGCTGAACTGAAAAAGGTTGAATTTTATGCTGAAACACAATGGAAAGATTCTGCGAGTCATAATCAGAGGCTTATGCATACGCTTCTGATTCTCTCCTGACAGCGAAAATTGTCAAACATATTTTGACAGCAAATGAGGCTTTGCTAGCATTTCAGCTTTGCTTCCAGTTAAGAAGAAACATCATTTTAATGCAATTATGTCTCAGTGTTTATTTAGACATTACATTGCAACAACAACCAGTTAAACAAGGGGGTTTTCTGTTAATTTGGTATGACCAGTTTTTTCCCCCCTAAAAGAAACCACATTATTTGGCCACATAACAAGGAAATACCTTCCAAATGTCATCCAAATAATGTGTACTACATTGTTATTCATTAAACTAGCAAGCCATGATGTTAGCCATGTATAGCAATGCCTCAAATTCTTCATGATGTCACTTGCGGATGATGTAGGAATCAAATAGTCCATGCCTTGATGAAGGATAGGTCAGGGCTGGATTAACCCTTTAGTGGCCCCTACTTAATACTGTATGTTTATATTACTTTTTTCACTCAATAATTATAACATGTAAATTAAGCACGACTGGTCCCCTCCTTGACTTAAGTCCCTGGCATGTGCCTAGTTTGCCTATGTGTTAATCTGGCCCTGGAATATGTAACTTTAGTGTTGCCAAAATTGTGATCCATGAACTGTTGGTGGGCCATAGAGACCTGGCTGGTCACATGGTTTCAATTTTCCTGTTTTCCAGATACTAAATTCTATAAAATAAACTAGGCAGTCAGATCATCAGCTGATGTGAAGTGGTTTCACTTCACTGAAGTTAATGCATCTCTGTTGATTCACACCAGCATAGGATCTGGTCTACTCACCATGCATTGTCAATAGCACCTTCCCATGTAAATAGTTAAGTGCTGTGGTTGCCACTGGGATGCTAAAGGATGATAAATGGAAAGCCCATTCCCTGATAACATGTAGTACTGCACACTATGAAGAAACATGGGCTACCCTTTTCAAATGATTAATTATCATAAGGAAAGTGTACTGTGGAAATGGAAGATGGAAAACAAAAGTGTTTTTTGAGAGTTTAAGTGTTTAGAGGTGATTCTTTCCCATTGCCTAGAGCATATTGGTAAGGTAGAGGAAAAGCCATGTCAGAAAGGAAATTCAAAAGATGTAAATATAAAGTAGAGAACTTCAGGACCTGACTGTATTTCTGGAAAACAAACCAGCCCAAACATATTAGGATGATCGTTGTTTAAAAGAACTTATCATATTCCTCTTAGAGTAGTAGCTTGAGGAATGCTTTAATGTTATTTCTCTTATTTTCAAATTTCATGCTCCAGGAATACTCGTGATTCTTACTAATGATCTAAATTTCATCGGGCTCTCCTTTCCCACATTTAATTAAAGCCAGCATCTCAGGAACACTGTAGAGAAGCTTTATTTACACAGCACAAAGGAAAACAATTTTTAACAACAACATTAATCATTGACATTATAGTGAATCACAGTAAATGTTGTTATTCTAGCCAAGGTACAGACTCCTTAGTCTGAGAATAATATTGCACTCCATGACAGAAATACTGAATGCTTACTTTATAAGTATGCCATTAGGCCTCCTTTTTGGTATATGGATGGAGGTCAATTCTGTCACTGGACAAAGCTGCCTCTGATTTATACATCTCTAGGACCTTATCCAAAACACACTGAAGACAATGGAATTTTTTTCATGATTCTGTTCACTTCTGTAAAGTCTATCGCTAGATACTACGGAGAAAGGTTTTGTTCCTGACTTTATTTGATAACCCTATGTATGAGAGAATCACTATAGTTGAGCATCTAATTACGTTTCTGGCTGAAGATTATGCCATTGTCCTATTATCTTGAATCACAGTGAAATGTGTTCCCCTACTAACTCAGGTGGCAGAGAGTTCCACCAAGTCTTCCTTTGGGGGGAATATTGTCCCATGATTTAATTAACTTAAACTTCGGGGCAGGAGGAGGAAGGGAAGTTGCATCGCTGAATTTTCTTTGTTCATCGGTGTGAAATCCACATAATCCCTTTTGGGACCAGGTCAGTCACTGCTGAATTCAGGAGAAAGATTCCTATTGCCTTTAATAAACTATGGATCACGCAATCGCTTCTTGACTCAAACAGGTATTTATGATAATGAAAACTTCTTATACCTGTTTTTTCTAAAAACTCTACTGGCTGAGACTGAAGATCCTGCACTATACCTAAAACACCTCACACTATGTTGTTACTTGTCACACTTCTCCAGACTTGCTTCTAAAGTTTCACAACCCTATAGAAACAGGGTGCCACAAAATGAGTACAGTTCTGTGAGCAGGGATTGCTCCTGTAGGCAGGGCACAAAGGCCAATGAAGACATTGGGAATAGTCAGTTTTGCATCAAACCCTGTGCAGTGCACCATGGTAATATTCCTTTGCCTTGTATATAGGTCCTTTGATGGAGCACAGTTTCTAGTTTGCAATTTTTGTTTAATCTGAAAACGTACATTTCCGTTTGGTGGTCAGATGAAATTGTTAAGGGTCAGGCCCACAAAGGTATTTAAGCAACTCTCTTCTGCTGAGTTGTCAAACTGCTATGGTTTCCACTGGAT
>NW_017729022.1:178092145-178100716 GCF_001723915.1 Gavialis gangeticus
GGCAGGGGATTGGGCCAGGTAGGTCAGCAATCCAGGGGGCTGGAGGGGATAGCTCTCAAAGCACTTTTCATTGGTGGTTCTTCGCAGTGGTTAATTCATCAAGGTGTACAATAGCAAAATTCAAAACTCTGTTTTTTACATGAATTAAACTCCAGCTGTCTTTTCCCAGACCACTGCTCTCCTTGAAAAGAGGACATTCAAGTATTTATAATTCCCTTGTTTTGGTGTTTCACTCATAAGTTGTTAGCAAAAATAAATATAAGTGCAGCAATCCCAGCACCAGTTCCTGAGATAACTTGCTAGCGAGTGCCTTCCACTGTTGGCGCTTTCAGTGAGAACTATGTCTTCTTTAAACTGAAAGGCTGGTTTTCTGTAACTCTCCCATCTGCCTTTCTCCTTCCTGACCTGTTATTCCACATTCCCAGGCAAATCCCATTCAGCCCAGCAATGAGCTTCTTGATGTTGCCCTTTAACAGCTGTCAGCCATCCAGTCAAATGCTGTCATGTTGCAGTGCTTCCTTGTTTTTTTCCTAAGAGAATGTATGTCCCTTTGCCTTTTGTTTCCTATAGTTTTCTCTGTATATCTGTGGCTCTGTGTTTAGAGGTTTTCCACACATTCATTCTCCTGTAATTAATGGTGCTTTTCAACAGCTTTATGCCACTAGTGTGACATCAGTAATCACCAGCTTTACACTGTGTTGGGGCCCCTACCCCATTACTAAGGAGGGGAGGGCCAAGGAGCAACAGGCTGGGCCCAGGGCTCTGTAAGAACTGCTAATAGTTAGGAGGCTCTGAGAAAAACAGCCACCTGCCCCGGGTATAGAAAGTTCAATCAGAGCCTGAAACAGAGGTTGCAAGATCTCAAGCCATGGTTGACCAGCCTGATGAGGACGTGACTGCTCTGGTGACCTGGGAGGGGTGGAGCTAGGGGCTCTATAAGGCCAGGACCCTTGCTGAGGTCTCAGTCTGGCTCTGCCCTGCCATGGAGAAGAAGCTCCAGATGGCAGGGGCTGGAGGCAATGGCCTGCACTGAAATTAAGTCATTTTTTTACATGTTTATTCTTCATTACTGTGTAAGACTGGAGGACCAGGAGCAACTGTGAGGGGAAGTCTGGAGGTCATGGGGAATGCTTGGGGAGGAGCTGCTACTGCATAGGGAGTGAAGACAGATACAGGAATCCAAACGGGAGCAGAGCCTGCAGCCCAAAGGATATGGAGAAAGGGCCTAAAGCTCAAAAAGACTGTGTAAGAGGGCCCAGAGACCAGAACGGTGAAGAGTGACGGAGGGCCTAAAGCCCAAAAGACCATGTGGATGGGCCACGAGGAGGGCAAAGAGTGAGGGCTTGAAGCCTCAACAAACTGGGTGAGAGGGCCTGCTGCCTGAGGGCCCTTGGGCACATAGAAAAAGGGCCTGAAGCCTGGAGGGCTGAACGAGAGGGCCTCAACCCCACTCAGGCAAGGGCAAAAGGTCAAGGAAGACTGGCAGCCTAGTGGTGATATGGATGGAGCAGTCATCCAATGCCTAACTCCAGTTTCTGAAAGCAGCCTCCTGAGATGCCAAGAAATTAGAACACCAAAGACGCAGCGGGTGAGGAACTCAGGCTAGTTTTAATAAACTGGGGTGGGGGTACTGACCTAGTGTGCACACTAGAGGGTACCATGGGCATGCCTGGCAAGTGCTAGGTGGTTACTTACCCTCATTTGCAGTCATTCTTATGGTGACAAAACAATCCCCAACATGATAATGCCCCTTTGCAGCTTTTGATCTCACTCTTGTAATGCAAACATTTGCAGAGAATGGACCCAATATACCAGTTAAAACGTATTTTGATTTTGCTTATCAGCAGCCAAAGTTCTTGGCCCCTAGTACACAGCCAAACCATGTGTAAAAAGGTATTCAGCTCAGAATGAGATAACTAACATCTGTTGCGGCACATAATATTTTATCTTTTAGCATTGAGAACAACGCAAAAATCAGTCCATGGTTAGTATGTAGAAACTAAGAAATATGGGTGAAGGGAGAAAAGTTTTTACTCTTGCTAAACACTTTAATGCTTTGTGGATATGGCAACATTCTCCTCTGAAGTTACGCTAGTGCATACCTAATGACTTCAAGGGGATGGCTCCATTGAAGTGGAGAAAGAAATTTGGCTTACCCAATAATTTATGAGAAGAGCTACAGCATGGGTGACCAGATTCCTATGTACATAGACTAAACATTCCATTGAAATTTCATCCTCTGAGCACTTCTGCTTTGTGCACTTATCTCCAAACTGCCGTTGTAACCTTATTCAAATCAGGTATCGAATTTTGATAAGCCAGAAAGATCCTGAATTGATCTCAACTATTTGTCAATATTCTGGCCACTGCCGTAACAACTCTTGCCTACACAAGGCCAGACATAAGCTATGACATATAGGTGAAATAGTCATTCATGTGTCTGCCTAAATTACATGCTGCCCAAATCTGATAAGTCCCTGCTGTCATATGTCATTCTATATTTTGGATGCATTCATGACCCAATGACTTCTGATCCCAAGAGAGAATACCTTGAAAAACTTGTTTAAGGACTTCTCACTGTTTATTCTAGAACAGAAAATCTCTCTTCAGCTACTGTGGTTGCACAAAAGAGTTGGGAGAATATTTAAAGAGCTTTATGTCTGACAGCAAGGTTGGCTATAGGGTTATAAATGCCACCATCACAATTTTTGGTCCCAACAGGGTGCCTCCCCTCCTCTGGGCCAAGATCACAGCTCCAATACCTCTTCAGCATGTCTATCATGCAGAAATGTCTTTGTACCAACCAGAATGATTATTCTGCTGTAAATATGCTGATAATTGCATGTTGATACATTTCAAAAAGAAAAATCAATTTTAGCATTAAAAAAGCATTTTAAAATTAAAAATGTAAAAAACAGGTCAAATATTTTTAATGAAAAATAGGATTTGCATGGTTATCCTTTAATCGAAGTGGTAGAATTTTAAAATGCCATCCCTAACACTTAACCTTTCACTGAAATTGTATCTTTCCCATTCAAAAATTTAACAGAGGAGCATATTTAGCAAGAGCTAAGTTGTAAACCCGCATTGCATAGTATTTTGTGAACACTCTATAGTTATTTACATACTTAACTGGTTTATTTCAATTGCCCTCAGCATATACGGATTCATATATGATAAATGATTTAGCTAGTGATGTAGTAATACGTATATTTTATTAGAAGGGAAGGATAAGAATCAGGAAGTGGACAAATTTCTTATTCTAAGGGTGCATCTACATGTGCCTGTACAGAGACTTTGCTACTGCGCTGTGCTTTAGCGCTTCCTTTTGGAAGTGCTAAAGCACACCACGGTAGTAGCTTGTACTGTGGTGTGCACTGGGCACATGGTTATTTTTAGCCACTACTTCACCATAGCAGCCTGCTATAATGAGAGAGTACACCACTACGGAGAAGTAGCTGCTGGTCATATGTAGGTGCACATGGTTACTACATCACCATAGCATTGTGTGTAGATGTGCCCTAAGTTTGGTTTAAAGGTACCAAGCACAGGACAGATGAATAAGATAATATGGAGGGTCACAGAGTACACGATAGGAAAGGACACGTGTAGGCAGACTTATGTTAGCTACCAGCATTGGGAGACAAAGTAAATTAAACTAGAAAGTAGCTCTACTACAAGGAATAGTTTGTGCACTTCTGATGCAGCCTTCTGAAGGAGAAAACCATCTACCACTAAACAAAAATGACTGCATTATAAATTAGGCATTGTGAAAGATGTCCATGCTCTTTCTAGCATTACCTTTCATTGCACAGAGCCTAGCTGAAGTTAAAAGCAGAGAAGATAGGTCGTGATGGTTCAAACAAATCGGTGTAAATTTTAAGTTAATTCTCTCCAATCCTGATGGCACAGGTAGGTAAATCAAAATAGGTCATCCCTTCTCTAGCTGGTCAGGCTCAGGCATGGCATGGATCAGCACTGCAGTTGACATCTATTTTAAACCAGAATTCCTGGAAACTAAAGTGGTGCTAGAAGACAGTTGAACAAAATCCAGGTTGGTAAATTAGGTACCTAACAAACCTAATATACTCTTTTAGGAGAGGGAAGATGTGGGTTTGAATCTGTGCCCAGACCACAGGGTCTCACTGCCTAGGTAAGTCCTAGATAGGCTGTTATATAAAAGGTGGGGGGTATCACCAAGCCCCATTCAGCTAGTCACCTACCCTTCAAAGAGGACTCAGCATCTGGATCCTGAGTGGATGGAGACACCTTTGTTCCACAGACAATTCATATATCCCACCCCTCCCCTTGAGCTTCCTCTTTCTTATTGGACAGCTGGCTCCTAACTCAGCATCTGGGCTCTGTAAATTGCCTTTTCAAGGTGACTAGCTTTCCTGCAGAGAGGAATATAGACACCTGATCCTATTTCTCTGAGTCACTTTTCTGGGACCAAACACTTAATTTTCAGGCTTTGGGACTCTGAAGCTAGAGATGCCCAAGCAGCCAGTTTAGATTTTGCCCACTGAGTCTTTTTTGTATTGTTCTTTCAGAGGAAGGCGGCCCAAGTTGGTCACTGAGGTTCTGCTCTGAGGTGCTAGAGAGAACTATGTTCCCCCGGAGAATCATCTGGGAAGCCATCCTGTTGTAAACACGGAAGGCCAGCATCTCTCTCTATATATGGGCATGGGGAGAGTGAGCACACCTCTGTTCAGACTGGTTAGGAATGTGTTACCAAAGTACTGAAGCTAAGTTCAGAAGGAGCCCTGCCAAGTACCTTTTGGCTCCACACTATAGGAATGGTCTGTGTAGGAGCCAAGCTAGGGAAAACCTGAGGAAGAGCAGTGGCCAAAACTACAGAAATCAAAGTTAGGTCTGAATGGAGCACTTAACTGACCAAATTTGGATTGCCACCAATTACTTCTATTTAATGAGACTCTGTGGAAACTGGGGCCCTGCACTACAAACTTCCAAAAGAGACACAGGTTGCCTTGATTAGTGACTAACAACATATAAAATACACTTGTATGTCTGACACTTTAGGGATAACTGATTCAGTCCCTGAAAAGGAGGAGACGTTTTTTAGAGATGTGAATTTGTAACTAATTTTTGTCTCTCCCTGCCAGTGTAACAGTTTGAATGTTAATTTAATTTTGCAGAATATCATTTATGTAAATGTAATTAGAAGGGAAACATGATCGGGAGATGCACAGCACCAAAGAAAATTTATTACTCCGAGGGGTATTGCTCTAATCATTCAACTGCAATATTGAGTTTCCCCAGATTTAATCTAAAAGCAATAAATTACAAAAGGCTAATGTCCTGCCCAACAAAAAGCTGTCATGAACCCAAGTTTCTGGGGGGGGAAATTCAACTTCATTTCAGCAACAGGCTCTCTCCATTTACACGTTCCTTTTATGATTCCAGTCAAGTCAAAATAAAATGAATACAAATGTGAGACTTCTAACACTTTCCCTGAATATGTATGCATGTCTGCTGATGATTGTAATAATCAGCAATCCAAAATGTTGGGACTCCACTATCTCCAGCAGGATTAAGAATGCAGTCCCACAAAGAACAACTACAAATTCTTCTCCACACCTTGCAGTGACCCCATGATTTAAGGGAAAATAAATCTGTGACTCTGATTAATGCCAGTATCCATATGAAAGTCTATTTCTAACATACCAAAGTTTCTCTTCTCATGCATTCAGCATGCTGACAGTGTGCATTAGGAGAAAATTTCCATCCTATGTCTCAACTCCCCTACATGTGAGATGTGAGTCAGGTACAAGTAGAGTTTTATAGATGTGCGCTCTCTTTTATGAACCCCATTGATTGTATGTAGAAGCCCCACTATTGTCATCAGCCTAAATTAACTAATGAGGCACTTTCAGAAAATGAGGCTGAGAACAAATAGATGTATAATCTAGTAGTAACATCTGATTATTTTTTAAAGTGCTAATTTGGGCTTCCTAAATAAGTACAGTGTGTGTAGATGAACTCTCAAAAAATCTAAAACTGAAATCAGGTACCAAATAAATGACAGCCAGGCAAAATGCTAATGATTTAAATGCCTGTCTAATCCATATGCTCAAATGTTCTCTTATATTGGGTTTTATGTTAAAATTTGGAAAGGGCTCCTCCAAGAAAAATGCACTTGGTACTAGAAATGGGTTCCTTCTGCATTAACAAGCAACTTCCTTGCATGCTTAGACAAATCGGATGCAACTTTGTTGGAGTTAGTGAAGTTACAGCTTACGTTATACTTGTATTATTTCTGAATGCTGTTCTGTATATTTCTGCATAATGGGTGTCATCAGTCTCCCTGTAGTGTAATTTTATGACCTAATTAACAATAGTCTATTAGTAGAAAAGTCAAAAGGGGATCTTGGAATAGAAAGTAGCCTGTCATGGTCATACCTCATGGATGAGAGCTTGTGTTTGTAAAGATATTTGAAGATTAACTGTGAGAAGGCCTAAGTGTTTGCCTGGGGCAGCCAGTAGACACAGGACCATGGCCTACCTACATTGTTGTCACAGATTAGGGATGCTACATGGCTGCTGTGCAAGTGGATGGAAAGAGTGTGTGCAAGTGAAAGGACAAAGAACTTTTTCTGAAATGATCTGGGAACCACAGGCTTCAACTGAATGCATAAACACAGCATGGACCATGACCTTCTTATCCATAAACTACAAGCCCTCAAGAAGGTTCCATTATGGAGAATCTCCATCTACTGGCAGAAGAGTAGACTTAGATCATTTTTGCTAAGCAAAAGAGATTTGAGAAGGGTTTCTGTTTTCTGTCCTCCAGCATGTATACAGTACAGGACATAAGCAAAGAAGATCTATGAATCCAAATGGAGAATAGACCTGAGATTTTTTTCCTGATCCAGTCTGAAAACAACGTTTGATGTATAAAAATTGTTGTTATAATACAGAAAGGGGAATCTAAGATCGTAAAAAATCCATTTGACCCAAATCAAGTGCTACTTTTCCATAATTCTCCCTCCAAAATAAATGCCTATTAAGTTTTTATTATACTAAAGAAATCTTCCAAGATCTGTATTTATTACAATTCCTCTGTTATTCATTCCACTGAAATTTATAATTATAAAATAGTAATTAGAGGACTTTAGTATGTAATTCCATAGGAATTTCACTGTAATCTGACATTAATTAACAGCCACTTATAAATCATGGTATAACTTTTAAAAAATGGTGCCTGAATTTCATGTTTCAGTTAAAATGAAATATCAGAAAGAATGTTGCCTGTACACAGCTGCAACCATGTTCCAGCTTTAGTAATATTATAATGCTTGATATGTTCTGGTATTTCCATATTTGAACAGAGATAGGCAGATTTTACTTACTAAGAATTCAGAAGAGATTTAGTTTGGGGGTTTTTTGCAAGAGGCAACTGTTGGTCAGGACTTGGCCATTTTATAATGTTGACTAGTGTGCACACTTGAATGCTCATGATATATCTGACTCTTTATGCAAATTATATTGTTTGATGCATCACATGGATACCTAATACTAGTTCCCTTTGGCTTTAAGGACAGTAATGTATACATTGACTGCATTACCTAAAGATACCTAAATATCAAGTAAACGAGAGAAATAATGCTGTTTCCAATCAGATTACCTTTGCAATAGAGAATGCATATCACTGGACACATCTATATGTTTATTATTGCTCTGTAGGTACGACGCGTTAAGTTTAGTACCTGCAATATCAGGTAGTAATTTAATTTAATTTAATCAGTGGCAGTGCGCAATAGTGCTGGCACATGCTTTTTTGTGGTGCTAATATGTAGTAGACCAATTCTGCTGCTCATTAGTGCATTAGCACTGTTTTTGCCTGCTGCACTAATGCACAATAGAATTAGATATGTAATGGAACTTGTATACCCTAGTGCAGGAGCAAGATTGCATGGATAAGCCAATTGTACGATGCCTGTTACATGCGAGTAATCAACCTTTTAAAAATATTTAAGTCTATTACTTGCAAGTCAGGTTGAGGAAAAGAAACATATTGTATTTACTTGAATGCAAGACAACTGTGATTATAAGAGGACATCTCCAATAATTAGATTCTATATATGGAAAATTTATAAATTCTAATATTATAAAAGCCTAAGTCTGTCCATCCATCTGTTGGTCTGTTTGTCTGTCTGTCTGTAATGCTTTATTCACACTCTGATTAGCTGACGGAAACAGCCATGATTCCAAAGCCATCCCAAGGACCAGACAGGTAGTGGGGGAGCTGAGGCGGGCAGAGCTGGCCTCAGCATCCCTACCCCACTCCATGCAAGAGGCAGAACAGCAGCAGCATGGGGCATTAGGTGGCAGCACTCAATCCTAGCACCCTCTCACCCCCCGTCATTCCTGATGGGCAACTGGCTAGTTTATTATAATTTTCCAGGTATAGAATCTAATTATTGGAGGTTTGCCTTGAGTTTGTCTCCCTCCCATTTACATCAAGGAAAATAAATCTGGGGGGGACATATAAACTCCATGCTCCCTGCCTTCCCCCCACTTCTTCCTCCTGCAACCTCTCTCCCCTCCCCC
>NW_017729022.1:178100820-178102207 GCF_001723915.1 Gavialis gangeticus
CTCCCCCCCCCCCCCCCCACTTTACTGTCAGACCCTCTTCTGCCTGGTTGTGTCCAGATGAGTGTGCATGTGTGTTTCCCTGGGTACAAATAGCAGCAGCACATAGTTGTGCCATGTTGCTGATACTTGTCCCAGGGCATGCTCATGTATGCACACTGTGGTGCATGACAAGTTGCCCTGGATGGAGTAGGAGAGGATGGGGCCCGCACCTGGGATGGCCCCAGCAGCCTTACCTGAGGTCATGGGGGCTTCCCAGGGCTCCAGCAGTGGTGATCTAGCAGCTGGAGTGTGGTTTTAGCTGACTAAACTCCAGTTCCAGGTGGTGCTTGCTGCCACCATGTGCACTATTCCACTTTTTTCAGGCACACCAGGATCTTCTGGTGTAATAAAACCCCATTTTCCCGCAAATTAGCAGTGTGGTGAATGCCTGGATATCACACATTTGTGGCACTGCAGGCAGGTTGGTGTCACCACATACTGCACATGTGTGCTCATCTGGATGCGTTCTCTGAGTACATGGAAGAGAGAAGCAAATTTGAAAACACTGTCCTTAAAATAAATATAGCTGTAGTAATTTGCATGTAGTACCCATAGACTAAGTTAATTCCAGAATTGATTTTTTTGAAACTGCTGCAACTTTTAGTATGGGTACTCCATAAATGCACTTTTAAAAGGTACTTTGGCACCTATTTGTGTACAGTACAAACTATGCACAATTTCACAGTTTCATACTTTCATAGTTAGTAGGGTCGGAAGGGACCTGAGCTGATCATCAAGTCTGACCCCCTGTGGCAGGAAGAGTACTGAGGTCAAACGACCCCAGCAAGGTGATTGTCAAGCCTTGTCTTAGAGACCCCCAGGGTAAGAGCCAGCACCACTTCTCTGGGAAGTTGATTCCAGATCCTAGCCACCCTGACAGTGAAGTAGCACCTCCTGATGTCTAGTCTGAATCTACCCTCTGCCAGCTTGTGACCGTTATTTCTAGTCACTCCTGGTAGTGCTCGGGGGAACAGGGATTCCCCAGTGCCTGCTGGTCCCCTCTGACTAGTTTGTAACAGGCCACTAGATTCCCCCCTTAGCCTTCTCTTGAGGAGGCTGAATAGATTCAGGTCCCTTAGCCTCTTCTCATAGGGCCTGCCCTGCTGCCCCCTGATCATGCGAGTGGCCCTCTCTGGACCCTCTCCATGTTGTCCACATCTCTCCTGAAGTGCAGTGCCCAGAACTGGACGCAGTACTGCAACTGCGGCCTGACCAGTGTCACATAGAGGGGAAGGATCACCTCCTTGGACCTGTTTGAGATGCATCTGTGGATGCATGACAAGATATGGTTGGCCTTCTTGAACGCATCCCCACACTGTTGGCCCATGTTCATTTTGGCATCAATAAT
>NW_017729022.1:178107207-178115083 GCF_001723915.1 Gavialis gangeticus
ACCCTTGTAACCTGTCTAGGTCTGATTGCAGCCTATTCCTCCCTTCTAGCATGCCCACATCCCCCCACATCTTAGTGTCATCTGCGAATTTGAACAGGATGCTTTTTACCCCTTTGTCCAAGTCGCTGATGAAGATGTTGAACAGTGCAGGCCCAAGGACTGAGCCCTGTGTGGACATGCACCAGGATAATTCTCTCAAAAAGCTTACCCAGGATCGAAGTAAGCCTAACTGGCCTATAGTTTCCTGGGTCCTCCTTCCTCCCTTTTTTGAAAATGGGAACCACATTGGCCCTTTTCCAGTCCTCTGGCACCACGCCAGAGCACCATGAGTGCTTGTAAAGCCGTGCCGGGGTCCTGCAATGACCTCTGCCAATTCCCTCAGCACTCTGGGGTGGAGATCATCAGGACCAGCTGATTTAAGTGCATCCAGTCCCTCCAGAAGTTCTCTGACTAGGTCCTCAGTGACCCTAGGCCTGGGTGCACCTCCTCTGGGGCCTACGGGGGTCCAAGTTGGGGGGGTGACCCAGTCCCTGCTCAGAAAAATGGAGGCAAAGAAATTGTTATGTAGGTTAGTTTTGTCATGCGCTATGACAACCAGATTTCCTAGCGTGTCTTGCAGAGGCCCATGTTACCTGGTACCTTCTTTTTGCCCCCTATGTATTTAAAAAAGGACTTCTTGTTGTCCTTGATCCCATTACAATATTAGTTCAAAGCCAAAGTGTATAGTTCATTGAGCTGGGCCCCCAGCAGCTAACAGCATTTCAAGCTATGGCCCCACAGCTCAGCACTGCTCAGTATGTGTGTTTGTACTCCAGATACTACCCCCCCAAAGTATCCATGTGCTCATTAGCCTCCCACTCATGACTGGAATGGGGTGTTCTTGTTATGAGTCTTGGGATGCTCCAAAAATGTATATTCATGAAGCATAAGGCAACCTGATCCAGCTCCACGTCATGCATGGTAGGGCCACTCTAATCATATGGGACAAGCTGAGAAAGGGGGCAACAGAGGGATTTGGGGTGAACTGCTTGGTGATGTTTACAAGACATTTGAGGCTGGTGAAAAAAAGGAATAATTGGAAATGAGAAAAAGTGCAGCTTAGCTGTTGGAGTGAAAAGATAATCAAAATGTATGCAGTGCAGTGGCTCATCATTATTTGAAGAACAGTCTGCGCTCAGTGGGTACTGCCATATATCTTATCCAGATGGGCTGCACTAACCTATCCTTATGGTAGTTGCCATTAGCATCTTGGCCTTTTTGGTACCAAGTGGAGGGTATCAGGGATGGCTCTGGTCCCTCCAGACCTGGTGCCAGTTCTCTGTGGAAGGACCACCCACCCAGTTTTTCAAGGGCCACACACAAAAAAGGTTCCCATCAGCATGTTTACCCAATATGTTCTGTCTTTTTTATAGTCATACTCAGTGTTGGCTGTATTTAATCAGCTTCATAGTTGGTTTCCATTACTGAGCACATGTTGTTTTTGGCACCAGTTTAATGATAGACAATGTATTTAATGACATTTCTTGTATGCAAATGTAAGACAAGGGGCTTTTTCCCCCATGCTGATTAAGGGAAAACCTTGCCTTGTATTTGATTAAATATAGTACATAAAAGGAGATAACTCTTGTATACTGAAGAGGTGGTGAGGTATAATAATGAAGCTGTGCACTTAGGACTAACCTTAATGAAGATCATGTGTGTGACCATTTCCTAGCTAGCATGTTCTTCACCAGCATGTTCAGAGTTCATTCATGTAGCCTTACTTGACTTTTTAATTGCACCTCCTAGATAACCATAGTTTCTTGTATATTTAATGTGTAAACAGGTTTTAGAGAGAAAAAGTTCCAAGTCCCTATTTTAAATGCTTTCCTTTTCCTCCTTGGCCTTTTCTAGGATATTCTGGCTTCAGAATTGTTGATGTAGATGAGATCAGCTTGGAATCCCCCAGTCCATTTGAAGTACACTTTGGGTCACAAGGTAGTGGACTGGTAGGGAAATTATTGCTAACTGAAATTTTCAGAGTAGGGTATAAAGCCACTTGAAAACCAGTACACTGAGCCAGCGTTGATGTATGTAGGCAGCTGTGCCTTGCTTGACTGCTGCCAAGGTCTAGTTCTCTGATCTGTTGAGCACCATTTCTTGGGGCCTGACAGCTTGGCTTTGCTGGCTCATGTTAACAGGGCATGCCTTCCATCTCACCCACCACATCTTGATCTTTTTAGTAAGAGGGGAGAATCTTCAATGGTTTACACCTGCCCGAACAAGTGACTTGTTGTTCCTTGGGGCTCTACCTCCCCTTACACCCCATCCTTATACCACCCAGATCTTACAGTCTAGCTGGGCTGTGTGCCATCAGATTATTGCATGGCATCATCCTCACGATTGGTCAATTAGTTGGGCTCTGGCCCAGTAAATAGTCTAAATAGGTTAGTGAAAGACTTCCTCTGCTCTGTTGTGGCAGTCTAGGGATTTTGCATGTCAAACCGCCTGTGTCTAGGTTCCTCACTAAATGTCTCTCAGGCCATTAATCACAGTTCCATGGGATGTTCTGACTATGCTCGGCAGGGATTCAAGTCCTTAAATTTCACTTATTTGGTGTCACTAACCCTTGACACTACTATGGGGCCATGGACCTCTTCCCAGAATGGACTCACAGTTCATTGCCCACGCCTCTCCAGTGATGAAGCAAACAGTGTGTCTTGGCACCTCCACATTGTGCTGTCCACTCCTCCTTGGCATAGTTCTAGTACCTCTATCCTGAGGCTCTGCTGAGCCTCCAATCAGGCAAGCAGGTTCCGCTCTGTTCCCTTCACCCCTGCTGAAGTATTCCTTGGTCCAGGTCAATGCTCCTGCAGCCATGCTCCTGGGTCCCTGTTCTATCTTCAGTCAGCATAGGGTGCATCTTTATGATGCCTGCCACTGCGCACTGGCCAAACCAGATCTGGCACAAGCTGGTAAAGCAAGGTGGCTGTGGTGCTGGTAACTCTTCAAGCTGTGCTGCCGGCATCTTCTCTGGCAAGTCTCTGCTACCAGGTAGAGCAGCTACCTCAATGTCCCACCCTCAGGGACTAATAGGAGTGCTTTTGGGGGGTCTCATCACTCCAGATACTCCACTGTGACTATGTAATATACTGGGACAAACACTGCAGACTCTCCTGGCACCTGTTATCTTTCATAGCTTTGAGAACTTAAGTATCATTCAGCTGGTGAACCGCCATGGTTTGTGATTAAAGATTCATTCTATGTTCTCAGCAACATCCACCCTACCTCTTCACCAGCCCTAGAAATACTGAACTGACCCACCTACAACTCAGCAGATCTTTAGTCAACAATCCAGTCAGGAATCCATCTCAAAGCACTTGGAGGAGAAGAAGGTGATTAGGAACAGTCAGCATGGATTCACCAAGGGCAAGTCATGCTTCACCAACCTGACTGCCTTCTATGATGAGGTGACTAGCTCTGTGGATGCAGGGAGACCAATGGATGTGGTGTACCTTGATTTTAGCAAAAAGGAATTGGAACTTGTGATAGAGGTGATATCTTTTATTAGACCAACTAGATTTTTGCAAAAAAAAAATCTTTAATTGCAAGCTTTTGAACACAAGCACCCTTCTTCAGGCATAGGAGAACAGATTTTAAAAGTTCTCCCAGGTAGAAATGAAAGTTCATATTACATATTACAAAGGTGTGGTAAAATCTCCTGTTTGGCACAGTTCATTTTATATAGGTTAGGCTCAGAGAAAAGTTAAAATAGTCTGGTTACCTCAAAGTTGTTTGGTGGCAAGCAGGATATAGTTATATTTCCTCCTGGTTATGATATTCCATTTTTCACAGAGGAGAAAAAGGATGGAAAGCTCTTCTGGGCTGGAATTTCTTATGTGGTGTGGTGTCTCTGGGCTCTATGATGATGCAAATTACCTTGAACAAAGGAAGGAGCAAAACTTGCTTCCTCCTTGTAAAATTATGAAGATTTCATTTCATTTTTGCAAAAAAAAAAAATCTTTAATTGCAAGCTTTTAGGCACAAGCACCTTTCTTTAGGCAGAAGAGAAAAGATTATAAAAGTTCTCCCAGGGAGAAATAATAGTTCATATTTCATAGGCAAGTTAAAGGTGTGGTAAAATCTCCTATTTACAATCTTTTCTCCTATGCTTGAAGGGGGATGATTGTGCCTGAAAGCTTGCAATTCAAGAATTTTTTTTTGCAAAGATCTAGTTGGTCTAATGAAAGATATCACCTCTACCATGAGTTCTGATTCCTTTTGCCTCTAGACCAATATGGCTACTTTTGGCTGATTTTACCAAGACTTTTGATATGGTCTCCCACAACATTCTCACCGGCAAGCTAAGGAAGTACAGGCTGAATGAATGGACTATAAGACAACTGGCTTGAGCATTGGGCTCAGAGGGTAGTAATCAATGGCTAGATGCCTAGTCAGCAGTTAGTATCAAGTAGAGTGCTACAGGGGTTGGTCCTGGAGCCAGTTTTGTTCAATATCTTCATCAACTACCTGGGAAAGAGCATAAAGTGCACCTTCAGCAAGTTTGCAGATGACACTAAGTTGGGGAGAGTAGTAGATATGCTGGAGAGTAGGGTTAGGATCCAGAGTGAGCTAGACAAATTGGAGGATTGGGCCAAAAAGGCCAAATCTCATGAGGTTCAAGAAAGACAAGTGCAAAGTCCTGCACTTAGGACAGAACAATCCCATGCACCCGTACAGGCTGGGGGCTGACTGGCTAAGCAGCAGCTCTGCCGAAAAGGACCTGGGCGTTTCAGTGGGAAAGAAGCTGAATATGAGCCAACAGTGTGTCCTTGTTGCAAAGAAGGCTAATGGCATACTAGGCTGCATCAGTAAAAGTGTTGTCACCAGACTGTGGGAACTGATTATTCCGCTCTATTCAGTGCTGGTGAGGCCACATCTGGAGTACTGTGTTCAGGTTTCGGCTCCCCACTACAGAAAGGATGTAGACAAATTGGAGAGAGTCCAGCAGAGGGCAACAAAAATGGTGAGGGGGCTGAGGCACATGACTTATGAGGAGAGACGGAGGGAACTAGTCTTATTTAGTCTAGAAAAGAGGAGACTGAGAAGGGATTTAATAGCAACCTTCAACTACCTGAAGTGGGGTTCAAAAGAGCATGGAGCTGGATTGTTCTTGGTGGTGGAAGATAGCAGAATGAGGAGCAATGGTCTCAACTTGCAGCAAGGGAAGTTTAGGTTACCTATTGGGAAGAATTATGTCACTAGGAGGGTAGTAAAACACTGGAACAGGTTCCCCAGAGAGGTAGTATAATCTCCATCCTTGGAGTTTTTTAAGACCTGGCTAGACAAAGCTTTGGTTGGGATGATCTGGCTGGGGATGGTCCTGCCTTGAGTAGGGGGTTGAACTAGATGACCTCCTGAAGTCCCTTCTAACCCTAATTTTCTATGATTTCTATGATTTCAATCCAGCTGAGACTACACTCTGACTTCCCCATACCTCTACAAAAAACACCACCCCACTGAGCACTTTCTTTCCAAGCTGCTAGTGCAGTTATATAAATTGCTATTTGCATCTGGTTACACCACAACAAGGCTCACCAGCTCGAAGCCCCTGGAGCAAATTTATTTTATAGGATTCTTTGTGGGAAAACATGATAGGAAAGGGGCAAACTAGAGGGAAAAGCTGACAGACCTATTCAGAGCAGACAGACCTGTGTTTGGGAGGATGCATAGGGTCGGAACTGTTGGTAGATATGGCATTGCTGAACAGCTGTCTGGTCAGCTGGAAGGGGCATGCAGGAATTCTGTTTTCAGCTGACAGGAGGCTTTCAGATGCTTCCCCACCCATGATTCATTTGAAGACACCTGAGGATCCATTGCAGAGGTAGTAGGTAGTCATGTGTTACACATGGTCACTTCTGCTTGACTCAGACAATGCATCTGACTGATTGGGTGCCCCAATAAGGGATGTCAAACTTACGGCTCATGGCACAGATCCAGCTCATGGAGCAACTCTATCCAGCAGGCCAGGTAATTTGGGGACATGGCTGATGAGGGAGTATGGCCTGCCACAGAATTTGGGGCCCTGCTGGACATGGCTCTCAGTGGCAAGAGAGTCAAGTGAGGGCTATGCTGCCAAAGCCCCGCTTGCCCTGCAGACACAGCCTGCCTCAGCCTCTGGCTATGCCACAGCTGCCCACAGATCTGGCCCATGAGGAGCCCTGCAATCAGGATCTGACCTGGGATATGTTGTTTGAAACCCTTGCTCTAAAACAGATAAGCCCTAAAATAGCTATTCCTTTTATCCCCCTTATGATCCTCATCTAAACATAAGCCATGTCTAGACCAGACTGAAATATCTCTTTTGGGAAAATGTCTGCCATCAGTTACCACCATCCCACCAACTGCCCCTACAATCTCTATTTTAATCAGTGTATTATCCGTTTGGACAATGCCACTGTAAAATCACTGTTTTATCTGGGTGTAACTCTGGCCAGCATTTAGTCTTCTGCGACAGCCCTATGTTGTGTTAAACCAAGAGCTCCCAATTGAGTTTTAAACCCAAATGATTCATCCCAACACTTCCTTTCAACCATTGGCCCAGGTCAAGAGGTAAAAAATTGTCCTTTTGACTGCTCCCAGATTCATACAGTTTTACCCAATCTCTCAAGAAATATAAAAAGAATTAACAATATGGGGGGTGGGTGCAACACACCAGAAAATTCATATCCTTTCACAGAATAGCTGAGTTGCAAATGCTGTTATGGTGTCTCCAGATATTTTGAAGGTTAGCAAGAGACATGGCATGCAAAGCAAGGGATATAAAATAACAGTTTAAGCAAATTGGCCTAGCTCCTTTAGATCCACTGTGTATAATCAGACTTGTTGCTTATACCTGTGACTATCCCTATGAGCTATTAAAATTTTTTTTTTCAGATTTGGCTACATGCATTTCTAATAATAAATATATACCTTGGTTCTGTGCCTGGGTAAGATTTAATGGAATTCTGAGAGCAGCTGCGAACTGAAAGCTTAAGAGATCCAAAGTCAAAGCAGGGTTCATTGCAACTAATATACTGTCAGCAAATCCTAATGTTATAAATTTACCCTGCTATTAAAAATGTGCTTTTGGGTTTTTTTTCCTGCTTACAGAATCCAAATTGCTGAGCTGAATGTAAGACTACAGGGCAAGGAAGAACTAGAGGCCAGCTGAAAAAGGGCAGTAAAATGTACCTTGCTCCTTTCTTTCTAAGCTCTCCAATAGCAGCTGAAAGGGCAGATGAGTAAAATAGATATTATATTTCAAGGGGGAAATGTTATAAAAGTCAAAACTGTATCCGAAGTGTATTTTACTCCTAATAATTAGTACTGGATGAACAGCTTTAAAAAAAATATGAACCTGCCCCAGCTCCATTGGTTCAGAACTATCTGATCTCATGCAGTTTGCCAATGAATAATTGATATTATATAATCCTAACTGCCAGTTTATGTCACAAAAGTGACATTTGACACTTTCCCGCTAACTAGTTTAACATCATCAATTAAGACATCACTTGTGTAATGACATTTTAGTAACCAGTTTAACATAATAAATTATGACATCACTTTCTTTTATGCCAAGAGGGTTAAAGAAAAGATTTTAAAAGAAAAAAAGGAAACGCTAACATTTTCCATCATTTTGTGCTAATAAAAATTTTATGTTTCTAAACCCTTGGTATGCATGATCATTAAGGTGTGAAAGCTGAAATCAAACAGATAAATATTGATGTGAGATGCGCAGAAAATTTAACAGGAGTCTATGCAAGTGGATATGTTTGCAGGATTAACTGTCAGGGATCAAATATACTTTGGATGTAATGTGTGTTTAAAGACTTGGAATAGCTAACATTCAAAGAAC
>NW_017729022.1:178115114-178117461 GCF_001723915.1 Gavialis gangeticus
ATTTTTAAAGTGTTCTTTTATAGGGATTGGCATCCTTTGTTTCAGTGCTTTGGATGTAATGTGTGTTTAAAGACTTGGAATAGCTAACATTCAAAGAACTCTTAAATCCCCATGTAAGTGAATAAGACTTTTACTTTTGACTTCAGTGGCTGCAGAACAATTCAAGAATGAACTTTTAGAAAATCTTCTTTTTCCCCCTTGTAATAGAATAATTAAATAATTCATCTACCCTGGGCTTCAGTGGGATTCTGCACTGTAATAAGGTCTATCACATCATTGACCTTCATGCACTTATGCAGAAATGTATTTATAAGCATACAAATAGTCCCACTGAAACTAAACTCTTAAAGTTTAATCTAATGTGTAAGTGTTTACGCACCTTTACTTTACATCATGTCCTTAATTTTCAAAACTGAAAAAAATTACCCTAGATTCCTATGCTGCCTTCATATTTTAAGAATTGAGCAGTAGGGTTTTTTTATTCACTGGAATGCATGAGTTTCCGTGAACATAATATTACCGAATTGTAAAGCAAAGAGTCTCAGATAAAAGCACGAAGCCTAAAATGTGGCAAGCTGGTCTTTCCTTAAGAAAGTGACTGGTATCTATGAGACATCTAATTACTGTAACAGGTAATATATCAGTTTGTATGATAGTAATTCTTAAATAACAGGCAAAATTTTAAGCAAATCCATGTAAATTATCAGTGTATATCCTACTGGTCTCCTAAGGTTGCAATGATTTACTTATCTTCTTTTTCCAACATTTTTTCAAAAGTTTTCCTTTCCCCATGAATATTTATGTCAATACTTCCTAAACTGACTGAATTTCCACTCAGTTGGAATTATGCATCCCTATAGTGCACCCATGAAAGGTGATCAGTTAAAAGTGAGGAAAAGAGATTCTGTGACCTTTAGGAAATAGCAAGTGGCACAAGATAAAACCTATTCTATGCAAGGTTACTTATGGATTAGTAGGATGTAATTACAAAAAAAAGTCATCTCTCTGAAGTAATTGACTTTTGGTAGATAGGGCTCCAAAACTATAGTAGCCCTCCACTTTTCCAAATGGATTTTGCCTATTGCCCATCTTTTACAAGAAGTACTCCTTGCAATAGGAACAAATAAAAGATACCACACATTTCTTCTTAGAAGCATGGACTTATTTACAGCTGGCATTTTTAAGTGAGTTGTAAATGTTAAAGGTGCTAGATTTGATGCTTATGACTGTTTCCTTGGTGATAAAGCTTTCGCTAAGCTGGTTACCTATCTAGGCTATCATATATGCAGACAAGAGATGATTCACACTGTATGTTATGGGTCTTGAGCTTTAAAATTGAATTTTCTATGACTTATGGCTGAGAAACATAGAAATTAAATCTACAGCTGGTTCTTCTTAGAAGTGAAGTTTTGGCAAAAGCAAGACAAGCTTTAATGTATTAGAAAAGTGTGCATTTTTTAAAAGTTGTTTCACTTCCTATTTGCTCTGTACAAAACTTCTTAAAGTTAGGAAGACTACAGTGCTTCATCATGCCATCCCATCAGACCTTAACCTGGACTTTGCAAACCAAGCTACTGTTTACTAAATGCAAAGAAAGTGTTAGCTGATGTGGGCAAAACATAGAAGGGGAATAAAGAAAGAAAGAAACTGTTTCCAGCACTAAGGCTGCAGATGTCACCTTTGCGTTGCCGTAAATTTTTTTATGGGGCACAAAAGCCAAGCAAATGCTGTGGTCCTTTGTCACACCACAAATGCCCAAATTTGTGAGCATAAACATACCTAGTAGTAGTTTGTGCCACCTTTTTGTGGCCAGCATCTCTTTGCTTATGTTAAGAGAGCAGAGCTGGGGCAAGCCTGGGACTGCTTGTGCTCCCCAGCTGTGCTAGTCAGGCACTCATGGGGCTTCAGGGGCCCAATCCTGCATGCCCCAGGAATCTCTCTTCAAGGGAAATCCCAGGGCACACCTCTGTAAGTGCAGAGTTCCCCCACCGTTTTGTACCTACAGATGTGTGCGCTGGGAATTCCTCAGCAGGGTGATTCCTGAGGTATGCGTATACTGCTGCTGTGCCCTGATCTGAGGCCCAGACTTGTTGTCCTGAAGGATCAGAGCACTGAAGCCCAGAGTGGCAGGGACAACCTCCTCAGTGACGCCTATAGATACTACTGAAGCAGGACAGGTGTAGTAGGACACATCCTGGCATTACTGTTCCTACTCCAAAGACAGTGTCTGTTTATGCCCTATGATATAAAGCAGTAATTTCCTTAATGATGAAATAATTACATGAGAAATCACTGAAATAGTGGAAGTAGTTTTGGAGGAGGAGAGGTGAGACCAATACATTGATTT
>NW_017729022.1:178122461-178123224 GCF_001723915.1 Gavialis gangeticus
TTATGCCCTATGATATAAAGCAGTAATTTCCTTAATGATGAAATAATTACATGAGAAATCACTGAAATAGTGGAAGTAGTTTTGGAGGAGGAGAGGTGAGACCAATACACTGATTTACTGGTCCAGTCCTGCCTGCTGTACTGATGCAAATGATCTCAATGAAGCTGGGGAGTAAAACTGTGTCACTGCTGAAGTGAATGGGAATTCTGCCATTTTTGCCAGTAAGACTACTTGTGTGAATGAGGCCTGTTATGGGATGTTGGATGAGTATTAGCTTTTAGCCTCAGTCTACCTTCATCAAATGGGCCCATAAATTCAAGACATCTCATGAATATAATGAGGAGGAATCATGTAAAATCATGATTACTGAATAATCCATAAAGTGTGAATCAGCTGGGTTCATATTAAGACTGCACAGCCAACATTAGAGTCTCAAATACTGCTGGTATTTGACTTGGCAGCCATTATAATAAGTTGTTTATTTATTCATATTATGGTAGAACTTAGGGACCCCATCATGAATCACACCTCCATTGTACTAGATCCTTTACAAACTCCCTGACCCATGGAGCTTACATTACCTAAGTATAAGACAAGAGACAACAGGGGGAGTGAGCAGAGAGAGAAATGAATGGTAACAATGGGACAATACTGTGACTATCATGGAAAACAGTAACCACAGAATGTCAGATGCCTTACTAGTTTAAAAAATAGAAACTACCCTATTTACATGACTCTCAGATGAGTTTCCGCCCCCCCCCCC
>NW_017729022.1:178123376-178133275 GCF_001723915.1 Gavialis gangeticus
CCCCCCCCCCCGCATTGAATATGTAGGGGTCGGGGGGAGAAGCCCCTTGTCTTAGAATTGCATATGAGGGCAAGCAGCTGCTGTGGCTCTGGTTCCAGCTGTTTACCTGGGGTTAGGGCCACAGCTGCAGTTGGTGCCTGTCCCCCTTCTCTACCACCTCTGCACCCTGTCATCTCCCCCAACCTTCCCCATAGCTTCTGCTCCACTGCCTGTCTCTTTTCCTCCCCCCTTACCCTTGCTCTGTGCCAGCAGGCTATGTGCATGCTGCAGCCTGGGGCACTGAGCATGGCTCCATCCCAGCTCCAAAGCAGCTGGTGTGCAGCCTGCAGAGCTGCTACATGGGCTTGGCCTGGGGTGGGCTGGGCTAGAAAGGGGATGGAGCCTGGCATGGCAGAACAAGTGTAAAGTGGGAGAAGGGAAGGGGGAGCAGAGACTGGAGGGAAGGTAGGAGATAGGGAGGTGGGGAGCAGTGCTGCAGGGGAGCAGAGAGGAGGAAACAGAGGCTGGGGGAGGAGGAGGGAGAGAAGAAGCAGAGGCGGAGGGGTGGGGGGTTGGGGACAAGAGGCAGAGTACAGGCAGAGGGGGAAAAAGGAGCCTGATTGGGTGGTGGGGCAGGTAGAGGGAAGAGGTGGCAGGGGGAAGGACGTACCACCTGCCTCTCCACTGCCTTCCCCCCTGTAGTGGCTAGGGGCATGAAGACCCTTCTCCCAATAATTAGATTCTATACATAGAAAATTATTTAAAAATGTATAATTTTTTGATGTATAGAATCTACTTACTGGGGGGGTCATCTTAGATTGGGGTAAATACAGTATTACTTTTCTTAATTGTAGTAATGTTTAGAGAGGCCACACCAAAATCAGGTGCTAACTGACTGATAAACATTTAGTGAGAGACTTCCAGTGCCTCAAGGAGTTCACAATCTGAATACTTAAGAAAGAGATACTGAGCTTTACTCTCCTTTTCTTACATATATAGAACTCATGCTCAGGAGATTAAGTGACTTGCCCAATCTTACACAGAAGGTCTATGGAAAAGCTAGAAATTGGATCTACTGGGTTTACTGAGTTCTAGTTCAGTTATTGAATCACTCTAATTATCTATCCTTTCTAGCTTCCATTTCCCTTCAAGAGACCGTGGCAAAATTCCCAGATATACTCAACGTATCTCAATAAGTGATATTACAAAGAATCGCAGTTAATTCTTTACCCCATTTCAAATTATATGTAGGGTGTTCAGGGAGCCTTTTATAACTCTGCGGTTGAAATCTGTGATTGACTTTCTGGAAAAGAAAGCTGTTAATCTTGGTTAGAAGGGGTACGTTCTTGTACATAAAGTACAAACTGTTCTGTTCGTGACTTTAAATTACCTTAATTTATATTAAATTAATTCCATGGTTCATTGCTATGCATAAACTCCAGGCCATCTCATACTGATGTTAAAATACTACTAGCAATTATTTTGGTGGGAATGTATTAATTTGTAGGATCCACATACAATAAAAGCTAAATTGGGGATATGGAGGTCAAGGAGGAAAGAATGCTTTTAATCCTTCTGCAGAGGAAAGAGAGGTTCTACATCTGTGTAGGGCACAGCTTCTTTTGTTACCCAGGGGAACAAGTTGGGTACTGATGTTTCCTACTTCCATAGCCAGTAGTTGCCTTAGGGACAAAAATGCTAATGCTTGCTAAGCTCCTGATATCCCTACAAAGACTTTTGGGGATGAAGTTCTGCAAGACGCCCCGACTGGTTTCTTCCTCTTCAATTCCTTCTGTTGCCTGGGTGCAGTAGATGGATGATGAGACTCCATAAGCTTGATTGTGCATTCATGTTGACAAGCGTAAACTGCTGTTGTAATAAAAGCATGTAGACTAGAACCAGGATTGTTGAAAAAAAATCACCATGTTGTTTACAAAATCTGACTCCAAAACCTGCTGAAGTTGACCTCTGAGGCATGTTTGAAGTGAGATGAAGATCCTGTGCTGACCTATATAAAAACCTGCATAGAAGCCACCAGGGTTGTGGATGTTAGGAAGTTAAGTTAAGTGCTCTTTGCCATCTGGCCATATGCACTGCAGACTATTTTGGAGAAGTTCATTACTTTGTGGAGATGACTGGAAAGATAAGAATCTTTTGCGTCAGCATCCAACTGGACTAACACCCTGCAGATGGCTCTGATTAGGGGCCAGAAATGAGGATGAGGGCTCAGCGCCTTCTGCAGCCAGGGTTGCTGATTTTGGATTTGCTGCCAATGTTGACTTGGCTTGCGATATCCTCTACGATAGTTGTTGCCTAGGTCATGATTTTGGCATTAATGTGTTTTGTTTTGTTTTTCTCCTTGTTTTCATTTTCTCTTGTCTTTTGGAACTGAAATGAAATGGAAGAGGCACTTTGTTGATAGTGCTACCTTTCTCCCTTGCTCCTGCTTGGCCTAGATTTTCCTCTCTATTTAGTGGTAATTATTATTAGATTCTCACTCACGTCTCCTAATCCATCTCTCTCCTGTTTAAATATGCTACCTCCAAACATAATATAACTGAAAAAATGTGCTTGTTATTTTTCTTTCTAAATCAGGTCCAAAAATAATGAACCAGCAGTATAATTCTGCCATAGTAATTGCTGATTTTGCTGCTTAAACTTTTTTTCTTTCTTGAGTATTTACCTCTGCTTTTCTCTAGATCTCCTTCACTCTTTGAGCTCTTCCACTTATGAGGCTCCACCGCATGTCACCTCAACACCTAAGATTCCTCCCAGTCCTGCCTTTATACAGAAGGACACGTAGGCCAAGATTCCTGGAAACGATATTGCTTGCCAAAATTTGTTGGTGGCATTTAAGGGGCTTCTTTTGAAGAAAAAGCTGAATGCCTGAATATCAGGCCCCCTTAAAATATCCAACATGGCTAGTCAAAAAAGAGGCACTCACAATTAGCAGTTATTTTTAAAAATCTTAGCCATGTCACATATCTCTATAGAGTTGCTTCCTTGGTGGAATTTGTCTGATTCTGGAGTCACAAACAAATACCCTTCCCCCCACCCCCCCACACACAGAGCGTATATTAATACATAATGAAGAAGGGAGTTTACAACTTCCTTTAGAACCTCCCACTTGGATCATTATCAGAAACAGGACAATAAGCTGGAAATCCCTGTTTGTCTATTCCTGTGATATAGCAGTTCCTATATTATTTTCCCTTGCTCTGTCCCTAAAGGCCTGATTCTGTGGGCAATACTTATTCCATAAGCAATCTCATTTACATGAATGAAACTACTTACAGATCAACATTTTTTGAGTGAAAATGCTGTCATTGGTAATTAAAATTTCACTGATGATTTAGTCAACATTTTGATAAAGCGTTAATGTTTTTAAAAGAGTTGATAGCTTTCCATGAAATTCCTCAGAACTATGAAAAACCTTTAATTTACCAAAACCTGACCTTCTCAAGGTAAGTGATTTTCTCAAGCAGGGCTGAAATCCTCTTCAGAAATAGTTTTCTTGTAACAAATACAATATTGTTTAGTATTTCTTCAGGCCAGCTATTTTGCCATGTCAGCAGTTCTTACTGAGTGATTACGAATTAGTTGATTAGACGAATGCAATCTGTTCCACAGAGATCTTTAGTTCCCCATTTTGCAAAGCCCAACACACAATTCTTTGACATCCTTTGAAATTCCATAAAACTTTACGTGGGCAAAGAGGGTTTAGTGGTCTTTGCAGTAGCAATGTTGTACCTAAAGACCAAGACTGTATTCAAGGATGGAAGGTCTACATCAATCCATATTTCACAGGTCCCCTGCATAAGCAGTTACAATAGAAACTTGCTTAACTTTGCATTTAACTTTCATGAAGCTGGAGTGAAAACAAATCCAAATAACTTTGTGTGTTCTGAAATTGCGAGGCCCTTGGGAGCCCATACAAGTTCAACCTTTTTGGGGGACAGCTTACAAAAACTGCATAGTCTGAGTTTGGTTAGTTTATTGCACATGACAAAACGGCTTCTAACAAAGGATCCTGCGCAACAACCACAGACAGCTGACTGTCAAAGTGAGAAAGCTCAGATCAAAGAACATGCTTTGTAGGGCACAATGCACATTGGCTGTGACATACTATTCAGCCACTTTATTATGCACAGTAGAACTACTAAGCTAAAAGCATTCATTTTTGGTGAATCAAGCAAATGAAGATATGTGCATGGGATCTAGTGAAATTAGTTTGTTGGTTAATCTGTTCTTCTTTAAACAGTGTTTCAGATAGGATGTGTAATCAGTGTCCTTTTTAAAGTTCCTGTCTAATTAAAGCAATTTTCTAAAAGAAAACAAAAACCAAAAAGATATCTTGGAAGGAAATACTTTATTTTTTCACTACCTTGTTCCAAATAACACCTCAGGCTCACATTATAATGCTATTTTTGTGTTTAGAAAAATCAGTAACAACATGATTGTTTCAAACTAAGCATAGTCCCGGTGGAAATTAAAATTGCAGGCATTTTCTCATTGCTCTTTATTTAACAACTACGAGAGTTTTAATATTTGAAAACCAACAAGACAATTGTCTGGAAATGCAGAATTCCTTTGGGTAACTTTCTGATTTTACTTCTGTTTTACGTGAACTTCAGATGAACAATTTTTTTTCAGTAGCATACCAATCAGTAGGATGTATCAGGCAAGAGAATGATGGTTAACAGGGTTTTCAGTTCTTGCTTTTCATTTGATATATAACAACACCAACAACAAAAAGCCAGGGAGATTTTTGTGAAATGAAATGTGTCAATAGGCTTCAGTAGAATAACAAAGAAACAACACACATTTCAGCATCTAAGGGAACTTTCCATAAGGCACTTTCATAGGTAAATCTAAAAATCCACATATTTGTTACCTAAAAAGCAGTATACTTTCTACTACTTCCTAGGGTTCCCATACATCTGGGTTTTCTTGGATCTGTCCTCTTTTTAGGTCCTCTAATCTCTGTCTGGGTGGGTTTTTTAAATATGAAATATCCAGGATTTTTCTCTGCTCAGCATTGATATTTTTCCCAGCACTTTCTGGCTTGCCCTAGGTAGATGTTGCTTGGGGTTAAGGGGAGTGGGGAGATGGTGATTGGAGGCAGAGGGTGTCATGTGGTTGTGCACACACACACATATGGCCGGTATGCAACCAGGCAGGGTGGTGGGTGCAGTCCCAGCAGCTGGATGCAGGTAAGTCTATGGGGAGCAGAAATTGGAGGGCTAGGGCTTGGGAACTGTCTGGGAGTTTGGGGGCACATGTGAGTCTGTGTGTGTGTGTGTATCAGGTATGTGGAGGGGATGGGTGCCTGCTGGCACTGGGGGAAGCTGTTCAGATTCTGGGGCTGCAGAAGGGCTGGGAGAGGAGGTGTCTGCCCCCCCAGCAGAGGAAGGGGGGTCCCTTCAGTGGACAGGGGGGAGCTGCATGGCTGGGCTGGTGGCTTTGCGGCTAGTGTCCTTGCTCACAGGGGTGGGACAGAAGATGCTGCGTGGCTGTGGGGAGCAAGGGGCTGCGAATCAGGAGTGTGGAGCACTGGCAGTGCCAGGGCGCTGTGGATCAGGAGTGAGGGGCACCAGCAGGGATGGGGTGAGGCTGCAGGTTGGGTATGAGGAGCACCAGCATGGCTCCAGGGGTGGGGTACTGTGGGTTGGGAGTGAGGGGCAGCAGCAGAGCTGGGGGGTGGGGCTGTGGCTTGGGAGTGAGGGACAACGGCATGGGCAGGGGCAGGGCACCAGCGTATCACTGCCCCTCCCACCATCATGTACCCCCTTCTCTGATAGGTGTTCTCTTTTTTGAAACTGGAAATATGATAACCCTAACTACTTCCTGTACAATGATCTGTGATGAATACTATTAGAGACATGGGATTGGAAAACACATAGGTTTCTGGCACTGATGTCCTCTGCCTGCAACAAATGACATCAGTAAGCCTAGATTAGGATCTAAGACTGACCAAAGAATTGCAAGAACTTGTAGAAAGCACTTGCATAAACTGTTTTGAAAGCAACTGAAAATTGGTAGGAATGAGGACTGGAAAAGGTACATGGCTTTCGTTATACCAGGATGTTGGCAGGACAGGGGATTTCTCTATTGCTATTACTGTTTTTCTGTGGAGTAAGACAAAGGTTAAACTTCAGCATTTTTACAATGATGTCTGCAGTTGGACCCCCCACTTTTGCCTACCTGTAGTGCTGCCATTATACTGGCCCAAATACACCCATGTTTGCCAGTGTTCTTGTTTCCTGGGGGGCAGCAAACATGTTTTGTGGTTCTGGGTTTTTGGCAACTACAAAAATGGATTACTTAGCAGTGATAATTCTCATTGTTTTGGATCCAGTTCAGATCAGTATAAAAGTCATTACCTGTTTGATGGTTTTTATAAAATGGAGTTGCCTCAGTTCACCTACTAATGAGTTGTTTATGTCACTAAAATACCATTGCAATGAGTTTTTTTGGCAAATTGACAGTGTTTTTAGTAGGACTGACTGACTGGATAAGTGTGGTTCCATTAAAACATTTTTATCCCAGCCACTGTAACCTGTCCAGTTCAAGCTTATTGGCAAGGCAATATAGGTAAATCAAATTATATCTGTTCTGTAGGTTAAAAAGAGAAATTATTTCAAGGTAAATCCCATGCATGTCAGAAATGCTACAAATGTGTTATCCTGATAAATTACCTGCAGTGAACTTTTCTCTTGCTATCTGATCATCACAAGATTCAATAAACCACCACATTAGAACAAACCCCCCCTCATGGAGGGTTGACTGTCTTCATCAAACTTGGGGACAGAAAGTGCCCTTGCATTAAAGTTTAGGACTCTCCTCTAAGATATTTCAGTAGTAGAAACCTAGATCATTATTTTTAGTAGTAGAAACCTAGATCATTACAGAGCTTTGTAACCACATGTTGTGCATTAGTTTAAACATGCCAAAACCCAAGTTGCCTCTGCAATCATAGTAATCATCCACAGAAGTATAATTATTTTTATTTGTTCCACACAATCTTATTTTTTTCCTGAGAATGCCAGTCATACAGGACATCCTTAAATGTGTTCAATCCAGAAAGGAATTCCAAATTCTTGCCATGTTAAGATTTGGTTGTTTCCAAAATTTGTTTCTGTGAGAACCAAAGCTAACCCTAGGCAGGTAGGGGGCCCAGAGCAAATCAGCCTATGTGGGGCCCCCGTAACACTGTGCAGGGCTGTGATACCCCCACAAAGGGGAGGGCTCTCTGTGCTTCTTCCGCCTCCTGCTTTAGGTGGGCCCTGTGGGAGGGGCCATAGCTGCTCCTCCCAGCTCCGCAGGGCCTCCCCCAAGCATGGAGTCTGGGCTGGTTGCCCCAATTCATCATACCCTAGGGACAGCTCTGGTGGGAAGTTTCGTTTTCAAAGACAGTGAGGAGTTACCCCTTTTCTTCCTCTGTTCCACTTCTCTCTAGGCCTATACACACCTAGGGAAAGAGAAAAACAGTTGATTCCATTCTTAAAGGACTTTAAGTGTATGCAGGTACAAAGCCTAGAGGGCAAGGAAAGTCTTAAGAAAACTTTAAATAAGTAATAATAATGCACACCACAAGACTCCATGAGTATCAACAGCGTAGTCCATTTGTGGGCTGCTGGATATGAGGGTTGCTGCAAGGGTTGATCCATCAGGAATATTTCACAGAACTCAAATATTTTCTTTATCTTCCAGAATTCCATATCCAACCTGCCCCTTCCCCCACCAAGATCAGAGGCAAAAGCTTGATAAGCATATTTTATGATTCACACTTACTCTTCTTGTGTAGTTTCCACAGAAGGAATTTTACATCCAACAACAAAAATAAAATCCTAAATTAAGATCCAGGGTGAAGAACCAAAATGTACTACTGACAGCAGTTCCACTAGAGATTTAACCCCATTAGACCTCACCTGCATTTTCTAACAAAGGAATGCTACAGGAAATGTATCAGGTTTGCTATTTTTTTTAAAGACCCTTTCCAACATAAGCCTTTTGATGTCCCCAGGGGTTTTTACAAAGCTCCTTATAATGCTAATTGCAGAGGTAAAGAAGAAGGAAATTTACATCTGTTTCTCACTAGATGACCTGATAAGAAGAGCCCTGATGAGAAAAATGCACTCCAGGACACAGAGATATCCATTGTGTTCCTCCAGGCTCTCTGATCAACACAGAGAATTTACCTAACCTTGGAACAAAGAATTCAGCACCTCAGGCTGATCACAGATAATGGTGCAGAAAGCGCCTGTATGCCAAAGGACAGGAGGCTGAAGATTTTGTCAGTTCTTTATCAAATCTCTTCAGTGAGAATGGTTATACAGAGGTCACCGCCAAAGCTACCAGAGATGCATGTTTCGTGCACAAAGAGGGGCGCTTGGACCTGTTACTATAAACCGGCAAAATGTCACGCTGTCTACTCAACCAGTTCATACAGCCAAGCTAAATAAAACTATTTATCTCCATTGTTGGTTGATGCCTAGTAACTTCACATAGATAGATCTAGCTCAGAACTAGAGAGCAGGCCTTTGTTCTTACTCATTGAAAAGAGGCTGATCTTTTGCCCAGATTTGCCTATGCATTTTTCCCTGGCAAACGTCTTCAGCTTAAAATCAAACATCCCAGGCATTTTGAGTGTTAGCTACCACAGACACAGTTGACACCAACGAAGTAGAGTTTAATTAATCCCTTTATTAAGGTAAGAGTTCTGAGTACCACAGATTTTTGTCATGGGCCCTAACATGGAAATTCTAAGACCTAAGCAAGTTTTCATATAAACTTCTTGGAATTTATTAAGGAAATAGAGGGTGCACCTACACGTGCATTAATGCACTTTTTGTAATCAGCATTAAATGTAGTATGTCCAATATGAGGAACTAAATAAATGTGCATTAGGCTGCCATAATGCGCAGTACCAAAAGCGTATGTTTTTAAGTGACACTTAATGCAGAGTAGCCTATTTTACTGCACATTAGTGTAACTCCATGTTTTTATGTGACTAATATGCAGTAAAATAGGTTACTGCACATTAAAGCATTCATATAGACAGTCCCAGAATGAAGCCTTTCAAGAGGCTTGAAATAAATTATATCTCCCTTCATAAAGGGACATTCTTGGTAGTCCTAACCTTGGTTAAAATCATCTTTGAAAAATGTACCTTCTTTTCAAAAACCCAAAATTGTACCATTCTTAATGACAAATGCACAGTAAAACACAGGGCAAGGTGACACCTTAAAGACTACTTCAGACTAAAGGCAGGGTAGAGCACCTTATAGACCAGTCATTCTCAACCTTTTTTGTACCAGGACCCTTTTGTAAACATCCATGGCCAGTCTTGACCCACTGCCCCCTGCCTCCAGCCCCCAGCCCACAGCCCCCAGTGTGTGGGTCCCTTGAGATGGGGATGTGGCAAGCAACCCCTCACAAGCTGGAACTCCCCAGCCTTCAAGAGAAAAGCCACAGTTTCCCACATTTTTCTTCTTTAAAGGAGAATCCTTCTTTAAAATTTGCTGATCAATTTTTTAAGTTTGTTCACAACCCTTTCATACATTCTGGAGACCCACTTTTAGGTCATGACCATAGGTTGAGAAATGCTAAATCAGAGGAGTAAGAAAGCTCTAAATTAGTCTATAAGTTGCCACTCTGCCCTGCCTTTTGCCTGGCTTCGGATTAACTTGGCCAACTACCTCTCTCTGGGCACATCTACATAAGACACTTACTGCACAGCTGACTGATTAGCTGAGCAGTAAATGTCATGCATCTACACACGCGCCCCATTAGAATGGCGTAAACTAATTTACGCTGCAGCAGGATTGTACTTCTAAATACAAGTATTATCCTGCTACGGAGTAAAAAACTCCACAGCAGCACATGTGTAGATGCTGGAGGGGCTGGCTGGGGCAAAA
>NW_017729022.1:178133495-178143497 GCF_001723915.1 Gavialis gangeticus
TGGAGGGGCTGGCTGGGGCAAAAGGGTGCTTCAGTGCAGCAGCTGCCTGCTGGCTAGCCCCACCCTGAAGCTCCCTCATGCCCCAGCTAGCCCCTCTGCAGTATGTTGAGCAGGGGGGTGAGGAGCAGTCCTGGGCCGGCAAGCTGTCCTGCAGGGACCCCTTCCAGCCAGGGCTGCTCCACCCCAGTTCCACATGCTGTGCAAAAAAAAAACTTTGGAACTTATTGCTCTGGATTTAATTGTTCCTGGGTGCATGTTCAAATGGCACACCTGGGAGGAAGTAACTGTGGAGCAATAAGATCCACAGTTTATTCATGTGCTGTAATTGCACATGTAGACACCCTCAATATAGTATATGGGTATAATGCTACCATCCTTCTGTCTGAACTGAAGTTTCAGAGACAGAAAACCAGCGTTTTGTGTCAGCTGTCAGTGGTTTCCTCCATTTCAGTGTGCACAACTCTCACCATAAATCTTCTCACTAAGATTGGTAGGTTGTTGTTACTCAGTCTGCAGGCCTATTGAAGACTATTATGCAGACCTCCTTAATTATTCCTGTAATATCACATCTTTCGCTGTCACACTCCAGTTGCCCAAATACCTCATTTTATTGACACACTTGTCATTATTTTCCTGACTCTAGTACAGCATTTTTTCCCCCTTCGCTTTCACTACCAGCAGCAATAACTGTCCTAGGAACAACCAGACAATCACCTTGTACTTTGAAGGAAGTTGGTAGAAACAGCTGGTCTGCAAGCAGCATCTTTCATTTCTTTTACTCTCCTCAGCAGTTCAAAGAGGTTGATCAACTTCATTCCACATTCTCTTCTGGAGCTTTTATAAAACCCTGGCCTGTCCCTTTCTTGCCCCTTTAAACAACCTTCTCTAGTGCTCTAAAAATGTAATGTATAGTTGATATCCCTTTCAGGAAATACATTCAAAATACATCATGACTATTGTCATGATGATGTATTAATGCAATACATCATCAGAAAGCTGTCAAAGTAAAGATTTATTACTTGAAAGTATGTTATGGTATAGGAAGGCATCAGGGACTGAACTACTGAATGTTTGTTTATTTTTCAAATTAAGGCTTTTAAAGTAAGCCTAAAATCTTTTACCTTTATGAAGTAGTAAAGGTGGAGAAGCCACAGAAATGAACACTTGATTAAAAAACATTAGAAGGGTTCAGGAGGCATCAGAAGTATGAATATTGTATTTTTTCCTCTGTGGTAGTTTCTATAAGAGCTTGGAAGATTAGACTCTCATATAACATTAACCTAGGGCTTAAACTGAGTATTCAAGTTCATTTTAACCAACTCAAATTCAGTTTTAGTTTTTTTAAACGAATGTATCTAACCTTAAAACCCATTAGTTGTGCTAACAAAACCAGTTTTCTTAGAAAAGAGCATTGACATGGCTACGTATGTCTTGCTTCGCAACTGAGGCCTAATCAAGTCAGTAGGAAATTCATTCACTTCACTGGTCTTTGGATCAAGCCTCTGCCCTATGTCCCACAGTAAAACCATGAAACTTGGCAAGTCTGTGTTGCTGTAACTTAAGCCTATCTGCATACAAGGAAAAACTTTTTTTTGTTGCCAGAAATGCTCAGTGTAATTACAATCAGTCCTGTTTCTCTTGTGCTCAATTCATCCATATGTCTGGATATATGAAAATGTTAACTGGTAAAGAGTCCCACAGCATACAGCTGTGAGTATGTGCCAAGGGTCTGTTAATCTGAAGAATTCAGGTTTTTTATTCAGACAAAATGAAAAGTTTGCATACTGCTTACTGCAGAATATGTTATTTGCTCTCTTAATATTTTGAATCACTGCACTGTAAGAAAAACACACAAAGACAGTGCCACTTACAGGAGGAATAAGGCTGCCCAGTAACAGAGATCTGCCAGAAACTCATTTCCTCATTTTGCTTCTATCCAGAAGCATTTCCAAAAGAGCAGCTTCTCCTGCATTATTTTATTTCCATTGAGTTGATTTGTATCACTTTTATATTATCATCCCACATTACATTACATTAAATGAAGTATTGTTAAAAATGACTATTTATCATCAACAAACTCAACCAAGGTGGTTTCATATGTTAACGTGAGTGTTATAATTCATACAGGCTAATTTATTTTCAGATGAGTGCTATATTTCTTACATGGGACAGCTTTACAGTGGGACTATTCGTGTACATAATTTTAAAAATTAAGCAAATGCCTAAGCATTTGCAAGATCTGGGACTAACTTATTAGGAAAAAATACTAAAAGGTTAAGAGTGGAACAAGGTAAACTGGCACAGTGCATGCCATACAAAAAAAGTTTTCATAATGAACTGTCAGGAAAACAGTGAAACAACATATTTCTGCTAGCTTTGCAAATAGGAAAGTTTTGCTGGGCTCCTTCAAACTTTCTCTTTTTCTCCCATATGATATTAAAATTGCCCAATTTAGAGAGCAAATGGGAATGCGCAGGCAGCACTCACTCCTTCAGTTTTTAGAACCTTAATATAAATGAATTAAAAAGGCAAGGCATGTTATATCCTGAAAAAAGAATGGGGAGGTCTTTTCCATACAGTAGGCTCTAGCTGGTTGAAAATGTTTGTATGAGCAAAGGACCATCAAAGTGAATCTCTCTAATGCTCCCAACCAAGGCAATCAATTGGTAGTGATGTCATAGAACTTTTGTCATCAAGTTGACTTGAGTGCTACCTATTGTGAGAAAGGTTGTCAATTGCACAGTTTGTAGCTTGAAAACTTTGCCTTTCTAGACCAGTGCAGGGTTTCAGCTGACAGGGATGCATTCGCTTTTTTTCTTCTAATTAATTTTCTTTTTTTGTAACAGTTCTGGGATGGAATACTTCTTAAACATACTGTGTAATCTGCCTGGAAAAACTCTTTCCTCCTTTCTTCAGAGGAATTTGATTATATATGGTGACCCAAATGCTATGACTTCCTCTCAAGATTATTTTAAGGTACTTCCGAAAGTGGGCATATGAAGCTGCATGTCCCAGGTCTTCAATACATGCATGTAAATTGGATAGAGACATCACTGGCTCCAACAGGTTGTGCAAATATATTGGTTACCATTAAAAATTCAATATGGTCCGTGGATACCACACAACTCTACCTGAAATACTGAAGTTATTTTCTTTTCCAAGTACACAGGTAGAAGGTGGCAATTTTCTTCTCTTGTTCCACCTTGTCAGTAGGTGTGAGACCCTTGTCAGACTATCCTGACACCTACATACTGGTTAAAGGGTACGGGGAGAATGGGCTTTCTTAGGCACAAGAAACTAAGGTCTACAACAGATTAGCCCTACAGAAACAACCTAACTACAGCTAGCTGTGCAGGGAAGAGCTTGGGCTGAGATTTATACCTTATTGTCATTAGCTCTTTTTTAATAAAGCAAAACTTTAAGGAGGGATGATTGGGGTTTTTTTAACTCCATATAGATCAAGCTGCTGAAAAATAAGTTGGGCTGAATTTAAAGGCTTATTTGGTAGATTGCCTCATGTGATATGAATTAAGTAGAAGTTCACCAGGTTCTCAAACTTAGGTCTTCATGTGATCTTTCATTTGGATATACTGAGTGGATATGGCTTCACGTGCATTTATGCTGGTTTAAATTTACTATACAATAAGTGGGTATAGGCTGGCATCTACATGTGCAGGCGCTAAAGTACATTAACGCTGTGTGTGGACTGTCCACACACACAGTGTTACTGCACAGTAAGGCATCTAACTAATTGGGGGTAAATTAGATACCTGCACCATGCAGGTATCAATTTTACACTCAAGTCAGCATAAGCTGCCATATTTACTGTGCAGTACAGGCATGCACATGTAGATGCATGCCTGTACTGTGCAGTAATTGTGGTTACTGTGCAATAAAATGTGCACATGTAGACGAGCCCAAACTGTACCAGTAATGTCATTTGAATGGGACCTGTTCAGGCCTTTAAGCAGTGACTGCCACTGCACAGGTGATCATAAACACAGTGTTAGTTCAGTCATTTCAGAGGAGATAAAATGTCTTGGAAGATGTTGGTCTTCTCAAAACACTGAAAAATTTCCACCTCCTATTAATTCCAATGAAATATTTTTATGGGATAACATGGAACTGTGTCCACTTGCAATGATGCATACACACACTTCATTCTACTTGAAGAAATAATTTGTTTACCAGGTTCCAAAAAGCCAAACTGTTTTGATTTTATTTTTTTTGTGGGTTTTTTTCTTTTTTCTGTTTTTTCCTTTATAATTTATAAGAATTTATCTTAGGTTTTTCTACAGATTTAGAAAGGAAAAAAAAATTCTTCTGTGTGACTTCTAAATTATATGCATGACCAGAGATAAATATGTTTTTTATTTATAACTGTGGACAAATGCCAAGCAAAGCCTTTTCATATGATGCACTGCTGTTGCTATTGCGAAGTACTTAAAACAGTTCCAGTCAAGTTCAGCCCCTAGACTTTTCATGCAAAATGGCTAAGACCCTTTTTTTTTCTTTTGAACATCTTCAAAGATTATGATCACAATGAGCGTAGGTGGTGCCCAGTGTCTTCCTGTGGAGCTCAGAGGATCTGAAAACCACATTCAAACATGGAAAATTTCACTTCCAACAGACTTCAGATGAGTTTTTTTCCCCCAGGCTTTTTTTCTTCTGGTTGATGACAGTCAGAGGAAGGTCAGGGGGTTGGGGTTGTAAGGAATTTGAGTGCTGTTATGACATCACGATGGATGGACTCTGATGATATTATTGAATAGGAATACTTGCAGATCTAATATAAACAATTTGTGATTGTCAGAGTCTAAAAGTAAAAACATGATTATAAATTGAGGGTAGGATCAGCTTATGTCAACTTTAAATGATTTAAAAGTCTAGTGTCTGGAGCTGCATATTACCAGTCTGTAAAACTCTTCAGAGAAGACTTATGTAGCCACATGAGTGTGTCCTTCACTCTGTGTATATTTATTGTAAAGTCTGACCTTTTGTCTCATTGATAGGAGACCGTTTTTCAGAGCAGATGTGAAACAAAGCCTTCTATTTTAACCATGAAAATAGGGAGTTTTGTGGTCTAAAAAGTAAGAGACATTTGCTTGGGTCTTTTAGAAACTCCCTGCTAACCCTGTTTTTATACCAGAAATGGCTCCAGGTAATGAAAGGCGTAATGCAACCTACAACACCTTTATCACCCAAAGGACTGTGCTGTGCCAGGCTTGGAAAAACTGTATCTGTGTGGATGTGACTAGAGTTTGTAAATGATCCAAATATCCAACCTAGGGGAAGGAACAGAAGAATGTCTCCTCTGTTACCTGGAGCCTCACATCATTATGCATGACCCTAACTCATTATCCCCTGATATCTGCAATATACAATGACCTTTGATGACACTGCAAGATGGCACACAAAGGAGAAGCCTTCCTTGTAATTTCAGCTCCTGAATGCCAAATGTGGCAGTGCTTTTTTCACAATCTGGATTAAAATTGAAATACCTGTAAGTAGCATTGTTTAGATATTTGGATTAGTTTCTTGTTCTGCTAACATTGCATCTGTTTCTCTACCACTTAGGAATCAAGTGTAGGCTGGAAGTAACTAATTTACCATGTAAGAAGATAGGTCCCTGTTAACACAGTCAAGGGCAAAACCATTAAGCCATTAGGGCTTGTATTTCCTCATTTTATGACTTTCAGATACAAAGACCTGACCAAGGCCTGCTAGATGTGTGTCTAACCTTTTGGGATTAAATTTCTTGCCAGCTCATTGTTGGTTCAGTATGGATTGAGCTGTTTCTTTCTACTTGTGTACACTGATCTTCGGTCATGTGCTATTCCAAGCCTTTATTACTAATCCTACAGCCTGGATTCATCCAAGTAGTTCTACTGGGACTGATTGTGGGCTAGATTACATCACAATTTCAGCCAACTCTCTCAGATGATTCATTCTCCTCATTCAGTTGCATACTTCACCATCAAAGGTTCTGTATTTTTTCTCAGATCTGTTGATAAATATATTGTGTATTACTTGCATCCTGAATAGAGCTGTGTAAGACCCAACTAGAAGCATTAATTGAAAGTTAATTTGCAATTATGTTTGAGATCTATCAGATAATCAGTTTTGAATCCACTTAAAAGACACTAATTTTGAATAGTGCTAATATCGAATTTCCAACAGTACTAAAGCACCTTACAGAAGTGTAAGCGTATTACATCAACATGCTTATCTTCATCAACCAAACTTGTTTGACACAATCTATTTTGCATAAAACCAGTTGATTGGAATCAATTTTGCTACTATTCTTTCATTCTTTCTTAATTTAATCCCATATCTGCTTTTCCTTTTTTATTTTATTTATGTATTTTTCTAATGCATGTAAATCAAGATTTATTAAGGGATTGCTCCATGTGAGCCAAGGATCAGAATGTATTCTAGTATGTTCTAAGAAGTATATGGATTGAAAAGGTAGCTGTTTCATATTATATACTTCAATGACTTCCTAAGGCAGGGGTAGTATATACAGTAAAGAAAGACTCAGCACAAGAATAGCCTGGTATATATACCAGCAGAAGGACAAGTAGCATAACTGGGGAATGTGCAGACAATCAGGTCAGCAGCTGCAGGTGCTACTTTTGTGGAGAGGCACAAAAATAGCTGCAACTGGAGTGGCAACTGATTGTGTCACTGCAATCAGCACTGCAGCAGCTGGCGTTGCCTTGGGTATCACATGGCTGCCCTGAGCATGCAGCTGCACTGTTATGCCTCTGAGAATGGCATCAAGTAGTTTAACTCAAAATAAAATGTTTGGTGTAAGCCTACCCTGAACTGAATGTTGTTCTTTATGTAAATAAAAGTGAAAAGATATGGCCAAGTAATTTTTCAGGTTTGGTGCAGTCCCAAATTAGTATGAAAAATTCAGAATTGGCTGGCAGTCCTTAATTCACTGTCTATTGTGCCATGTTTTATTGGTCATAAAATTCAAACTCATAACATTGCTACAGTACAACAGTATTTTTATTGTTAACATCTATTTTTATTTCTAGTTTATTCTTCAATAAAGACTGCTTTTGAATTATGTAATTATGTATTTCACAACTACAGAGGAAACGAAGAGAAGCTATAACTTTTCTTGTGCCAGGGTTGACTGGGCACGTTTACCTATACATTTAAGCATGACTAAATTTAATGCACATTAAGCTAAATAAGTGATTTTTTGGATGTCTACACATGCAGGGACTTGGCACTAAAACTAATGCACTTGGCACGAAAGTTAGTGCCAAGTCCATGTGCCCCTAGTGGCTGGGCACGTGGTAATGCACTTTAACTAATCATGCCTAAATTTGATACCTGCATTTGCAGGTATCAAGTTTAGGTACAGTTAGCCTAATTTCACCATTTTTAATGTGCTTTAAGGGTGCCATGTGTAGATGCCTGCTTGTAATGTGTATTAAATTAGGTGGATTCGTATTAATGCATCTTGTGCAGATGCGTCCGCTGTGTGGTTTTGCTAAGAGGTTAGACCAGTGATTCTCAAACAGGATTTTGTGAGATCCTTTGAAGGGTGCCACTGGAAGTGTGATGAGATAAGCAAATAATCACAGGCTCAGGCTTTAGATGGGAGAAGATTAGCAGATAAAGGCAGACACAGGCTCCCTCTGCCTGTCTGCTCCCCTGCTCTCACTGTCTGACCCATCTGCAAGGAGATAAGCCCTGTAATTAATGAAATATTATTTTCAGATGAATTGCTACCCAATTCATAGAAGTTATGGAAAGGTGCCTCAGTTGGCTGAGGGGTGTGTTGAGTCTGAAAAAGTTGAGAACCACTGGATTAGACAATGGATTTGGATTGAATGGTTTGGATAGGGATGACTGTACCTCAGACACGGGGTTGGAGTAGATGACCTTTGAAGGGCCCTTCCAACCCTACTTTCTATTATTTCTATGATTTCTAAATGAAAAATAACCAAAAAGGTGATGTAATCAATAATAGCCAAACGATGCAGGAAAATACCTTGTATAAATAATGAAGGAATATGAATCACTAAAAAATGGTGAACTTAAAAGAAATCCAAACATGGATTTGCTGTTTAAAATAGACCACTCTTCATCAGTCTCATCTTATGAAGGGTGGCAGCAAAAAATGACCATTGATTTAAAAAAATTTTTCCATGAAGATATGTACAGGATTTCAGTAAGTTTGAAAAATCTGAATTGTTCTATTATTAGGGTCACTGGGGGCAAAAAATGGTCTGAGATAGAGTTACTCATTTCTTTCAAAAAAATCAAAACACATTAAATCATTCTAACTTATAAACTACTTATCTGATATGCTTGGAAATTCTCAAATCAATTTCACATGTAAGAACCAAATCCTGTAATTTTAAGTTTCTTTATTTAACAAAGACTCCGAACCCTTCCTGCAAGTAAAAAAACTTGGCCCAATTTTATGTATGAAATGTTACTGGCATGTTCATAGATTCCTGCTTTCCACAAAAGGTGTTGTGCAAATAAGCTATATAATAATTTATGCTTGGAGAAATTGTGTATATAGTATTCACTCTTTGCCATATATAATTAACACTTTGCTATTTCCTCTGTCCTGTTTTCTCTTTTAAAACTCTTTTTTTTCCATATCTGCCATTTTCTTAGTCAAAAACCTGGCTCCAGTGAAATCAAGGGGGATTTCGCCATTGATTGCAATATGGTCAGGATTTCACCATTTGAATCCTTGTTCCTAATTCTGAATAATCCAGTTCAATGATTCCCCTCTCCCCCCCACCCCCCAGTCACTTTTTCACATCAGGGCAATTAAAATGTTGGTTCTACTCTGAAAAATTACTCTAAAAACTATGTCTCTTCCATGGTTATTATCCCTACAATGGCCACCATATATCCATTAATTTTATTCACTGGCAAACAAAGGCAATTTTTTGGTCTGTTTCAGACTTGTTGACTCATCTTAACTCTGAAAACCTGTCTTTGTGCTTTCCTACTCATGTGTCATTACCCAAAGGGTAGATAGTGTTCTCATTTAGATCTGTGTAGCCCCACTGTCTTTAGATTCTACCCTCAGCTATAGCTATGCAGCCTCATGTAAGGCTAATGGGGTTCCCCAAGTGAAACAAAGAAATCAGTAGCCATGAAGCCTTACAATATTCCTTCTTAATGTGTCATTCAGTGTAGAGCCACACATTCGTGCCAGGACTAGACTTTTATATAATTGAGAGATCCAAGAAACACTGTGTCCCCCATGATAAAAAATGGGTTTTTAACTTTTGAATGAATTTTTAAAATTTGCAGAATTTTAAAAGCTTTGAAGCGTATATAGGCAACACTGACATAAGAATGAGGTAGACCAAAAATAAATGCATTGCATGCATACTTTTTTACCTAGCATTCACTACCTGCAATGCTTCTGTTGGCTATATAAAAATACATTTAAAATGATGAGCTTTTAATACTGTTGAACATTTACCAAAAAATAGATTGCTCCCAAGATGTGAACTTTGCATGCTAAATTTCAGCCATAAGTGATTTTTTATGTTCACTGTACAACACTCAGGTGTGTTATGATATAATGTCTCTAGGGACAGATTTTTTAAAGGTGTTCAGGCATTGCTTGCTCAGCATGGCAAGGCCTATGTGATTTGGCCAGCTAAGTTTTATTTTCAGAAGTGATTTAGGCACCCAGGAGGTTAGGTCACACTGACTTTAAAAATCTGAGTCTAAGGAAGTGAACTTCCAGACTACAAACAGCCAAAAACATTTCAGCGCCTGTGCAATATAGCATGTCTTTTTAAATTGTTATACTGTATGCGGTTTCTCAAGAAAAAAAAGGCAAAAATGATTAGTTTATTCCACGTGGTGGGCTTTTGGTCAGTCACATATCAAGGAATCCATTTTTGACATGTAGAAATGTACAAAAGGACTTGAAATATAAATTGATGGTTGCGGGTGGTGGGGGAGAGGACTTTTTACTAAAGAAAGGTTTTTTTGTGC
>NW_017729022.1:178148497-178150400 GCF_001723915.1 Gavialis gangeticus
GACTTTAAAAATCTGAGTCTAAGGAAGTGAACTTCCAGACTACAAACAGCCAAAAACATTTCAGCGCCTGTGCAATATAGCATGTCTTTTTAAATTGTTATACTGTATGCGGTTTCTCAAGAAAAAAAAGGCAAAAATGATTAGTTTATTCCACGTGGTGGGCTTTTGGTCAGTCACATATCAAGGAATCCATTTTTGACATGTAGAAATGTACAAAAGGACTTGAAATATAAATTGATGGATGCGGGTGGTGGGGGAGAGGACTTTTTACTAAAGAAAGTTTTTTTTGTGCTCAGGACTGAATGCCAAGGTTGATCTGGAACAGATACTTATGGCTGAATTAATAAACTCTGAGCAGAGGTTTAGAACAAAAATTCTGACAGACCCTTAACTACAGCTGTGCTAGTGGGAGCCACTATAATATCCTCTGCTGCTGAATACTACCAGTATGCAAGCATTGTTATACAAAAGGTTAATATGCCAGTTTTATTTCCTTTTCTCTACAGCTATAATTTAAACAAGTTGCACACATAAGTGATGTTATATGCATAGGAATTGCATTAAGTTTGCTATGTCAGGTTTGTTTATAAAAATCATATTTTTAACCACTTGCCCAGGGGCTCTGTTCTGGGGAACTACAAGCTGCAAGCTGATTTTTAAAGAGGCAGTTTTCATTTTCCATGAACTTTCAATAGATATTTTGGAGCTCCAAACAGCAAGCTTAGTTTAAACTTCATGTTACCCAACAAATTTACAATTCATTGTATTTACTTAGCAACAAAGAATTTAGTCTTGTTTTGTATGATTGGCACATGATCCTTTCCATACCTTTCAGTGGCTGGCAAGTTCCCCCCCCCCTCCCCCTCCCGCTTGTCATGGGGAAAATTGCTTAATGTTTTGGAAACCTTTTACAGTGTTTTTGTTCTTATTCTGCAATGTTAACTTCACCCATAAACCTAATAGTCACACAGCAGTTAATAAGGGGCAGAAAGTTTTATAGTCCTTCCCGCAGTTGCTAAAATACAGCTACTGTAATTTACTTACTAGGCATATCAAGCCTATGGGTAATTGTAGAAAATAAGAAACCTTATGTTTGCATAATCTTGCAATCCAAGGGAAGAGAGGACTCTTTTTTCTGAACATAGTGGCTTTAGGAATTATTTAAACTGCTTGACACATAAATATTGATACTTTGGGATAATACTTGTCAGAATAGGACCTTCCACTTCGCAGTGATTTTTAAAATCCTTTGGGTTAAACGCAGGCCTCACATATGTTGATAGCAAATTTCTCATTGATTTCACTGGGATGAAGATTTCACCCTTTGCCTCCAGTAATGTTGCAAGTAAGTCCTATAATCAGTTCCACAAGGACTAGGTCATTTTGTAGCTGCCCTTCAACATTATACAAATTCATAAGGATTTCAAAGCACCTGGCTGCATGATTCGGGTGCCTGTCAGCCCCTGTGCATAGTACCTCAGTCCAAGTAGTCACACTAACAACCTCACTGAGTAACATGCTTCTCTGTATTGGTAAGAATAGTAGGGTAGATTGAGAATAGAGCTACCACTTAGGGTAATATTACACATGCCCCTGCATGAGGCAGGAGCATGCCATTCCTACTTATTTCTATGTCCTCCTCCTCCCACCCCACCCCACCCCACCCCCTCCATCCAGGTCAAGGACCCCTCTATATATACTGCTGTCACGTGAAGTAAGAATTCATCTGCGTGGTGCTGTTAGTTGCACACTTTTAGGGTTTGACCTAATAACCTAAGCAAGGTTGACCACTGTGAAGGGCTAGGTACCTCTAAGAAGAAACTGAGAGCTATCCAGGAAATCAAATTTTAAAGAAAGAAGTAAGTCTGGGGTATCTGTGTTGAATTCCACATGTGAAGCAGCA
>NW_017729022.1:178155400-178167140 GCF_001723915.1 Gavialis gangeticus
GGAGTAGGGAAGGTAGAAATAGGAGATGGGTATGGCTCAATTGGAGCAAAGGACACCTTAATACATTCCCCTGGAGCCAGGAGGAAATATAAAAGGGATTGGGCATGTCTACACAAGACACTTGTTGTACAGTAGTCTGATAACACGGCACAGTAGTATATTAGCAGGCAAAAACCCTGCTAATATACTACTGTGGTGTATTATTAGGCTACTGCTCAGGAAGCATCACAAAAAACCCATGCACTGGCGCTACTGCATGGTAATATGTGAAAATACTTAATTAAGCAAGTACTAAATTAAATGAACAGTAACTATTGTACATTAATGAACGTGTAGACTCATCCAGAGTAAATCAAAGGCGTTATTAGTTTTATTCATGTGCTTGCAGGACCTTCATGCTATGCCCACTAGGTTCAGTTGTTTATCATACACATTACATTTGTATTAACATGTATCCTGATATCCTCAGTTCTGTTTATTCTTCCACAGTGGACTGAGCTTAAAAAAATAACTCCCCAAAATTACAGCACTGACTTTTTAAGCACAGAATGATTTTGGAGGACTTGCAAAAAAACTGATTACAATTACAATTAAGTCCTTTAGGAAATTTAGTACCTGGTGTCAGAGATCTCCTCTTACTGAAATGTCTTCATAAGTGAGTAAACAGATGTTTAAAACTTTTCTTATGCTTAAAGGTGCCTAAAAACATCTTCTTCAATTTCATTTGAAAAAATGTATTCGGGAATTAAACAGCATTTTTCATGATTCTTACCTTTCCTTGTGAAGAGGCTTGACAAATAAACATGACCAAATAATGTTGTGTTTCAAAAGGGCTGCCATCTCCTCTAGTTCACAGTTCAGTGACCATTGGGGAAAGAGGGGCCATCTTACTATTGGGTGTCCACAGCTGGCTCTTGATAGAGTTGGCTGCTGGCTGCACCATCACTGGAAACAACAGGAGACAGCAGCCATCCTGAAAGAATGAATTTCAATAGGTTACGTTCTTGTACACTAGCCTCTACTAACAGATAAACGCATTATGTTAAAATAACAGCAAAAATTGCATCCATAATTACCCACTACAAGCAGATCTACTCAACAGGGTAGAGAGGGGAAGTTTGGGATATATGATGGAATGTAGGTCAAGACTTATGTGTGTAGTGCAGTGTGTGTAGACTTGGGCAGGGAAATTCCACAAAATAAGCAGAGCTCCAAACTTAATTCCCTGTGTGCACTACTGAAACATTATCCACATAATGGCCCAATTACACAACCACTGTGTTGCAGTCATCTTCTTTAAAGGAAATGGCACTGTTCACTAAGTAATTTCTGTCTTTGCATGACTACATTATTTGATTCTGGAGCACATGTTGGGAGGACGCTTACAGTTATCTATCTAAAATATAACCCTGACATTTTTGTGCCTCTCTCTAAAGAGTGGTTACATAATATGTATCCATGTATTTAATATGAACAACACTTCCAAATGGGATACTTTGTTCCCTGGACTGCATGTCCAATGACAGAGTGAGAACCCACCCCGCTACAAAACCTCCACACCTGGATTTAGGATCTCAGTGGGTACATCAACACAAGATGCATTACTGTGCATTAGACTAATGCTCAGTAAAGCATCACTGTCTACATGTATGCAGCAATTACTGTGCAGTATATTAGTCAAATACACCATTTTCTAGTACCTGTAGATATAGGTACTAGAAAAAAGGTGCAATAACTAATTCACTGAACTGCACATTTAGACTCTGACATGAGATGCTTAATGCACAGTAGCCTAATAACACTGCACAATAGACATCAGGTGGGCCACAGGAGGTGGGGAAAGCTGTCTCGGTTTGGCAGGACACTGTCTGCCAGCCACGTGGAGATTAGGATGGGTCCTGATCTTCGTGTGGCTGGGAAGCAGCTGCCCACCCAGCCAGGACATCTCTCCCCACCATCCTTTGTGTGGGGCCAGTCCGATCTCCCCCCGGCTAGGACAAAGATGCCTGCTAAGCCAGAACAGCTCCCCTCCACCCTCTGGACCTCAGGGCTAACCCCTGTGTTCTCTGCCAGAGATCCTGGAAGTCCTCCTGGGCCCTGGAGGGAGGCAGAGCAAGGCAGGGGCAGCCCTGGATTAAGCTGTTCCTGTTGGGTTCAATTTGTTCCCAATGGGGGCACACATATACACATGCACAGGGGAGCACCTTAGTGAACCTGAATTTTCCACGTGGAAAATTCAGGTGCATCAATTGCACATGTAGACCCGCCTGCTAAGTGGATTTTGCATGCTTGCTTATACCATCCCTAAAGCACGCAGACAAGGAATTGGAAGGGAATAGGGAAGAACAGGGAATGGGGAGAGCTACCACATACTGTGCCCAGGAAACACAATTTAATTCAGTTTAATGCTCCTTCTGACAAGTGAAAGCCACATGTGGCACTGAAAAAATAATCTTATCTATACCTAATGAAAATCACTGGCTTCATGTAAAAACTACTGAGGTCAACAGGATTTTTTTCCAATGACTTCACTGGGCTGTGGATCACACTTTTCTGATTCTTTCATCCTAGCATTGTAAAATACTTCTGCCTCTTTACTGCTGTATTCATGGAACAACAGGCAACTTAACATGAGTCCACATGACACAGTGGTTTCTAAGTAACTTGGCTCTATTCATATGCACAAGATGGCCACTATTGATTACATTTCCCAAAGAAGGAAACTGCTTACCTTCTCGTTTTCCAAGATCATCTAGCAAGGCTGTGGCAAATTCAGGAATAAGAACCCAAACCTTCCGGTTTCATCTTCTAACGCCTATATACGTTCTTCCATGATTTGACATGGATCTTGCAGAATGAGAGAAGAGTTCAGAACCATTTCCATTCAGATATGTTAGATTTATTCCAAATGCCTTGTTTTACCTTTATCCTCATGCTAACACAATAGTAAAATCAGAAATGCTTCCAGTCTGTTTCCAGGTGTATTATTTTTCTCTTGTTTTTTTTTCATTTGCAATATTTAACTGATTGAGAATGAGCCATCATGGGTATAAGTACAGTAATAACTGAGCATTATTTTACTCATGTTCAGATTGGGCTGGAAATCTGTCACTAAAGAGATATCATCATTAAAATTCAATACACTGTAAATACAACAGAATAGAGGAACATTGTCAAAAGCAACTAAATGACTTAGGAGCCTATACTCCATTAATTTGCCATGTGAATTAGGGCTTCTAAGTGTCTAGGTGTGTTCTGGATTTTATTCATAATCTTATAACCATCACGCTCTCTCCCATTCATAGTGGAAGGGGGAAGCTGTTTGGGGGATGGATTGAGGGGGACACATTCTTTGGAATCTTCATCCTTGTGCATTTTTCTGATACTATCATTGTGACTTACAAAGGCATCTTCACTGTTTTTTTGTTTTGTTTTGTTTTGTTTTGTTTTTTGGGTAATATCTGGCGAAAAGTTTACATGCAATTAGAGGTTTGCCCATCTGAGGTCAAGGTGCTGAGAGGCAGGATTTCCAAATGTAGCAGTTAGTTCAGAGGCCCAGTGCCACTGCACTAGCAGTTGTCAGGGAAGACTGAGTGGCAGTTCTAATTACCTGTGTCTACACATGTTTCTCATAGGAAGATACAAGCTGTCATGATCCCTTGCCAATCACATGAAAACTGACCTAGAGAAAACATCAACTGAAGGTGAGTGTACATGTCCAATAAATTCAGTCCCCATTGCATTAGCTTATTTTTAGGATTGTCCTCAAAAGAGACTTTCCCCATATCAGAAACCCTTCAATTCTGTAGAATATATACAGAATGGTGATTACTTTAAATTTAGGATCGTGCCTTGTGGGGCATGAATTCATACTACTTTAGATACGACTCCATAATGTACTCTTAATGCTGCAAGAGCAGAGAAATCCTCCTAGGTGTGTTCATAAAGGACATTTATTTAGTACAGGTGCTTTCTAGCCAAAGAAAGGTAAAGGGTATATAAATATGTTCCCAATTTATAAATATGTTCCCAATTTACAAGGAACACATGGTTTGTTTATGAATTTTCTCAAGAAATTGACATTTAAGACTGCTACACAGATATATGCATACAACTGATATGCCATTTGCCTACTTTCACCTTTGTACACTGAATGTATTAGAAACTTGTTCTTGAACATAGTTTAAACAATACATATGTCATAAGCAATGATGAATCAAAGAAAGAAAGCACCCAGAAAGGCAAACTAACTAGACAGGTAGGCCCTCATAAGCATCACATTCTGTTCCATAGCTACAATAACAATAATTGAACCAGACACATGGATTTTAAGTGCCTCTTAAAGAGGAGAGTTAGGGAGAGATATTGCTGAAAGAAAATTACACACTGAAATGTAGCATCTCAGTTTTGCAGCTGCCAGCCTTGTTCTGTCAGTAGCCTTTTCTTCTAAAGTTAGCAGGGGATGAGTGAAATTCAAGAGAAGCACAGTATGGATTTCCATCAACAAGAAGGTGTTGGTCCAAATTCTTAGTTCTTTTATGCATTTTTAAGGAAACTTCTAATTGGTTTAATCTTCAAGGAGTTAGGTGTATTCCTTGTGTGGAGAGATGCTTGCATTTGAATTTTATGTATGTGCATTAGGTAGCTGAGTGCATCCTGAATGTATCCCTCAACAGCCCTAATTGTGGTGGGTTTTTTATTTCTCATGTAGTCAGTTTACTTCTTACATTTTTGCTTGCTTGTGAAGCAGTCTTTGCTGGCCTTTTGCTGTTGCTGGGAGAAAATGATTGTGCTCAGAGACAGACATTTAGCAGCTTCTGATTTCACTGCTGATGCAATATTTGTTATTAATGCATCAACCTCAACTCAAAAAACAGGCCGTGTGCATTTCAAGCCTGTAGTGGTGAGAAGTGTAGACCTGATGTATGAGGACCTGGTTTTAGTAATAAGAGAGTGGTCAGTGCTCTTTTGAATTGCACAATACTTCTTTAAAAAAACCAACAACAAACAAACAGAAAACTTTAAAATTCCTGCTTTTGGAAGCTTGTGATTAGGCAAGAATCTTGATTTCATATTACTAAAACAGTTAGTTTATGGCTCTCTTGGATGCAAAAGAAAAGCTTGAAAGCATAAACAAATCCCAACTACAAGAAGGCAAAAAAGTATGCACCAGGTTATTTATTTTACAACCTCACATTTTTTGATCTCGTGTTTTTGACCACATAGCCCCTCTATCTCAGCCAGTGACCTTATGCGAGACCCTGGCTCATATTATTTGAATGTTTAGGCTTGCAAACCTATCTTGTTGGATCTGTACAAAAAGTTTAGCTGAAAAAATAGAATATGTCTTGAAAACTGACTGATGAATCTTATAGCCTATAACTTCTTGGTCAGACTCGTCACTTTATCTTCAGTGTGGAGATTGCTACACAGGAAGCTGCATTCTTCTATATAACTTGAATCATTCTTATTGTATACAAAACTCAAAATGAGAAACATACTGGAGGAAAGTCACATTTTAAGGTAGAAATACTAAAAAAGTCCTGATTTTTAAGATTAAAATTCCTTTTTTTTTTTACAGTAGAAATATACTGGACTTCCTGCCTTTCACTGTGGTTAAGAAAAGACAAGGCTTTGCTGCAGTTTAAAAAGAACACTAGCACCTTAAAATTGGATTTTCCCTAGTGGGTTCTATATCCTTCCTGGCTTTCTATGAATTACATAGGAGAAAAATATTTTAAAATCCCTGGAGGATGCCATAATCTATATGACAAAAGATTCAATAAATGTCTCAAAACAGATGGAATGCAATTTTGGAGGAAATTGAAATGAACTGCTTGTTACTTTTCAGAACATTTTGGATTCCACTTGGTTGGTGAAATTAAGTGATCTAGTATAGTGCCTTGCCTTTATTTTATTATTGTTAGTGAAACCAGTAGCACTGCCTGCATTTGAGGATGGCTGATACTTTCTATTGTAAGGCTGTTTTCAGTGCTTGTAAGTGCTTTCCCAGCATTAATTTTGGATATAAGAATACACACAGATAGATAGATAGATATCTTAACTGAGACTTTTTAGAAAGAATGTTGGAGGCTTCAATATGTATCTTTATGATTTTCTTCCTCAAGCACTTGTCCATTTTGCAGCAAGATTTTTAGTTTTCTACTGCATGCCTTAAAGGTAAAAGAAGAAAGAAAGAATAAGGTTCTGAGTGCTACCACCAGTAATTAATATAGCATTTCTGTTTACAGAGCTTCTTTTGGGGGTTAAGAATGTTGTTAAACCATGATTAATAAAGGCATACATTGTTTAGAATGGAGTTTGAATTCCAGTTTGAATAAGAAATTCTGAACTCTTAGAAAATTTACCACCATATATACATACAGAAAAACATTAACTATATTGGAAAAACACTATTATTTTACCTGTCCCAATGAAAATCCAAAGGAACAATTCTCCTCATTCCTTGAGACAGGAGATGATCTTTTGAATTGCTAATATTATATCTGTACTTAGTGGTTGTAGTATTTATGAAGTTCCTTACCTGACTGTCATTCAGTTTGTTCTATTGAGAATACAATTTCCATGCTGATATGCAGAGATACTGTATATAAAGCCATAGTTAAGAGAATATTGGCGATGTGTTTAGTATTAGTTTTCATACCTTTCTGGCACTTTTGAACATTTCTCAATGTTCTTACATGGCTGCTCCATAAGCAGTTCTGCTATGGCCTACAAACTTGTGACCTCTGAATTGTGAACCATGTGCCTTAGCACCCATATCACCCCAGCCTCTGTTTTACATGGTAATACCATATAAAAAGTTTATGATGTAAAATATAGCATTTCTCTAACAAATAGCTTTGACACAAATCCCTGGTCACTGTAACCCTGTAATTCAAACTGAGTTTGTTTTTCCTTTCTGAAATTTGTGATTGTGAACTTCTGACAGTTGGCAGTAACGCCTGCTGATGCTGCCAGCAAGCATGTAGATCTAGTAGTCATATTTCAAGCTTCCTTTGCTGAGATCTTGCAATAACCTTGCCTTGTATGGCTTCATGACAATTGAATTATGCACTTTGTAGAATCTCACTGCTGTCTCTGGCCTTTTTTTCCATAAATGATTAAACCTGTTGGTATACAAATTTGGACTTGAGAGACATATTTTAAACCATCCATATGTATGAGCTGAACATATTACAAGGCATGATGGCTGCAAGTAGATGGGTCAGTTGTTTCATGATTTTCTGATGGTTTGTCAGATTGTAAAGAGCAGTCTATATTCTACAAATAGCACAGGTCACATGGTCTCTCATTTGTATAATTTAGAAAATTACCAGTGTAATGAAAACAGCTCCATCTAAATATCTGCTTCATCCACACTTAATATGTACCCTAAGAGACCTGGAATTTCTCTGCAAACAATTCTAGTTAAACAAAGCATTTTGTGTATCTACAGTAAGTGTGATATTTATTTTTTCATTATTCATGAAACAACTTTAATGTCACTGCTGATTTTCCTGGTAGAATATTCAGTTCCAACATACTGGAGCTCATGCTGAGTTGTAGCTGAAGATGTCATTCACAATAAACATGAGCTGCCGTGACAATAGGATGGCAGAAGGTGAAGAATTTCTTTTCTTGTGCAAGGGTGTGCATGTGTGTCTCTCTGTGTGTGAGAGAGAGAGAAAGAGAGAGATTTGATTGTGTTTACAAGATTCATTCGCAGCACAGCAGGCAGTATTCACACTGTAATATTCACCCTAACACAGATAATTTGATTTTCAACCTGGTTATCATGCATTCAGACATAACGATACATGAAAATATATGCTTTAGCAGTGCATTTTAAACAAGGTTGCACACTTTAAGTCGGAATATATTAGAGGTGAGTGTTGATGTTAGCAATTGTAGAAGTCTTGGAAAGCCCCTTTCAGCAGATGGCATATGTTACAATATTACTGAAAGAAAACAAATTCTAATTTGTAAGTTTCCGAGCATGAATAGAAAAAGATGCACGTTACTGTGCTTGAACTTTTCATTCCATCTTTTAGTCTCAATGCTTTGAAGTCTTCTTTCCAAGCTCTGCATCAGCGCCTATTTATGGTGGACAAGGTTGCAATCTGCCCTCCTGCATGTGTACCAAAGACTTAATGGGTATAAGGCTGAAACTATTTTGTTAGTCTTAAGTCTTTGCACTAAAAGGGAAGCTGGCTGCTGCCTCCTCCCAATCCCTAATTTTCAAAGGTTGGGTGGCTGTTTAGCCCCATCTCCAAACTTCTGCCTGTATGCCAATGCTGGTCAAGAGCAAGAGCTCATTACTGCCCCCACCCCCCTGCAATAAGAGAGGAACTAGACGAACATTTGTCAATATAATTATATTAATAACCTAATATGCTTCACAGAAAAAAGTTTTCTGTTCACAGGAAGAGATTTCAAATCCAATTATTGAAGTAAAAAGCAGGGATAAGGTTGTGAAAGCTTTTGTTAAAAAAAACCACTTTCACAGTTAGCACAGACAGGCATAGTTCTGTTGAAGTTAATAGAGTTGAGTGAGTCTATGCCCATGGTGCATTTGACCTTAATCCATTTGAAATATTTGCAGTTATCGCACCTCTGAATCTTTTGAGATTTTCTTAATCTCATTAATATTAAGACTTTACAGTTCCCAGAATAATTATCCACTTGGGTCTGGACCAGAAAATGCTCTGCTACATGTCACCTCAATATACTGTAAAGAACCCCCTACCTGAAACTTGTCCATTTAGAACAAGGAATAGGGCATGTGAAACAGGAAGAGTGAGAAGGAAATCATGTTGGCTTGGATCCTGAACTGGTGTAAAGGAATATAGCACCCCTGACTACAGTGATGTTATAGCAGTTTACACTGTCTGAGGATCTGTCCCATTATTATTATTAAAGTATGTTGTTGATGTGCTCTGTAATGGATTCCATTACCACCCCATGCTAAGAGAAGCAGCTGGTGAAAGTTATGTTTCATGCTCTACAGATGGATCAGCAGTGGCAGACATATAACTCAATGTATCTGGTAAACAGGTGTTTGATTTTGTATTTGCCAACAGGCCAGCAAAATCTAGATTATTTTTGTAGGCTGTAGAGGAAGGATATCACTTGAGTCATTGACAAGGAAGAAACATTGTTTGGCATATTTTTCCCCCAAGAAGGAGGGTAGAATTCTAGTACTAATCCTCCATTACAACAAATCAGGATTAGATGACTGCCTTGGCATTGAGAAAGTATGCCAAAAAGGATGGAAAAGAGACTACAACATTTTCTCAAAAACAGGGATGTTCAAACTACTCTTTATCATCTCACTAAATTCTTGCATAATTCCAATGGAAACAGTAAGCAGAAGGTGTGCTTTCAGAGAAACTACATGGTTTGTTTAAGGAAGTCTCAAGGTGGGCTTCAGCTTCTTAGACAACAACCCACACATATCAGGACGAGAGACATGCTCGGGTGGGATGGGCTTCACCTTTCCCCCAAAGGTAAGTATGTGTTCTCTTCTAGGTTGGCTGATCTCCTCCGGCAGGCTTTAAACTAGGCTTATCAGGGGAAGGGGAAAACAAGGGCAGAGGAAGCCTTGGACCACTAAACCAAACTTTACCCACAAGAACAGCCCAGCCTAGACTGATGACAAGCAGAACAAATACCCAGGTAAGCAACAGGGCCTGGGTAGTACTGAGATTAGGGGGGCAGCACGTGCATCTTCAGGAGGCCTCAAATGCCTCTACACTAATGCTCGTAGTATGGGGAATAAGCAGGAGGTACTTACCCTTCTGCTAGCTAGCACCAACCCAGACATAGTGGGGCTCACCGAAACATGGTGGGACCCAACACATGACTGGACGGTGAATATCAAGGGCTATAGGCTGTACAGGAGGGTTAGGACAGGGAGGAAAGGTGGGGGTGCGGACCTCTACGTCAAGGAGAAATACACATCCTCAACGAGTAGCACTGGGTCAGAGGAGGGGCACACTGAAGTGCTCTGGGTTAGAATACAAGGCAGTCATGGGGAAAAAGACTTAATGGTGGGGATCTACTACAGACCACCCAACCAAGGGGAAGAGCTAGACCAGGAATTCTTAAGTCAGCTCACAGAGGCAGTTAGGTCAAAGGACGTGGTCATCATGGGTGACCTGAATTTTCTAGACATCTGCTGGGAAGAGCAGTCAGCCAGGTCTGATCACTTGCATAGGTTTCTTGCTGAGATACAGAACTTCCATCTAACCCAGGAGGTGCACAGCCCCACCAAGGAAAATGCCTTGTTGGATCTGGTCCTGGCCATGGGGCCTGGTGAGGGGTCTGTGAGTGCTTGACCACCTAGGCGACAGTGATCATCGACTGCTGGAATTCACCATCCAGCACAAAGTGGCAAAGGCCTGCAGCAAAGCAGCAGCCCTGGACTTCAGGAGGGTGGATTTCAATGAGGTAAAGAAAATAGTCAGGGAGACACTGAGGTCCTGGAGGGGAGGGGAGTTGGGTGTCCAAGAAGAGTGGTCGTTCCTTAAGGAGATGATCCTCCAAGCCCAAACGGAGGTAATCCTAACACAGATCCAAGGGGACAAGAGGGCACAAGGGATCCAAGGGAGCATGGCTCACCAAAAGCATCCAGAAATATCTCCTAGCTAAAAAAGAGGTGTATACCCAATGGAAGGGAGGGGCCATCACCAGGGAGGACTATACCTCTGTTGCTCGGGGATGTAGGGGGGAGGTCAGGAAGACTAAGGCGGAGATGGAACTGGGACTAGCTACCCAGATCAAGGACAACAAGAAGTCCTTTTTTAAATACATAAGGGGTAAAAAGAATGTTCCAGGTAACATGGGGCCTCTGCAGGACATGCTAGGAAATCTGGTCATTGCACCAGATGAGAAAGCTAACCTATTTAACAATTTCTTTGCCTCCATTTCTCTGAGCAGGGACCAGGTCCCCCCCCCCCCGTACACCCCAGGGGAGGTGCACCCAGGCCTAGGGTCAGTAAAGACCTAGTCAGGGAACTTCTGGTGGGACTGGACATATTTAAATCAGCAGGTCCTGATGATCTCCACCCCAGAGTGCTGAGGGAATTAGCAGAGGTCATTGCAGGACCCCGGCACTGCTTTACAAACACTCATGGTGCTCTGGCATTGTGCCAGAGGACTGGAAAAGGGCCAATGTGGTTCCCATTTTCAAAAAGGGAGGAAGGAGGACCCAGGAAACTATAGGTCAGTTAGTCTTACCTCGGTCCTGGGTAAGCTTTTTGAGAGAATTATCCTGGTGCATGTCCGCGAGGGTCCAGCAGGAGAGATTAGGCTTAGGGGCAACCAACGTGGGTTCATTAGAGGCAGGTCCTGTCAGACCAACCTGGTGGCCTTCTATCACCAGGTCACAAAATCCTTAGATGCAGAGGTAGCAGTGGACATAGCCTTTCTGGACTTTAGGAAGGCCTTTGACACTGTCTCTCACCCCACTCTCATTAAAAAACTAGGAGACTGTGGCATAGATACCCACACAGTTAGATGGGTTACTAGTTGGCTGGAGGGCCACACCCAGAGAGTGGTGATGGACAGGTCTTATTTGACCTGGAGGGATGTGGGCATTGCGGTCCCCCAGCGCTCGGTCCTTGGGCCCACACTGTTCAACATCTTCATCAGCAACTTGGATGGGGGCGTAAAAAGCACGCTGTTCAAATTTGCAGATGACACTAAGATGTGGGGAGAAGTGGGCATGCTAGAAGGG
>NW_017729022.1:178167669-178169766 GCF_001723915.1 Gavialis gangeticus
GTGTCCAGTTCTGGGCACTGCACTTCAGGAGGGATGTGGACAACATGGAGAGGATCCAGAGGAGGGCCACTCGCATGGTCAGGGGTCAGAAGGGCCTTGGCCCTATGGGGAGAGGCTACAGGACCTGAACCTGTTCAGCCTCCACAAGAGCAGGCTGAGGGGGGATCTAGTGACCTGTTACAAACTAGTCAGAGGGGACCAGCAGGCATTGAGAGAGTCCCTGTTCCCTCAAGTGCTACCAGGAAAGACAAGAAATAACGGTCACAAGCTGGCAGAGGGTAGATTCAGGCTAGATATCAGGAAGCGCTACTTCAGTGTCAGGGCGGCTAGGATCTGGAATCAACTTCCAAGAGAAGTGGTACTGGCTCCTACCCTGGGGGTCTTTAAAAGGAGGCTGGATGAACACCTCGCCTGGGTCGTTTGACCCCAGTACTCTTTCCTGCCATGGCAGGGGGTTGGACTTGATGATCTGTTCAGGTCCCTTCCAACTATGAAACTATGAAACTATGAAGACAAAACTGTCCACATGCTGGAGAAAAACCGCCAGCAAGGATTTCTAGAGATCCAGTATAGCAGATGACACTAAGATGTGGGGAGAAGTGGGCATGCTAGAAGGGAGGAATAGGCTGCAATCAGACCTGGACAGGTTACAGGGGTGGGCGGATGAGAACAGGATGGGTTTCAACACTGACACAGAAACCCTTGTAACCACAGAAATCCTCTGAGATGTGAGAACTGGAGTTATCCAAGTTGTTTCCGTAGAGTAGTGGAAGTGATTAACGTAGTCTTTTTCTAGTAACAAATAGTTGGCTCTTCCAGTAAATACTATATCTAGTAAATAGTTGGGGCAATTAATTTTTCATCAATTTTTCATAATCTGTTTACTTTGACTATTCTTGTTTTGTTGATGCATGTGATTTATTTCTGTTCTCTGACTGGATGGGTAGCATTTTTCAACAGGAGAATGATGAGTTATGAACTTCTGGATGAATAATCAGTCATGCTAAAACTCCTTAAACTCTTGGGATATGTGCACATTTTCACAAATACCCAGCAGTGGGCTGAATATTCACTAATAACTATTATTATGACTCTATGAATCATAGCGATCTAGACTCAGCACTTTTATTTGCAAATTAGGTTGTTATTTTACTCTTTGACCAACTCTAGGGAGAACTCCTTAATATATAATACAAAGAGGTAGCCTAAGGGAATGTAAAAGGCTGGCAGTGTCTGCCTGAAACATCCCACACTGTTATCAGCTCTTGATCCTGCTGAGAAAAGGTTAAGTGGATTCTGCTGACTCCCTGAAACAGGTGAACAAAAAAGGTGGGAGTGGCCTCTAGAGAAAGATGATCTAGCATGTGGGAGGAGCAGCCTAGAATGAGGAACCTTAGGAGTTGGTAAGCCTAAGAAGAAGGCCTCAACTAGACTTTGTTAACTTGTTATAAATTTATCTTTTAATGAAATCAAGAGGTGATTTTAAAAGGTCATACTGTGTTGGAATGGCAATTTCTCAAATATGGCATTAGCAGGGGATTGTTTTTTGTAGAATGTATGATAGAACAGCAATAGCAGCAGGTATTGTTGAAACGTATGGAGATGCAGCAAGGCTGCAGCCCCTGAGGGTGAACAGACAGTGGGTGTACACAAGACGGTATGTTGCCATAGTGATCAGCTACAGTGATGTAGCTCATCACTATGGTGACATAGCATCTGTGGGCATGAACCATGATGCTGATGCTACTGCGCAGTAGGGTCAGAAATGACCTGTGCATCCACCAGAACTGTGCAGTACTAAAGCAAGTACTAAATGACTGCTCAGTAACAACTATTCAGTCAGGCGCACATGTAGGCATGCCCAGTTAGGTACGGGAGCAGATATTCTAAAGCATTGTTAACTCATAGCCTCAAATTAAGCTGCCAGTAAGTACCAGCTAAAATGGGCCAGAAGGTGATTCCAAGGCCTACCTTATCAAGTAACTGCTGGTCAGCAAAAAAGGAGCTTAAGTTCTTTTTTCCTTTTTTTTTCTCCACAAGAGTGGGCCAAGCTTTAGATTTATTCCTCAGTAAGGATACTGCCACTGACTATGATCA
>NW_017729022.1:178174766-178179881 GCF_001723915.1 Gavialis gangeticus
ACTCCACCATAAGATAGCACTTTCCCTGACAGTTGTACCTTATGGTAGAGTTAATTTACTGCACCAATACCGGCATACATGTAGACTATAACACTTTACTGCGGAGCTAATTAGTCTACTCCACAGTAAAGCCCATATGTAGATGTACCCAGCGATTAGTATCACATCATATGTAACGAATACGTCACAAAATTTACCAAGATCTAGAAACGTGCAATTCTTCAGATAAAGCTTTGATTCTGGTCTGCTTGGGAATCCCAGGAAAAAAAATGCCAATAGAGGCTCATGGAGGAATTTAACTATCCAGACATCTGTTGGGTAACAAATACAGCTGAGCATGCATCATCACGGAGGTTCCTAAATTACATAGCAGACAACTTTATGACCCAGAAAGTAGAGACTCCCAAGGAGAAGCCATCCTTAATATACGTGAGGTTATTAATGAAATTTGCAGATGCTGCTACCATAGGTGCCATTTAAACATCTATGAGTGCTATACCTCAGTATTCACTCTATCACAGCAATTCCTGGAGTTAACAATGAAAGGTATATGATAGTAAAATTGTTGTTTTTTTTAAATATATCACAGTAAATAGATATTCAAGTGGGACACTCATCTTCAGGCTTGTTTGCATCATCTATGAATGCCAAACTCTAGAGATCTGCAACTAATTAACAGAAATGCATTGCAAATATCAGTACAGAGATAGGAAAAAGGACCTGGATAAATTAGAAAACTGGGGAAATGTAACAAAATTAAAAATGACTTGAAAAATCTGCAAGTGAATACCTTTGATGAATATTTGAAACAGATATTGCAAAAAAGGAAGAATCCCAGAAAGCAGTAATGTTGAAAGGAAAACATTGAACAGCAAAGAAAACATGAGTGCAATGAGAGGTAACAGCAAAAGGGGCCTATAAAATTTTGGATTGCAAACAATTAAAATTACATCATGGAACAAGGTCATAACAGTTCTTCTTTTGGTGCACGGAGATAAATATGGAATAATGTTAACAAATCAGCAACAATAAAATTTAGGCTGAATACCAGGAGAATCTTTTGGCAATTAAACTTATCAGTTTGTGAGAAATCTCCCAAAGGAAATAATGGAAGCCTTGTTTGATTAATTTTGTAGTCATTTTTAACAGAAATCAATTTTTTTTATTTTTAGATTTTTTTGTCAAAATTCAAAAAATGTGAGAAATTTTTAAAAAATCTCCCTCCCCTCTTCCCCCCCAAATATCATTAAAAAAAAATTGGTAATCCTTACAGAATCTTTGCTATTCTCTGGGAACACTGTCAAAAGTTTTATTGAGTCTTGCCTTCATCTCTCAGTTGCAATATAGGCAAAATGCTAGGTCATCCTCTAATGGTTCACTTCTTCACATCTTCTTTAAAAATTCAATAAAGTGAAAAGGCTGAAGGTATTTTTCTCTCTCATCTAGATTTTAATTTAATACATTCATTTTTCCATTACTGTTATTTCCCAAAGTTTATTATGTGAAATACTAAATGTTGACATCTTTTCATCTCATCGTGAAGATAACACTTCCATTTTCCCCACCATTGGGTGACATATTTTCAATTCTGTGGGTAACATGAATATGAGGTTTTCTTAATAAAAATTATACTTTCCATTAAAATGTTGTCCATTAGTTTTATGATAAAAATAATAGCTGAGTTGTAAATACATCATGAAAATAATAAAAATGCATTGCCAATTGCCAGAGGAGAGCATAACTTCTTTTTATATGCATTAATCCTCATATCCTCAGTAGGTCATGAATATTGTTCATCCATCTATGAAAGCTATTTCTAGTTCAGTCTTTTTGCAAGAATACCATACAATAATTCTACTCTACATGATCAAAAGCTTTCTCAGAATCTAATGTTAATAACATATGTGGTTGCATGATCTGCTCTTTCTAAGATGTTGGGTCTTCTGAGGCAACTGTAGTCCTGCCCATAGGCTGTGTCCCACTGAGTGCACTCCAAATACAAGTACCTCAGGAGCTACAGAAGGTTCAGCTCTTTTATTTCAAAGATGCAACCTCTGAATATGCATGACAGGTACAAAATATTCAGTGCTGGGAGGGTCATTGTTTCAGTTCAGGAATAAAACATGGATAGACATTTCCTAAGAGTATGGGCGAAAAGCTCTTCTTCCTACAAGTAAAGAATTAGGAAGAGAATGGAAGGATGAATGTAACTCCTCAAAAATGAAGTGGAAGGGCAAGATATTTTCTCTCCCTAAAATTATCTCTGCAGAATTCTGGTACTTGGAGAATGAGTAACTTGAGGATGTTCTAGTAATAACAGTTATAGGCATGATGGTCAGGAGAAAAGGGCCAGGTGCCCAACCTGAATAAACCTCCTTACTGCACCAGGGCTAGATAAACCACAAGCTGTCATATAGGCCAATTAGCCTAACTTCTACACCAGGGAAAATCCTGGAAAAATTCATCAAGAAGTCTATGTGTGATATGCTTGCAGAACTTCTTCACAGTTAGGATACTGAATGACAACCTGCATGGCTTTGTCATGGGCAGCTGTTGTCTTTCAAATCTCATCTCCTTCTACAACCAGGTAACTCGCCACCTGGATAAAAGAGAGGATGTCGATATTGTATACCTAGACTTCCAAAAAGCCTTTGCTGTGGTATCCTATGATGTTCTCATGGGAAAATTGGAGGACTGCGGGCTTAACTGCTCAACATTTACATGGGTAGGAAGCTGGCTGCAGGGTAGGACACAAAGAGTTCTAATGAGTTCTAATCTGTGTTGCCCTGGTGAGAAGTAGTCAGTGGTGTCCCTCAGGGGTCCGTGCTTAATCCAGTGCTTTTCAACATCTTTATCAATGATTTGGATGTGGGTATGAAGAGCTCACTGGCCAAGTTTGCAGATGACACCAAGTTATGGGGAAGTGTGGTCACACTTGAAAATAGGCTGCAGATACAGGCAGACCTAGACAGGCTGGCAAGTTGGGTGGATCAGAACTAGGTGAAGTTCAACATTGAGAAGTGTAAAGTGCTTCATTTGGAAATGAAGAGTCCCCAGCATACTTACAGGCTCAATGGTGGCAAACTGACTATCACAACGACTGAAAGGGACCTAGGGGTAATAACAGACATTAGTATGAACATGAGCCATCAGTGCGATGCTGTAGCCAACAAAACAAGCAATAGCCTGGCATGCATCAACTGATGCATCTCAAGCAAACCCAAAGAAGTCATTCTTCCTCTTTACTCAGCATTGGTGAGACTGCAGCTGGAGTACTGTGGCCGGTTCTGGGTGCTACACTTCAACAAGGTCGTGGAAAAGCTTCAGAGAGTCCAGAAAAGAGCCACCCATATGATCAGGGACTTGCAAGGCATATGAGGAAAGGCTGAGGGACTTGGTAGCAGCTTACTGCAATACCAGGGGAATACATCAAGGGCTCAGCAAACAACTGGTCACCAGGGCACCCTTGGGGAAAACCAGAAGTAAAGGCCACAAACTCCTGGAAAACTGTTTCAGGCTTAACACTAGGAAAAACTTCTTCACAGTTAGTGTGTCCAGACTGTGGAATAAACTCCCTCCAGAAGTGGTGCAATCATCTACCTTGGAAATCTTCAAGAGGAGACTGGACGGTCACCTCGCTGGGGTCACCTGATCCCAGTTGTCTTTCCTGCCTAGTACAGGGAGGCTGGACTCTATGAATTTGTGAGCTCCCTTCTAGCCCCTTACAATCTATGAATCTATAAATATGCTACATGAAAACTAAGGCTGCATCCCAAACTAATGTCACTGTGTCCCAGCAAGAGTGGTATTTGTTTCTAAAATTTCCCTGGAGAGAGTCAGCTTGGCCTGGAGGGATGAGCTTTACTACTACTCCCAGGGGAGCACCAGCCAATATGCCATGCTCCTGCCACTGGAGATGGTCCTCCAGGAGGTACTTGAGAGCTGGGGGGTCGGGGGAGAGAGGGGGCTGTCTGCTTTAACAGTGTGCTGGGGAAGCCCAGGTTACCATTCAACATGAGAATCCACCTTGAGTGCTACCTGTAGCCCTGCTATAAGGCGCTGACCCCACAGAGGATCCCTAGACCCTGGCTGCCTATGAAGAGTCCTGCCTTGCATTGCCCTTGGCTTTCCAGCACTATTCTTCTACTATGAATACTCCGTGAAGGGGTGGGGGTGGTGGGCATCCAGGACTGGGATGGAGCTGTGATTACTGGAGGAGGAGTAGGGTCTGCCTTGTGGGGTTGGTACAGTGATTTCCTATGCTGTGTGACTTGGAGTCACCTGGCACCCATGGACTTTCCCCAGGGATTGGATCAGAGGGGAGGGAGACAGTGATGGAGTGCCACTTGCAAGCTCTCCAGGTGCACAACTCAGGAGTCACCCTGGCAATGAGACCAGAGTGGCTGAGATAACAATTCCCACATGGGACCCTGCCATCACATCAGTGCCTTTCTTGGACTGGGAGGCAAAAAGGGAGGGAGTTGGTGGGATTGTTTAGCAAAGGGGAATTTTTCTCATTCTGGCTGCACTACAGCACTAGTGCATCTCATGGATAGCTGCATTTCATTTCTCTGCTACCTAGGCCTGTGGCACTGCCAATTGGGGTGGGGTGCTGAGCACTCGCATTTGCATCTGTTTTTTACGCTTTGCCTGCAGAGCTTAATAAGCTCTTTTAATGCCTTTCCATGAGTCCAAGGGACTGGGGTAGCCATTTCAGCACTACTGCTCTGGCCAGCTGGGAAGAGGATCAGTTTGTTCCAGGAGCTGAGCATGGCCCTAACAGATAGTGCATGGAGGTGTGAATAAGGCAGATTTATATTCTGATAGAATGGCCAATGGGCTGCTACCCAACCAAGGCCAGGGAACAGGGTGGCCTGGTGCTCCAGCTGCAGACCATAATGGGAAGGAAGGGCAGGGGGAAAGGAGGGGGAACTGACTTCCCAGTACTGAAAGACAGAACACTTAGCCAGCAGGCCTATGTGAAGTGACTAGTATTCACTTCAGATTTGGATTCAACCAATTCAGGGGACAGCGATTAGATTCAGTGATTTGAATTACTGTCCTGAATTGATTCAGCTGAATCTGATTTGGAGATTTGGCTGCTGCTGAATCAGC
>NW_017729022.1:178179918-178180320 GCF_001723915.1 Gavialis gangeticus
GGGAGCAGACAGGGGATGGGACCTGGCAGGGGTCTCCCCATGGTCCCCTCCCCTCCCTCCAGCCTCCCCTTCCCTGCCCCCTACTTACCAGCTCTGAGTCTGGGTACAGCTCCCTGCTGCAGTGGGCGGAGACTGCCCAGATCACCGAAGCTCTCCAAATCTTTTCTGAATTGATTCGGAGAGCATCTAATTGATTCGGACCTTTTAATTGGTCCCCTGATTCCATTCGGATTCATATATTCAGCCACCGAATCGGGCCAAATCTCCTCTGAATCAAATCAGCACCCTAAGCTTTGCACATCCCTATTAGCCAGCACTTAGCAGCCTAGGACCCCACTCTGTGAGTGGCCAGGGAGGGGTGATTCACCCTCCCCTATGACCCTCCAACCCTGCATTGTGTCC
>NW_017729022.1:178185320-178187035 GCF_001723915.1 Gavialis gangeticus
ACCTCGCTGGGGTCACCTGATCCCAGTTGTCTTTCCTGCCTAGTACAGGGAGGCTGGACTCTATGAATTTGTGAGCTCCCTTCTAGCCCCTTACAATCTATGAATCTATAAATATGCTACATGAAAACTAAGGCTGCATCCCAAACTAATGTCACTGTGTCCCAGCAAGAGTGGTATTTGTTTCTAAAATTTCCCTGGAGAGAGTCAGCTTGGCCTGGAGGGATGAGCTTTACTACTACTCCCAGGGGAGCACCAGCCAATATGCCATGCTCCTGCCACTGGAGATGGTCCTCCAGGAGGTACTTGAGAGCTGGGGGGTCGGGGGAGAGAGGGGGCTGTCTGCTTTAACAGTGTGCTGGGGAAGCCCAGGTTACCATTCAACATGAGAATCCACCTTGAGTGCTACCTGTAGCCCTGCTATAAGGCGCTGACCCCACAGAGGATCCCTAGACCCTGGCTGCCTATGAAGAGTCCTGCCTTGCATTGCCCTTGGCTTTCCAGCACTATTCTTCTACTATGAATACTCCGTGAAGGGGTGGGGGTGGTGGGCATCCAGGACTGGGATGGAGCTGTGATTACTGGAGGAGGAGTAGGGTCTGCCTTGTGGGGTTGGTACAGTGATTTCCTATGCTGTGTGACTTGGAGTCACCTGGCACCCATGGACTTTCCCCAGGGATTGGATCAGAGGGGAGGGAGACAGTGATGGAGTGCCACTTGCAAGCTCTCCAGGTGCACAACTCAGGAGTCACCCTGGCAATGAGACCAGAGTGGCTGAGATAACAATTCCCACATGGGACCCTGCCATCACATCAGTGCCTTTCTTGGACTGGGAGGCAAAAAGGGAGGGAGTTGGTGGGATTGTTTAGCAAAGGGGAATTTTTCTCATTCTGGCTGCACTACAGCACTAGTGCATCTCATGGATAGCTGCATTTCATTTCTCTGCTACCTAGGCCTGTGGCACTGCCAATTGGGGTGGGGTGCTGAGCACTCGCATTTGCATCTGTTTTTTACGCTTTGCCTGCAGAGCTTAATAAGCTCTTTTAATGCCTTTCCATGAGTCCAAGGGACTGGGGTAGCCATTTCAGCACTACTGCTCTGGCCAGCTGGGAAGAGGATCAGTTTGTTCCAGGAGCTGAGCATGGCCCTAACAGATAGTGCATGGAGGTGTGAATAAGGCAGATTTATATTCTGATAGAATGGCCAATGGGCTGCTACCCAACCAAGGCCAGGGAACAGGGTGGCCTGGTGCTCCAGCTGCAGACCATAATGGGAAGGAAGGGCAGGGGGAAAGGAGGGGGAACTGACTTCCCAGTACTGAAAGACAGAACACTTAGCCAGCAGGCCTATGTGAAGTGACTAGTATTCACTTCAGATTTGGATTCAACCAATTCAGGGGACAGCGATTAGATTCAGTGATTTGAATTACTGTCCTGAATTGATTCAGCTGAATCTGATTTGGAGATTTGGCTGCTGCTGAATCAGCCGAATCTCTGAATCACACAGGCCCCATACCTAACCCGCTGTCCCAGGCCCAGCAATGGCTGCCCTGCTCCTGGCACTTTGAAAAAAAAATCCCTGCTGCCTGGCAGCAGCTGGTGAGTGGAGGCTTTTTTTTAAAGGGCCATGAGCTGGGTTGGATGGGTCAGCCATGTGGGGGGCTGGGGGAGCAGGAAGGGGTTGGGGCCTGGCAGAGGTCCCCCCATAGTCCCCTCCCC
>NW_017729022.1:178187378-178198506 GCF_001723915.1 Gavialis gangeticus
TGCGGAGAGGCAGGCACAGCCGGAGGAGCCGCGGGAGAGAGGCTGCAGCTGCCTGCTGTGCCTGCCTCTGCCCAGCCAATCTAAAGCTCTCCAAATCTTTTCTGAATTGATTCGGAGAGCATCTAATTGATTCGGACCTTTTAATTGGTCCCCTGATTCCATTCGGATTCATATATTCAGCCACCGAATCGGGCCAAATCTCCTCTGAATCAAATCAGCACCCTAAGCTTTGCACATCCCTATTAGCCAGCACTTAGCAGCCTAGGACCCCACTCTGTGAGTGGCCAGGGAGGGGTGATTCACCCTCCCCTATGACCCTCCAACCCTGCATTGTGTCCCCCCCCCAACCCCTTATGCATGCCTCAACCACAACGGCCTGAGTGCTGTGAGCATGGGGATGGCCTGTACCAGTTACAGGACCCCCTCACTCCCCTTTCCTTCCCCCTTTTGCCCCAGGGGTTCTTGGTTTTTCCCAGGGTCTGGGTCCCTGGTATGGCTGCATGGACCGTGGGCAAACTGTATCTTCCTGGGCTGCATGGCAAACTTGCTCGGGGCATGACTCATCAGGAGGTCCATGCCTTGGGGCATGACTGTAGGTCCTTTGGGTTGCAGCAGCAGCCATTGGGTCCTTTGGGTTGTGCTGCAGCAGTGGCGATTATACTGGTAGTGGGAGGAGCTCAGGGGCACTCTGTGTGTCTGGGAGGGTGGCAGCAAAGTATCAGAGGAGTTGGTCTGGAACACCTATGCAACAGTGTGGGGAATGGTATCCTGTGCCTCACATGCTTGGGTGCAGTCTGCAGAATCAAGGACTGGGGTACGGGTGCTTTCTGTAAGGTGGAGGGCATGGGCTCAGACTATAGGTCATGGGCCCCAATTTCTGTGGCATTGGAGTTTCCACCACCTGCTCCTGCATGCCATGCTGCCTGCTCTTGGCTACACCTGAAATGATGTTAAGGGAACTTAGATCCAGCTACAGGTGTACCTCAGCTCCCACATCCTGTGCTGATGCAGGGACCAGTGCCAATGGGGCGGACTCCTCATGAACTTGTTCAAGCAGCTGTCTTCTTCCCTCTGGTCTCTGAGGATCTGCTCCTGGGCATCCAAATATTCCAGCTTCCCAGGGCCTCCCTGTGCCTCCTCCTCTGGTGGGGTCTGTGCTGACAGCTCCTCCCACCCCCCAGTGGATGCCCCTGCCCTTGGCAAGAAAGCAGGACAGCTCCTTGTCAATTCCATGGCCTCCCAGCCTCAGACATTTTATTGTCATCATGCACATGCCTATACTGCATCTTCATCCATTTAATCTTGGTGCCGCATGGCTCCCAGTCTCTTTTGTAGCCCTGTCTGTGCCTGCATCTGCTGGGTGATGTGCTTGAAGATATCTCCATTCCAGTGCCTTTTCTGGAGCAGGTGCTGGGTCTCCTCCTCACCCCAAATGGTGACAAGATATCCCATCTCCCATAGTCCCAGTTGTGTGATTGGGGTTGGTTAGTGAAGGAGGATGTAATGGGGTCATCCATGGTCCACAGCAGTGGTCATGGTGGGTCTCAGCATCCATGGATGGGTGAGGGTCTGGCTGCAAGGGGGTGGATGGAAGGATGGATAGATGAAAGGAGTGGAAGATCCATGAAGGTATGAGTCCTGGTGCATGGCTCTCCCTCTCACTGCAGCTCAGTGTCACCCCTGCTCCAGAGTGACCAGGGCTCCACTGAATGGGCAACCCCCAAACCCTCCAACTTTCCAGGGGTTTCTAGCATACCCCCTGTGATTCTGGCAGTGCTCTATGCCCCAACCTGGAAATTTTCAGCAACCTTTATTTGCAACATGAAGGCAGATGGCCATGCCTCACCTGCTCCTGAAGTTTCCAGGGGCATCCACCTGCTTGCCCCAGCTTGGTTGCTTAACACCCCCCCACCCCCACACACACATGCCCTGCCTCCCACCCTAGTACTTTGGGGCCCTGTAGCTGCAGGCCAAAAAAGCCTTGCAACACCTCAGGTGCACATGGCCCAGGTAGCTGCTTGCACCTGCTGAGCCACAGAACCTCTGTGCAGGCCCAGTCCCAATGTTTTACCCCTGCCACCCGGACACACTAGAGGCAACCCGCCTGCACAGGCTTCTGCTTGGGGAGGGAGGGAGTGTTCACGCTGGGATCTAGGTGGCAGGGTGCCTTGCTCTGGCCACTGAAGTGTGGTGTGTGGGAGCCAGGGTTGGGGTATGTGGGCCTATGCCCATGCACAGGGGCACTGGGGTCCCTGGCTGGGTGTGCAGGAGCCAAGGCCAGAGTCTGTGGGGCTGTGCTCAAGCACAAGGATTCTTCTGGGCTCAGTGTCAGGTCTGCGCTTACATTATGGGGTTCTTCATAATGGGGTGTCAGGGCATGGCCCAGGGACTTGGGTGCCCAGGTCCCAGGGTTTGTGCAGGGGACACAGATGCCTCCCTTCCCCCTGCTGCCTGCCTGTGGCTGACAGATGGCCAGAGGCAGGGCTGGGAAGGGGGCCTGTGTTGGCTTGGTTCTGGGAAAGCTCAGTGGTGGAGCCTGCTGGGCACTCAGCTGGAGCAGTCAAGTGTAGGCTGAATGCTAGCATGCCTCCCTGCAAAAGGGAAGGTAGGCTGGGGCCACAAAGGAGGCTGTTATGCCGGGATGCCAGAGGACAGCAATCTAACTTGAATCAGTAGGGTATCTGGTACAGAAGTTTGATTCACCAGTCTAACCTAAATTGATCAGATTTGAGTGCACATTGAACCAGGTCTATCAGGACCTGGTTCCATCCTTCTTAGACTGATCTATGTGTGCCAGACTTCTGTATGGTTATGAGTTTAAACTGATTTCCAATCACTTAGATTGGTCTAAGTGTAATGTCTTTACCTGGCCTTGGTTTCCCACTTTAAGAGAAGGTATCTAAAGACATTGTCCAGTTAGGAAGGTACTACCTGAAGAGCACTTCCTCGATGCTTTATCTCATGACCCCATACCAGCAAAACCAGATTACAATGACTCACCAAAGATTTTACTGCCAAAATATCCAGAGCGATATTTTAATTCCATTCACCCTTAGCTCTCTGGCCTGGTCAAGTGGGCAAATTACTCCTCCACTACGTTTGAGTAACACAGAGATGAAGCTATTTCCTCCACAAATCATCTCACACAAGTGGGTTGGATGGAAACAGAATTTTTATACAAAATGGAAGGAGAAAACTATAGTTGAACAATAGCAAAAGAAACTCTCTGTAACTGAAGATTTAACTTGCATATATTCTTCCATTTTTTGCATATTTTACTGTATGTATGTTGTACAGTATAGTCTGTAATATTATGAGATTGAAGGGAATATTATAAGAGCAACAGCAGTTCATCAGTCAGTTGGATTTGGATTCTGAATATTTACTGCTTCAAAAATCAGTAAAAAGTATTTTAATTGCATTTACCCCTGTTATCAGCTCTGTCATCTCATTTAGTGGGTGAATTTTTAATTAACTAATTTTCAGAGCGGCAATAATTATTGAACACTTTCCCCCTTATTCATGCTGAATAGTATCTTTTTCAGTGAGTTATCCCATTTGTACTTCAGTGGGATTATTTGTGGGGTAGAATGCTGCTGACTATTTTTCTAGAATCTGACTCTTAGCATTATCCTCAGGTGAAAAAGAAAATGTATTTACCAGTCAAGGGGCACATCTATACATGCAATTAGTGTACATGAATAAACTCCAGAGCTTATTGCTCCAGAGTTTTTTTGCTCCCAGCTGCACCATTTGAACATGTGCAGGGGAGCAATTAACTCCAGCACAATCAGCTCCAAAGTTTATTCATGCACAGCATGCGTAGCCTGGTCAGAGCAGCCTCGGCTGGCAGGGGAGCCTGGGGGTCAGCCTGCCAGCCTGGGGCTGCTCTGACTGTGCTTAGTGTGCTGTGGAGGGGCTGGCTGGGGCATGGGGGTGCTTCAATGCAGGGCTAGCCAGCAGGCGGCCCCTACCCTGAAGCATGCTTGTGTCCCAGCCAGTCAGGTCAGCATCTACACATGCACTGCTGCTAATTAATCAGCTCTGCAGTAAATGCCTCATGTAGATGTGCCCAGGTAGAAATTCATAGAAATATCAGTACTTTGGGGGAATGAGGAAGTGGGGCTTTGAGTTGTTTTAAAGCAGTGGGAAGGTGATTGGGGCCCCTTTGATTAGACTAGCTCTATCTCCTATCTAGTGTTAATCCACCCCAGACTTCTCCTGGCTGTTAGACCCAAAGCAGCATAAAGAAGATAGCATGATAAGGGAGTGTTTGTCAATAAATCCGGAACCTGGGGTCTGTAGCCTGCATGGTTCTTGTTTTGTGAAAACACAATTACAGCATAAAATGAAAGCAGACTGCACAATGAAAACAAGAAGAATGCCATCACGCAGGTTGGCTTGTACTGCAAGCCACCCTGGTCAATAAGCTGAGATGAATGGAGGTATCCGCTGAATAACCTCACTTTGCAACTTTTATGTGAAGGCTTGATAAATGAAGTCAGGGAGAGGTACAAGAAAGTGATTAAAACCAGCCTGCACAAAAGGGAGTGATAGCCTCCCTGGGCTTGAAACTTTTCCCTCAGCCTGAGTTTGTTGGATAATTAACCCTTTCGTCCATCAGCCTCTGTACATAAATATTTGCATGTAGGTGCATTAGTAAAAAGAAACAACCCCTCATAAACAATGTGGCCTTGATAACAAATTGAAACTTTGGATATAAGACATAGAGGACAGATTGTCAAAGTTGGGTGTCCAAAGGATAGGCCCTATGGCCAGATCCTCAAATGTGCGGAGGTGCCCAGCTCCAATTGAAATCATCAGTCAAGCACCTAAAATAATCACAGCCCACAACACCCACAGCTCCCATCCACATCAGTGGGCTCAGCACCGCCAAATATACCCCATATTTATGTTTCTAACTTTAGGCACATGTATTCAAACATATCCCTGTGCAGTACTGCAAAAAATGTTCCAAATTGTAATTCAGCATGAGCCCCCCATAAATATCTGGCCAGAGTTTAAAAATTCAAAGTGAAATCCTGAATACGTCCCCACTGAAGTAAAGGGAATTTTGTCATTGATTTCTATAGGCCCAAGTTTTCATCCCAAGTGCTTGGAATTTGCATCCACAAATTACTGTGGCACAGTTACTTGCAAACTTATGTGAGGCTGTAAAAATACCTGACCAGCAGCTGGAACCCAAATATTGCATAGCTGAGCAAGTGTCAAACAATCGTTCCTGTAATCATGTGCAGGACCTAATAAAAGGAGCTAGATAAGACCCATTTAACAACCAGGCCCACAATCATTTGGGCCAGTATGTTCAAAGGTGGCCACTGATTTGAGGTGCTTCATCTTCGGGGTGCCGAACTGTAAGGTATTTCCACATCAATCGCTTCTCAACTGGAACTGAAGGGCTGAACTTTCCTGGAGCCCACTCAAATGGAATATCAGATAAAGAAACAGAAGCATGTGCATCAAAGAGATAAATACACAATTAAAATGCATTATTCTGTCTTAAAGGGACTTAGTCAAAAGAATGGGTATAGCACCACTCCATGTTATTAAACAAAGCTGTTCAGATCCCTGCAGAAAATCAAAATCAGACAAGGAAATGTCATCCTGGCTTTTCTGACAAGCTGCAAATTAATTATCCTCAGAAATGACAATCCTCAATTTGGGCTTAATCTCTCTTGCATTACTCAGGTAGCTATTGTGAAGCATCATCCCGCTTGCCCATATAGATGACAGTTTCTATTTCCCTTCACCACACCCACTGGAAGGAAAACAATCACATAAATCCCTGTTTCAGGGCATGCCCAAACTAGTTTCTTTTTGTGGGGCAAATTTATGGTGGCATTTAGTATGTAATCTTTAAAAAGGAACTGGTTGTTGGTTGAAGGGCTAAAATTACAGATGACCTGGGTGTAAGCAAAAGTGGATTTGTTAAAAATCTATATTTAGGGAGGGGAAAAAAGATCTTGATGCTCCTTCTGTAGTTTATGACCTTTTCTAAAAAACTACCCTTCAAAAAAGGTTGAAAAGCAATTTTCATTCTATAGCTCTAAATATCTGTTTATCCCACTGCCACGATTCTGAGCATGCCCAGTCAGGATGATTTAACACCCCATTGATGACTACCAACAGAAGGACTTCACGTGAAAAGGTAGTCTGCCACAGCTAATGGGCTCTTGTTTCAAAGAGATGCTGTGTGTACATTACTAGTGTATGGAGAAGGTGCAGAAAGGCCTCAGCAGACATTAGGAATGGAGTGTTGTTGATGATGAAAAGGCACTTTGCTGTTGAGGGAATGGTGGGAGAGAAAAGGCTTATCTGTCTTTTTGATTAGAAATGCATGCTTCCTTTCATCATCTGAGCTGAAAAATTGGCTTCTGCTCTTGGTTTATGAAACCATTTTTCTTTTCCCTTTCTTCCCAGGTTTGCAAACTCTTTAATAAATTAGTTACTGTGAGGTGCATGGGTGCCACAATAACCTTAGAGGCTTTTCCCAAATGCATCTTTAATATTTTATAAGTATTTAAATAGATTTATTCAATTTGAACAGCCTGATTTATTAACGCTGGCATGGAAAGGGGGTTCAATACAAATTATGTTGTGTCAGAAATTTCTTAGCAGCTAGATCTCAATTTACCAATGGATTCTCGGAAGTCAGGAAATAATAGGACCCACCCCATATTAATATTTAATCAGGCATTGGTACCAGTTAAAAGAGCTGCTGGAGGGCTGAGACACTAGAACTGGGGGGATTCCTATACATTGAAAAGAAGGATGCAGCATCATGTGTTCCCCCATTACGGTAGTTGGGTTCAATTGTTAAGGTTGGGTTCATGCCCAACACTGAATGCAGTTGCTTTGTTAGCCTCTGATAAAAGTCCAAAGGGAAGTTAAAGGTCTCATAGTACTGTCTGAAATATGTAGACAACGGTTTAATGGCCACGTCAACCTATTCTCCCTCTTGATACAATAGTTCGAATGTCAAATGCTGAATACAAAATCACTCATTTGTTGCACATGTAACTACTATGCCATAAGAATACATGGGCACTGAGTAAACCATAAACCATGCACTGCTTTTGTAAAGCACTGTGAAATCCTGCAGTATGAAGGATGCTGTGTAGAACATAAAATTATATTCTGTAACTTTAAAGAAAATCAATTGCTTTACTGTCCCTCTGCAGATGTCACCATTTAGAGTTGGTTAAACTCTGTCTCTACCTAGAAATGCCATCTAGGTTACCCCTTTTATTAAATTATGCACTTAAAAGCAAATCCTTTTTGGTAGTAGCTAAAATGAAAAAAATTGAGGAGGGAAGAGTTTGAGATGTTTTCACAGTAAAAATTCATCCGCATGGTATAAGGAAATATTTTATATTTCTCAGTTGTTAAGGTCAAGATTGTAACGCCTCTACATGCGCTTGTCCCCTTGAATTGGTGGGCAGGTGGACCAGGAATGGCCACAAGAACTGGGCAAAGTCTTGATTCTGCAAAGCACATTTGCTCCTCTCCATCTCCCCTATAAACCAGTCTGCTGAGTCAGTGCAGAGAAGGACGTTTCCTCTACTTGTGCAGACCAGCAAAAAATGAGTTTATTTCAGAGTTTCAATACAAGGAAATTTCAGAATCATAGTTCTTTTCCTGGACTACTCCCAACCCAGCACAACTAAGTACTTATTACCAGTTGGGATGGGTCAGGAACAATAGCACAATTTAGCCTTAAATAGACTAGATATACCTATGTATACAGGGTCAGTTCCTCCAGTGATGAAAACATAGCTTTAAGTAAGTCTATGGAAATATGCTGACATACCTCAACTGATGAGAACCTTGCTGTTTTCATTCCCTAACTTGTGAATATTTCCTTCATAACCACAGCATTTGAGTTTTCTGCATTCAGTCTCCCCGGTTTTGTTTCTTTAAAGAAAGAAAGAAAAAAAGGAGGGGAGGCAAAAACAGAGAGAGAAGAATGGAAATGCTAGTACTTACTGGCCTATGTCAGCATATTCTTTGGTGAGGTGAATTCATTGAGTTGGGGTAAATTCATACATTTGGTTCTGCTAAATTGACCAGAAAGGGCATGTCCCCACAAGTGTGCATGTGTGTTTCCCTGGGGACAAATAGTAGGGCACATATTTGTGCCACTGCTACTTGTCCGTGGGTATGCGCCTGCATGCATGCTGTGGCGTGCAGCAAATTGCCCTGGGTGGAGTAGGGGAGGCTGGGACCAGCTCCTGGGCTGGCCCAGCAGCCTTACCTGAGGTCCTGGGGGCCTCCCATGGCTGCAGCAGTGGCAGTCTGGCCGCATGGAGCCTGTCTGGCAGCCAGAGCATGGCTCTAGCTGGCCAAGTTCTGGTTTCAGGCGGTGCATGCTGCAGCCACATGCACCACCCTGTTTTTTTTAGGTACATTTTTTTTTAGATGCTGGGATTTCCTGGTATCTAATTTTGGCTCCACACTGCAGCATGTACAACCTTTTCATGTGCATTGCGTGTGTTTTGATGTGTTGCAAAGCACACGTTTCCACTCATCTGGATGTGCCCACAGAGTTCATTTTGAGGTGGAGTTTAGAGATATGAACAATTGGCTGATGTATTGCAAGACCTGTGAACTCCCCATGGCACATGGATTTCATCCTTCATTTCAGTATTTGCAAAAACTGAGAAATGGAGGAGGGACTAGGGTGAAATCTTTTTCACATCCATGATTTTCTCTGATCACCCAGAGCAAGACAGCTTTTCTTTTTCTTTTCCTTTTTCTTGTTTGTTTCTGAATATGTCTGAATGAGGTGCACTGGTAAATGGAAATTGGTGTAACATTACTCTGAATGTGGTAGCTCATGGGTATGTCGGATAGGTCAGGGAAGAATACAGTTTCCCCTTCTACCTCTTGGTCACATTAATTTATTATTATTGCTGATGATGATATTGGTTTATTGTCTTATGGCTAGATTATGGCTTTATGATCTAGCCCAGTCTAAGGACCATTCTGTAGTGCTGTCTGTTCCTCAATCATCTTGGGAGAGAATCATAACTCAGAGGATTGTATTTGCTCTCCCGCGCCAGGAACGGAGAACTTTTCCTCACATGCCAGTATAGTAATAGTGGCAGGGATCCAGGGTTCCCCCACTCCATGGCCAACATCATCTTTTCCTACCCACTTGTGTAGCTGAACTCTCCCTCTATACTTTATATACTTGTGCTGCTATATAAGGTCAGCTGTGATCTACTCCTGAAATAACACAGTTAACATTGCACTTTACACTGAACATATTCAGAAGTGACTTTTCTTATTCTTAATTTCCCTCAAATTCATTACAAGAAAATTGTGTATTATCAGCATTGAAAATGACGACACATTTCTCTGCTAGCCTTTTTTGTCATCAGAGAGCAAGCACATTTTTGTTACATTTAAACTGGGGGGGAAATGCAAGCATGTGGCTGAAATTCAAATACATATGATTAGATTTTCCCTCAAGTTCTATAAAAATTGTAAATAGTTTTAAAAAATAGACTATTGGAAAGGCCAAGAGGATTTTTTTTAAAAAATACCTGTTTTAAATATTAGAAGAATTGGAAGAAAAATTAAAGATTTTGTCATCATTTTCCTGAGCTTTTTTTATTCCAAATGTCAATATTTCATTTAACGTTTAAAATTCAAAACGATGATACCAGATAAAGTAAAAATATTCATAAGTTAAACATGAAATTTCAGCCCAAATATAGTTATAAGCCTATGAAAACAGAGGAACTGATTCTGCCAAAATGAATGACATCGTACTTACATAACTGGTCTCATTTATGTTATTGGGATTTTTTCCAGAGCAAGACACACTTTTCAACATAAAAGTGATAAGATATGACATGAAGAAATTATCATAGAACTCTGCATGTGATCTTAACTATATCTTAGATTATTAGAAAACCTGTAATTTGGTTTGTAATAGTCAATTAAGTATCAAGTATCAAGCTGTTTTGACAAAGATTGTTTACTATCAAGTATCAAGTGATGTTTACTAACTTAAATCACACAAAGCTTGCTAAATTATGTGCTTGAAGATCAACATGGGATAATGTTTAAATTTAGCTGTATAGCTTATATGAAAAATGGATTGCTGAGGGGATATCTTGAATCTATTTAAACGGGAAATAGAAAGCATTGCATGTTTTTAGATTTTCAGCTTCAGAGCACAAAATAAATGTTTGGTGACCAGAGATTTGTACTGCTTGAGGACCACTTTCACTAAAGCTGAAATAACTGATTGTTTTAATGGGAGAGTTTGGTCAAAATCTCTAACAGTGTTTTTAAATAAAGTATGTAGAGTTGTCCCTTTTTGTGCTTTCTTGAGGTTCAATAATGTTTAATACTGAAGACAGTGGAAAAGCTACAGTCAGTTTCAAAGGCACAAGATATAGCCATCACCACCAAATAAGATGCAGTTCCAGAACAGAGCAGAAACACTGGGATACTAATTTTCTGTGGCCCTGAATTTTAGGTCATTTCCACTAGTGAAAAACAGTATTGTCAACCTCAAGCATCCAAAATATATTGAGTCAATACCCTCTCCTCCCCAGAATAAGAAGTGTCACTTAAAAACCTTAAAGTATTTTTAGCTGGGCTGCTTTTCTATCTGCATGATTTGAACTGTTAGAGTGCCTAACCACAATGGTTAGAACAGGGGTGAGCAAAATATGGCCCATGGGCCGGATCCAGCCTTCCTCTATCTGGCCCATGGGGCCACTAAAAAAATATAGAAAATTTATATTTATCTGGCCCTGGCTGCCTGTCAAAGATGACAGGAGCCAGGGGCAGTAGGACCCAGGGGGAGCCAGCAGCAAGTCCAGCCCAGCCCAGCCCCGCCCCCTGCTCCAGCCCGCCCACCGTGCCCGAGCTGGAAGCCTCTGCCTAGCTGGGGCTTCTGGCCTGGGACTGTTCCTGACTGCCTGTGCCAAGGGAAATACAGATAAGAAGGAGGTGGGGGATGGAGGCAAGGGAGGACCATGGCCAGGATGGTTCCTGGCATTGCAGCTGGGAACCACATGGTGCCAGAACACAGCAGGCGGATGGGGAAATGGGTGCAGCAGGCAGAGGGAAGGGGCAGTGAGCAGGC
>NW_017729022.1:178203506-178215871 GCF_001723915.1 Gavialis gangeticus
CACAGCAGGCGGATGGGGAAATGGGTGCAGCAGGCAGAGGGAAGGGGCAGTGAGCGGGCTTGGGTGGGAGTGCAGCAACAGCTGAGCGGGAGCACAAGGCCCATGCCAGTGCACCGGGGCCAGGACTGGTGGGGCCTAGAGTGGGGTGACAGAAGAGTGGGGCCTGGGCTGCCAGGGACTCTATGGATCTGGGCTGGCTCCCTCCTCTCCCTGCTCGAGCAGCACAGCCCAGCTCCACAGAGCCCCTGGCAGCCCTGGCCCCATGCTCCTTCCACCCCACTCTGGGTCCTGCTGGTGCTGGCCCTGGCACACTGATGCGGGCCCTGCAATCCCACCCAGCTGTCGCTGCATTCCATGCACCCGCTCACTACCCCTTCTCCTAACCTGCTGCAGCCATTTTCCCACTCGCCCCCCCCATCCTGCCCACCATGCTCCAGCATCACATGGTTCCTAGCTGCAGCACCAGGACCACAGAAGCAGCTGGGACATGGTGCCAGAGTGGTGGGGGGGGCAGTGATGGGGAAGCAGCAGGAAAACGGCAGCAGTGGCAGATGGTGGGCAAGTGGCAGCGAGCAGGACCACAGGGCCCACAATGGTGCCCAGGGGCCAGAAGTGGCAGGAGTGCAGAGCCTGGGCTTTAAGGAGCACTGGCAGGGGCTGTGCCTGCCGTGGGGGGTGGGGGGCAGGCTGTGGGCAAACCCTCCTCCTCCACAGAAGCCACAACCCTCCCCAGCCACCCTTCCCCCACACACTCAGCCCCCCACACCTATCCACACCCCCAGAAATCACACACGCACACACCCCACATACCCACAAACCTATACCCACCCTCCCACCTACACCCTCCCATAATATACAAGAGTAAGACTTCATTTTAAGCTATTATACTATCACCTCTATGTATGCTACACAAGCACATGTAAATCAGGACAAAAATATATTTTTAAATGAAATTAATGTTGTAGTACATGTTTGATTTTTAGAATATAATTTGGTATTTTTCAGGTTCAGAGATGGCAAAACCCCTTGCTGAAAGGAGTAATTCCGGGGGGCAAAGGGAGGGACTTCTGGTGGTGAAGGTCAGGGGTTCGGGGGCAGGACTTCTGGTCCCAAGTTGGCAACCAGGGGTTGGAGCACCAGTCAGAGGGCGGGGATACTCATATGGCCCTTGATGGCTTGCTAAAACTTGGTAAGCAGCCCTCCACCCAAAATAATTGCCTGGACCAGGCTAGAAACATACCATTACTTTTGAAATTAAAGCTCAGGTTCTGCCATAGTTTCATGATGCAGATGTTTAGGACTTTAAAAGAATGTCAGTATCATAGGACTCACCCTGCTACTGTGTGTGACAAGGGTCTGGTTATGGATCTTAATACATACAGATCCATAAAGCTAAACTGCTAACAAAGAAAAATTAGTAGGGGATATCTGCTGTGCCCAACCATATTCTACAGTAGAGACCTTGCTGCAATGAAGGTTCTTTCATTCAGTGCTCCACCTTTCATGTATGTTATCTTGAATGCACAATGGTTTTACCTGCTAACTTCCTATGTCTTGGTTCTAAGTTTCCCAAGATATACACTGTGGCCTGGTACATTTCATGATATTTCTTTTCAGTGACAAAATAACCTGATTGATTCAAGGTAAATCTATAACACTGAACTGTATAGTGCACCTGCCTGAGAGAGAAGCCCAAGTAAAAAACTCCGGACTCAAACACCTCTGAATTTTTTAAGTGTAGGTTTGAAAGGTGAATCCAAATATAGATCTGAGTTTTGCAAGTGGCCCTTGTCTTTATAAAAGGCTGAACCAAAATGCTCCAAGCTTTTTAATTTTTGAAATTCAATTGAGAGTCATAATTTTGTGATTCAAAACATCTGTAATATAGATATCAATATCTATAGGTGTAGCACATGGACAGATATAATGCATACTTTTGTGTCATGGAACAAATAAGTTCAACTGAAAACACAGTGTAATTTAGATTTAAATCAGTGAACTACAAAAGCAGCTTTTAGCCAAAATGAAATTCTGATGGGAAGATAGGAGTTTTTAAACCTATCATAACCACGAGACTTGCATTTTCTTTTGGCAAGATGTGGGGTCATACAATGCTCTTCTCATTAATGTCCAATAATGGCATTTGAAAGTTGGAAAGTTATGCTCTTGGAAACATTGTCTGTTACTAGCCTCCAGCGTAGCTTACATGATTAGAAGTTGCAAAACACAAAATCCATGTGCAGTGAAAGTGAGACAATTTAATATAGTACAAAAACCTCAGCTGTAAATTTAAAAAACAATAATAGAAACGTAATCTCCAAGCAAGCGCAACTTCCATTTGAAGTCATCAAAAGTTTAGTGGGCATAAAGACCTAAGGACAGTGCCTTCCATAGGAAAGCAAGTCTGTCAAAATAAGTATCACAATATGCTTTTGTGTTTGAAATAACATATTACCTTCCATTTATAGGAAAGCAGACTAAACATTTTGCCACGTCTGTATTTAAAGATTTTTTAGACAGAGAGTAGGGGATATGCTTTACCTGGAAATACGTGAGTCAGAGCTCAAAATTGTTAACAATGAGATAAACTAATACCTGATCTTACAGGCATATAAATCTAAAGCTTCTGCTTACATAGTGTAGCTCTATGGCTGGTCCTGAAAATCATTGTTGGAAGACTATTAGGAAACAAATGAACTTGCAAAGCATAGTATCTTAAAGAAAACTATAAATGGGATAGGTCAAGGACTAGGCATGTAAGCGACAGGAAAAATCTTCCTTTTAGTTTATACAACTTCAGCTTCCATGTCTGCGGAGATTCCAAATAAGGAAGAGTAACTTTTCAAGGCACTAGGCCTGTACATATTTCCTGACCTTATAATTCTCACAGTTCTAGACATTCCAAGGTAGAGGGTCATTCAGACAGAGTTGTAATTTCTTGTGCATATTTATTTCCAAAGTATCTTTTGCATAGTTTCCCAGTGAAATCATGTGCTGGGGCTGGGGAATGCTAAATAGGTTATTTTTCAAGCTTGCATATAAAGGGCCTGTCAAACTGGACTGCATTGGACTTATCAAGTAGAAGTGCCAGAGCCAAACTGGAATACTTGTAGCTTATCCTGTCCAAAGCTGCTGTTAGCTGTTCTTCCAACATTCAAACTGGAAATGATGCAAGAAGTATAAAGGGCTTATGTATTTTGTCACCTGTGGTAATTGTCATTATAATAAAAGTGGTGAGTGGGCATATGAGCTTGGAGTGGAGACTTGAGCTTTTAACCAAAATTTAAATTTGTTAGGCCTTCAATAAAATATGTATATATTTCCCTAAAATAAAGTAGGGAATATAATAAAGTATTTGTGTATATAGTTATAACTGGTTCATCTGTGTTTATATTGCTTTCTTTAAATACTGTTGTGGCAAAAAGACTTCCAGAAGAGTGCATTTCTATGTATAAACCAAATCATTTGTGAAAGCACATTTTGAATTCAGTGCTAGAGTTATTCTGAACAGACCTTTAATTTTAACAGTTATATTTATTCAGTGAGGAAAGTGAAGGACACCGTGGGCCAGGACACCTTGCATTTTGAATACTGAATGCTCAAAACACCTCCCGGGTAAGCTGGTAAGCTATCTCTAGGCTGAAACATGTTTAGACAAAGCATTTGTCCAACTATCTTGCAAAGTAAATGGATTGTTGGACATTGTGATCTGCTTGCAGATAATCTATACCAAAAAAAGAAGGAAGGGCCTACAATTGTGGAGGAAATTGTTTGTTCTTACTAGTAGTTTGCCAAGTTCAAAGCAACACAATAAGGAGAATAATAGGCTGTTGGCTTCTCTCTACCATCCAAATGTACAGTGTTTTCACTATGACCACTAAAAACATGTACTGTGGAAATTCCATTTTATAGAATGTGTTTTGGGAATATCCACTGGTTTTTGGATGTTTTCTGAAGAATTTAGATTTCCATTAAAATGTAAACTTTGCCTTCTGGATTGCAGTTTCCCTTTAAATTCTAAACTGATATCCCAGACATCTCCATTCAATGATAGGGGGGAAATACTATAGGATGATATAGTATTCTATACATTTCAGAGGGCCCTAAAGTATCCCTTTATAAAGCACTGGTTAGTTTGCATTTGGAATGTAGTGTCGGTTCTGCTTTCAGCTACATGTACCTTTCCCTCTGACCTGTATGAGAAATACTGACCTATATGAGAAATACATATAGACCATATCTGGGAAATGAGTATGTATTGAACAGAGATATTCCTAATATTTAGAAAGGAGGATGCTGTTGGCTCCTAATCCCTATCCTTTGAAATGGGAATGTGACTACTGCAGTTAAATATTTATCTTGTAACTTGAAACAAATTAGGCACTCTTCCTTTTATCGCCTTACAAATTATTGTGCAAATTAGTTTGATGATGTGCTTGAGGTTATTGGACAAGTCAGGAGTAAAGGATAGAAGTTAAAAATAAGAGATAGCACACATTAGGAGAATGTAAGGACTTACAATTAAACAAAAGCTGGTGAACAGGTGAAAAGGGCTTCTAGTCGAGGCAGTGATAGTAACATATTTAAAACAGTAAGTGTTTCTTTACATTGAGGCTTGGGTTCTTTTGGGATTAGAAGGAATCTTTTGTTGATTATGCTTCTCTCTCTTCCCATTACAAATTAGGGACAGTATAAAAGAGGGGTGTCCATGTGTGCCTGCACTATTTTTAAGGGTTATTTTTAACAAGGGTCTTAAGTGTAGTAAAGTAATAGAAAGTAGAGACATCAGAGTTATCAACAAACTGTTCCAGATACAGAAAACTCATTTCCTATATCAGGTCCTTCACCAGTGTGTAATAGTGACATTGTACAGCCTTCCCTTTGTAAAATTAGATTGTTTCATTTTGACTTTCTACAGTACTGCATTTTTCTTCTACTCTATTTAAAAGTGTAAACACAAGAATTATTTGCACAGTATTATCGGTCATTTATTTTGTCAATCTAATATTCCTCCCTTATGCATCTTAATACTGCTATTAACTGTTATGGGTCATTTATTATTTGTATACCAGAAAACTGCTTTCACTGTTATTACTTATTGGTCATAATCAATTAGGGAAGTTTTTAGACTATGGCAGTCTTATATAAATACACTGGCAAAGTTCACCTCCTATGATTTCTGACAATTAAATTGTTCTGTCACTTTGGGACTCTCATTAATCTCCACTTGTCATCCTTGTTTATGCAGGTTATAATGGGCTATGTGTGTAAGTGAAATGAGATGCTAAAAGCCCTTGGCTGTTTAACTCTTTGATGAAGGTAGAACTGAAATCCTCCCATGAAAGGCATGTTGGATTTTTATGTCTGAAAAATAGCACTTTGGAAATTACCACATCCTGTGGGGGGGTTGTACATTGACTTAGAACAGAGAAAGGTGGGTTCAAGTTTATCACAGTTTTGCATGCCTGCATTTCTGCAGCTAAAAGAAAAGATGTGGCAACTAGTTTACTTTCTCCTCCCCTTCCAGGAAGACAGCAGTAAGATGATACTAGGGGGAGCACAGATTTTTTGATAACATTATAGCACTCATGTAACCCAGGTGAAGAATTTAGCAGCATGCCTTACATGACAGATTTATCTTCACTGCTTTGGATTCAGGTGTTCACACACAGTTCTTAGATGCATGTGTAATCACTTCAGGTTTAGTTTCTGGGAGCACTGTGATTCAGACCCTGCAGGGGATTCATAGTATTAGAACTGAACCCACATTTAAACCTCCCAGAAGATCATACTATTTCTTCCTGCCCAAGTGTTTCCTGAGCCCCTGGGATTTCCTTTGATGTATCTAGTTGCTTTTGTCGGGTTGCCAGCTTCCAACCCTGTTTAAAGGCTGAACAGCCCCATTGCTGTGAAGTGTTTGGTCAGGGGCGACGTGTAGGGGGTGCAAATGGGTGCACGTGCACCCCATTAGTGTGGTGCTGCACCCCCTGCAAAAAGCCGTTACCAACAGTGTCAGTGGTACCTGCGAGCGGCCACTTGCCACCCCGCCACTGCCACCTTCGGCAGCGACTGCAGGTGGTCTGTGATCCCCGCTGGCCACCACCACCACTGCCAGTGGTGGCTGCAGGTGGTCACCAACCCTTGGTCAGTGCTCACCATCCCCCCCTCCCCACTCCCCCGCTGCAGCACCGATGGCATCTGCGGGAGCTTCCCTGCTTACCATCGCTGCGCTCCTGCCACCACCATGCCACCCCAGCTGCTGGGGGCACATGCCATTCATGTGTTTGGTGGTTATTCTATATCATTCGGCCTTACTTGAAACCACTTGCTGTAAGCCAATGCCACTTCTTTTCTGAGCGATCTTAGGTGGAGCCCTGAAAGGTGCCAGCCTGTCATTTCTCAGGTCCCATAGGTATGTAGAACCCATGGAGGAGACCGAAACATAATGGGCTGTAGGAATCAGTGACACATGGAGAGTACCTCAAGTATATTCCTTTCACTGAATGTAGATGCCACAGTCCCTCCGTTTCCAAAGGTGGTGGGAACAGGAGCAAGACTATTTGAAGTTTAATTCAGAGAAAATAGATGTGGCATGATTAGAGCCTAGAGACCAGGTCATATGAGGAGAGGCTGAAAGACTTGGGACTGTTCAGCCTGGAGAAGACTCACAGGGGACTTGGTGGCAGCCTATAAGTATATTGGGGCATACATCAGGGCCTGGGGGAGCATCTGTTCACCAAGACCCCCCAGGGGATGACAAGAAATAATGGGCACAAACTGATTTAAGATCACTTTGGGCTAGATACAAGGAAAAACTGCTATGAAACTATGGCGCAGGTCAATGTAAGAAACAGCAGAATAAATCCAGCAAGGGCAGCACCTGGGATGGCCAGCTTCAAATGGCAGAAAAGATGCCAAAGTAGCACATACATACAGAATATATTTTCTAAGCTTCGTGGTCAGAATCCTTTCTGTGGGCATCAACCACTTCAGGAGCTGTTCCAACTTGTGGCTGGCATTTAGCAGAGTAGTTTAGGCGTTACTCTCTAGACGGACATTCTGGTCCTGAAGTAGAATCTGTCCTGAGACAAACTCCATGATTCCACAGATGCAAATCTTGCGTGCCATAGTAATTAGCATGGCATGGATGGCAAATGGCAGGTAGGGTAGGGTAGGGTAAGGTAGACCTTAGAGACTATATGGTTCAGAGAAGCATGAACTTTCATAAGCAAGTCTACTTCATCAGACACTATAAGTGCATTGTCTGTCCCTCTATGTGCTAACTGCCTTTTTCATCTCAGTTAAAATAATCAGCCCGCTTATTGCCTCTCTCAGAAGAATCTGCTTCCCTGTCCTTTTCCCTGCTATATGCTATCTTTTCTTTCTGCAAGTCCATTCTTAGCATGTGATGAAGTAGGCTGTTGCTTACAAAAATGCATGCTTCTCTGAACCAATTAGTCTCTAAGGTACCACCTTGCCCTGCCTTCAGACTAACATGGCTAGCCACCTCTGTTTTGGATGGAAAAATGCAGAGATTGTCTACCCCAACATGATTGCTTCTTCCTATTAGGCTCAAAGGTTCTGAGCACATTTTTCATCTAACACTGGGTATGACACAGCAGGTCTCCTGTTGGATCAGAATCACGACTACATAATAAGGCAAATGTTTCATCTGCCTTAGTTTACACTAAAAGAGCACTCTTGAAAAGTATTAAAAAGTCTTAACTAGTGTGGAATATAGCTGCTTACTGCCCAAACCTGATGTACTTTCACTTAAAATGGCACAACTCTGTCATGTGATCAGAATCAGTTCTTTTGTGTATACTGGGTGATTACTAGCCAACAAGTACAATTGCTGTTCCTGATCATGCCCAGGATAGCTGACTAAGCTGTCACCTATCCTTCCTAATAATGGACCCCCCCCTTGCCAAAGCATGGGTGCCTGTTATGGAGCTAGAGAATAAGTATAAGTCTATTTTAAAGATTCAGTAGTCCTTTTCTAATTCACAATCCAGATTCACAGTCCTCTGTAGACTACAAGCTACTAAGTGAGCCCAGTGTTTGTGCTGGATTGCATTAAACGCCTATAGTAGGCACGAAAGTATTTACTTCTCTGTAAAAGACAAAAGCAGAAAAAGCTCATTGAATGAACAGAAAAGCTAAAAGGGCTAGATGAAAAGTGTATGAGTCATTTGAATATAACTGTGATCCCAGAGATAATACAGTCATATATGAAATTAAAAAAATCCATAATGCTAAACCTAAGTATGCTGCATCAAGGACTTTGAAAGCTCATGCAGCATCACTTACAAAGATTCACTACAATATTATGATAATGCACCAAAGTAACATTATCAAATATAGCTGACATGTTTGAAAAGAAAAAAAATTCTTGTGAAAAGATTGGTTTTGTTGGAAATGTTACTGCAAGATTTCCAATGAGAAATGATTGAACTGAAACTTGCATTTCATTTTGATCTGCAAGCCTGAAAAAAAAATGAAATGTTGTCATTTTTTACTTTTTGTCACTTCTTTACTTGCTATCCCTTTTCACCACTGGGTGCAATAGAATGAATTATCACTGTGGTTTGGGAATAGAGTTATTGTCTCCTCTTATCATGTTCCAATCTATAATTTTTCAATTTTTTTTCCAATTTAGAAAAATTATTGAGGGGCAAAAAAAGCTCAAAATTTGGAACTGCAAAACTGGAAAATCTTGACATTTTACAATGTTTTCCTACTTTTTTACCAGGTCAAATCATTAGTATGAGATGGAAAAATTTGGGGAGAGTGGAGTGGAGAACCTTTAGACTATTTTCTTTCTACTGTATAAAGGACAACCTTAAAAAAAAAGAAAAATATAAACCCAGTTATAAGTTATATTACAAGTGTTGTAATGACCACAACAATATTTTTTGCAAACTGATGCATCTAAATCATTCTATTCCAATCTATACTCTTATCCCAATCATTCTGAGAATAGTTAATGTAAATATCTCTTTTGATTCATTAGAGTTGCGTTTCATTGTAAATAACAAAGGATATAATTGCATGGGGAAAGGGAAACATGCAAATAATACTTCTTATATAGACTTATATGTGACTTCTCATCTGTACATCTCAAAGCATGATTATCCTCATCTACAGATGGAAAACAAGGGCACAGATAGATGAAGTATGTTGTTTAAGTTCACACACCAAATGAATAGAATGGGGTCTCCTAAACACCAGCCCAGTACTTTATCCACAGGACTGAGCTGCTTTCTGATTAAAAGCAATACAATATCTAAAAACTAGCAATAGCCCCAATCAGTTATCCCCTTCATATCTTAAAGGAAAGAAATAATATACTACCCTCTTGGCACATCTACATGTGCAATTAGTTTGAAGCAATAACCTCCAGTGCATATCATACTGGAGTTTACTTTTCCCAAATGCTACATTTGAAGGTGGGCAAGGGACCACAGCACATTGAGCTGGGGCAGATCAGCCCCAACTGGCAGAGAGCCTGAGAGGTGAGCCTGCCAGCCTGGGGCTGCTCCAACCTGGCTCAACGTGCTGCAGAGGGCTGGCTAGGGCATGAGGGTGCTTCAGACAGTCCCATCAGCTGCCTGCATTGCTGCGCAGTAAAGAACTCCACCATAGCATAGTACTTGTATTTACAATTATTCACAAGCACAAGTACTGTCCTATGGTGGAGTTCTTTACTGCACAGCAACACAGATGTAGAAGCTGACAGGGCTGGCTGGGACACAAAGATGCTGGCTGGGACACGATAGTATTTACAAGTACTACCCTACAGTGGAGTTTATTAGTTTACTGCAGCCTAATAGTTTACTGCGGCAGAGACTTCACTGCTGAGCTAACTAGGCAGTAACATCTCATGTAGACACTCTGTATCCTGGAAACACACATGTATAGAGTGACACCCTGCCTCCATGTATCATGATTCTTGAAAACAGGAGTCTGGAGTATAACATATTTTCTTACATATGACATGCACTTTCTTTCCAACATTCATCTGTTGAAAATTGAGATATACATTATAATTGAGGGAATGTGGAAACAGCAGTTTCTGCTGCTTATGCCTTTCCCTGAATAGAGTGAAACTAAACTGGCACATGCTACCCACACATAGGGCTCCTTCGCTGTTGGCTGCAGACACTTTCTCGTTCACCCTTGCCTTTCCCCTGCCAGTGTCTCAGGGAAACATAATTTTTACTTCATTCTACCTTTGAAAAACAAGGTGCATGTTTCATTTTCAGGTGTCTGTATGCGAGAAAATATGGTATATTCCCTGACCCAGTTCATTTTTCTCAGGTTGGATTTTTTAGGAACTGAACTGACATGCAATATTGTGAGGCAACTATTAAATACATGCAATATTGTGAGGCAACTATTAAATATAGGAAACATGTTGAGAAGCAGTAGAGAGCCTATTGCATTTTCTGTTGTCTCACTAGACACTTTGAACAGTTTAGACCCCAAAGACTGAAAATGTCAATTTCTTACTTTCCAAAAATGGAGTCGGTGAGCAGTTTTCTGAATTGGGACCTTCTATGCAGTAAAGCAGGAGTTTGCATCTAACTAGTGTACATATAGAATATTTTCTAGCCTTTCTAAATTAAAAAGAGGTCAACATTAAGGCACTCTTCCCCCACTATTTGATCTGTAAATACAACGCTAAATTCACGGTTGTGGTGAGGCAGCATCCACAAATTTTCCTGAGTAAGAAGTAGCAAGTTCCAAGAACATATTCAAAGAGGTTAGAGTGATCTTAAAATGGGTCGTTGTATACTGTGGTGGGATATTTAGGTCATTTATACTTCTGTTGAACACATCTCAACTCTGGAAGTACATCCAGCTGGGAAATGCAAAACACCAAAAGGAAAACTTACAGGGAATGATATTCTGAGGGACCTACCACCTCTACATCAGAGGAGTGTAGCACTATAAATAGCTGTTTTTACTTCCAAGAGTGAAGCAAAGGTGCTGGTATCTGGCTACCACTGTCAGTTTTCCTCTGTGAGTTCAGATCAAGCATCCACACCAGCCTAGCAGGCCATAGGACTAGTCCTGGTTAAAGAACACAAGGGAGCAACATTGTTAATATAACATCTGGCTACCTGTGACTTCCCACCCTGAATGGCCAGTTACTGGAGGGAGACCGTCTTTGCCAATCTAGAACAGGGCTTGAACTCATGCCAGTGGAGGTACAGTGAGACATTGCCACTATACCAGGTACTCAACACAATGGTACTCTTCTGTACCTTAAAGCTGGCACAGCCAAATCTTATGCCACCCTGCTTACCTCTCCATCCCAGCATGGAAACAGGTAGAAGGAGTCTGTGTGGTGTAGGAGCCTGGCGGAGGGCATACTGGGTAAGGATCCACTGAGGCCAGGTGGTATGCAGTTGTGTTTGCCAAGCCTTGAATACTCTGTAGTCCCTTGGAGACTATAATCAGCAATCATGAGTTGGAGCTACCCTTAGGCAGCTAACACCAATTCTGTCCTTTCTTCCTGCTGACTGTTTCACTGAACCTGACTTGGGCATGGAGAAGCAAAGAATAGAGAGCAAGCCAGACACTTCTGATGCTGAAGAGTGAGATAACTGCATGGGTGTATATATGGAATCCCATCCTAGATTTTGAACTTAAAATGCCTTCCTAGATATACTAGCCCTCAATGAGAAATGGTAAGGAGGTTTAAATGTCAATGCTTGCTGCTGGAAATGCAGGGACGGCAAACAGTAGGATATATTCATGCCTTGGGAATGCCTGCCACTCAGATACTTTGAGAATGAAGTAATAGGCTTAGCAGAGCTCCTGACTTAAGACTTTTTTATTTTCAAAAACCTACTGGATTTCATTCAAGGTCATGCTATTAAAATCTTGGATTTAGCCTATTCATTCATGTCTTCACACATGCATATGAAACAAACAAACAAGCAAACATGACATGCTCCATGTAATGTCAGCTGCAAAGTAAGTGAATCTACACAGCAGAGGAAAACACTCACACAAATTAACAAGACATGGTGGTATAGCTGCCATCATTCTTGAACAGCATCATTTTATCTCTCTCTACATGTGATCATCTTTCTTAGGGGTTCTGCTTACAATTTATATAATTTTTTCCCAGCTCATCATCCCGAATAATCTGTTCATTTAAAGTAGCCTTTTCTGAAACCACCTATGCTTTTTTGCTATGTATTTGTGCATTGTCCAAAGCAGAAAGATTGTGCTCTGAGTGCTACTGTTATATAAATAAGTATAGCCTATCAAACCCTTTCAGGTGGTAGTCTACTTAGGCTGCTAGGCTGTGGTGAAAGGGAGTGGATGGGACTGAGTATGACTTGAGTGAG
>NW_017729022.1:178220871-178222495 GCF_001723915.1 Gavialis gangeticus
ATTTAAAGTAGCCTTTTCTGAAACCACCTATGCTTTTTTGCTATGTATTTGTGCATTGTCCAAAGCAGAAAGATTGTGCTCTGAGTGCTACTGTTATATAAATAAGTATAGCCTATCAAACCCTTTCAGGTGGTAGTCTACTTAGGCTGCTAGGCTGTGGTGAAAGGGAGTGGATGGGACTGAGTATGACTTAAGTGAGGAGATCTGCAGAATAGAAAGGCTGGGTATTTATGCCATGATTTCCCTTTCTTGTCTAAGTAACAGTAGTTACATTCCTCATTCTATATATGATGTAGATTCAATAGCAGAAATTAGTGCTTTTACTTTTTGCCTTTTCCTATTTTTCTATGTTAATGCAGTCTGGTTTCCATTCTTTGTGGCTGGGACATAGTCTTTGTATTGCATACTTTTGGTGCTTACTTTTGGTAAATAATTCTCAATACAGGACTGTCTACCACAGTATAAAACTACATAAACAAATACTACACTAACTGATATATTGTGTATGACCTGAAATAACAACACCTGCATTGCTGAAGCAAATAAAAACCAATACAAGTACATGAAAAAATAACTTTTAAAAGTCCATGGACAGTTCTTAATGATAAATATGTAACAGAAATATGTAAATCTGTAATGATAACTACGTAACAGAAGACAGAGGTGACAAGTTGAGCTTTGAACAAACCACTGAAAAATGGACCAAAGAGAGGCGGAAAAGAGAGATGGACAGATTTTCAAATCCTTGCCTCCATTTTGCATCCACAGTTTGCAGGCACAAATAATTATGGATGTGAATTAGGCCATTTAGGCACCAGGAAATCACATACTTGGCCTAAATAGCTGAAATTGCTCCCACAGTTATTTGCATCTATGAAGTGTGATCACAAGTGAAAGGAAGTCCAGTTAAAGGTAGGCTGGAATTCAGGCCCCTAGTACATAAAAGGAAAAAAGAGGATGGTAGTTATGACACAACCTACAATAAATTACTAACTAGGGATAACTAGAGATGCAGGATTTGGGAGGTAAGGTCATCTCCTTTATTGTTATGTGGGAACCATCCCACATAGCTGAGAGAGGAGGAGATAAGCTTTTGTGGTTCAAGTGCTGTTCAAGTTAGGTAAAGAACCAGTTACAGTTTAACACAAATGTAGTTTAGCTTTTAGTTTAATCTAATTACATGAAATAGGGGAGGTGAAGGGAATTGGGCAGTTTTCACTTGTGGAGCAAAGAGCAGTTAGCAGATGGAGACTGGTGAGAGATAAGTTACTGTCTCTGTTAAGAAGTCTATGGTTCTTGATGTCCAGTAGGGCTGTGCGAAGCTTCAGGTACTGATTCAATCTGGAGGAGATTTGGTTCGATTTGGTGGTTGAATCTCTGAATCCAAATTGAATCAGGGGACCAATTAAAAGGTCTGAATTGATTTGAAGCTCTCCAAATTGATTCGGAAAAGATTTGGAGAACTCGGTGATTTGGGCAGTCCCCGCTGGCTGCAGTGAGGAGCTGGACCTGGACTCTGTGCTGGTAAGTAGGAGCAGGGGGAGGGGGAACTGGAGGCAGGGGAAGGGGACCATGGGGGGACCCCCATCAGGCCCCATCCCCTACCTGCTCCCCCAGCCCCACT
>NW_017729022.1:178223034-178242174 GCF_001723915.1 Gavialis gangeticus
AACCCCCCTGATCCCCGCCCACTATTCCAACATCCCCCCCACCCCATGGCTGCCCTGCCCACTCCTTTAAAAAAAAAGCTCCCAACCCTTTAAAAAAAAGTCCCCACTCACCGGGTGCTGCCTGGTGGGAGGGGCAATCCTTACTGCCTCGCACTGCATGGGGAGCTCTGCCATGAGCCCCCTGACCCCGCCCCACTCTCCCAGCCCCCCCACAGCTGCCCCACCTGCCCCAGCTCTGATTCTTTAAGAAAAGAACCCCCCCTCCATGACTCACCGGCTCCTGCAGCAGCCTCGGGGCTTCTGGGGGCTCATGCAGAGCCCCCCATGTGGCATAGGGCAGTGGGGGGCAGCAAGGATTGCCCCCTGCCTGGCAGCACCTGATGAATTGGAGCTTTATTTTCCGAAGTGCCAGGAGCTGGAGTGGGTGGGTAGCCATTGCCAGGCTGGGAGAGCAGGTGGGGGATGGGCCTGGGTGATTTGGAGATTCAGCTGATTCAGCAGCGGCTGAATCTCTGAATCAGATTCGGCCTAATCGATTCAGGACAGTGATTCGAATCACCAAATCAAATCACTGTCCCCCGAATCAGCTGAATCTGAATCCACAGTGAGTACTAGCCGCTTCGCACAGGCCTAGTGTCCAGTAGAATTGTGAACTTCTGTTCCAAGGCCCTTCATTTGAAAGAATTGTATAGGTTTCCTTCAAGGACAAGGACTTTGGAGTCAGAGATAGAGTTGCTGCTTTGTAAAAAACACTGGTGGTGATAGGGTGATGCTGTGCTTTATCATTTTGGTGGAGAAATATAGTAATTTTCTAGAGCGTAGTGGTTGTCTGGCATGTAGCATACATTCTCTCACATGCAAATAATTTAAAATCTAGATTGTTGCTGAAAGAACGAAGAATTACTTTTAATCAAAAGACAATGAAGTTCATGGTCAGCCTGAGAGTCTATTCAATTAAGTTCATAGCCAGGATTTAGGACTACTGCCAAGAAAGCCCTATCTTTAATACTTCTAAGTTCGCACGCTTACCCTGTGGAATTGGGGGGTGAGAGGGGGACCCTTAGCATACTTGGTCCTGTGGAATGGGGCCACGACAGTTCCAGGTTACTCCCAGAAAGAAAAGGATATCTTCAAGGTAATCTTGAAGATAAAGTCCAAGGTGGCATTCAAGTCTACTCAATGTACACTACAAAACTGAAGAAAATAGGCAAGTCATATGTGGTACTGGCTGTTGTACTTGCTTAAGATTATTTTCAGGGATGGCAGTTTCATGCCTAGGTCCAGTGCATGGCAAAAGTCTGACTTGGAGGAGATGAAAGTATGTGTGATTCAACTTAGGTCATTAGCAGTATAGAGTAATCTATACTGATAGCTATCCTATGTATGGCAGAAGGAAATGTTTGCCAGCTGCCTTCATATGGAAGTTCAATATCAATTCTACTTTCCTGTCTATTATCATGACTGCTGTTTTTCCCAGATTTAACCCCAAGGAGTTCACCTAAGCCATGAACAAGTATTGCACTTGTGCTAGGAGAAAAGCTTTTCCCCTGACACAAAAAGAGAATGTACAGTCATTCAAGCGATTTCTTGAGATTTCTTGCATAAAAGAACTGGCTCTTCTGTTGGGTGTTGAGGACATACAATATCCCACAGTGGTGCTCTCCCTCCCTCCATCCAAGCCCACCCAGAGATGAGCTGGCAGGGATGAGCCGTAAGGACCCATGCTCCCCTGCCAATCAGCTGACGGAGCAGGAACCCAGGAGGGTTGCTGCCAGGGATAATGACCCTCAGCCACCCAGTCTCCACCACCCAGGCCCCTGTTCTCCTGTGGCAGGAACAGGAGGGTTCCCACCATGGGAGAATGTCCCATCCTTTACCACCAATCAGCTGATCTCAAGGATGGGGGCATGCTCCTGGGGCTACAACCTTCTCCATGTTGTCTCTGACAGCTGCTGCTTTTCAGCAGGTACCAACTGCCCATTGACAACCTGCCCCTTTCCCAGGCAGGCAGCCGATGGAACAGCCCTCTACTGCTCCCTGTGTGAAGAGCTCTCCAAATAGGGGGCTGGAAGGCATGTATGCTCCAGCTTCCAGGCTATTTTTCTATCAGTAAGAATTTCTGAGAATTTTTTTCTGCTAGAAATGAACACGTATTGATGGCCTTGCTTGTAGACCACTTAAAGGTTTCATGGTTTGCCTACCTTCCAGAGAGGCAGGCAGATGCATCCTTTAGCACCTCTAACTTCCAGGCAGTTTTGATTGAAGCTTCAGCTATAGTGTACAGCAGCATAGTAGTGTAGAAGGCAGTGGGCATGTCTACAAGAGATGTATGCTGTGGAGCTGAGTAATTAGTTCCATAGTAAAATGTCACCATCCGCACATTAGATCCTATTAGGTCACAGTTGGCTAATAAATGCTGTTGCAGGGTAGTCCAGCTAAACACAAGTAGTACCCTGCGGTGATGTTTCATGCACCTCAGCACACACGTAGATGGTGACAGAGCTGGCTGGGGCACAAGGGTGCTTCAGTGCAGGGGTTGCCAGCTAGCCCCACACTGGAGCACACTCGTGCCCCAGCCAACCACTCTGCAGAAAACTAAGCCAGGTCACAGCAGCCCCATGTTCAAACAATGCCCCCAGAAGCAAAAACCTCCGGGGCAATAAGCTCCAGAGTTTATTCATGAACATTAACTGCATGTGTAGATGTGACCAGTGCATCAGAGTTGAAGTGTCTCACTCTAGTACAGGAGACATGAGTTTGATACATGCTTTGGGGCTGTGCTGGAGGCTACCCACACTCAACCCAGCTGATAACTGGTTGTTCAGCAATGGGGAATCAAAGGGTGCTTCCCCACATCCAGGGACATGTATTTGCCATGGCACAAATTTGTGTTGCTGCTTTTTGCCACTGTGTATACCTCTGTATGTGGGGTTTACTGTGGGGCAAAATGCCCCACTTTGGTGAAACTACTTTTTCCCCACTGCTCCCAGCTCCTGGAGTGCTGGAGGAGCCAAGGGATACCTAAAGCAATGGAGGTGCTCTGGCCAGCAGCCAAAGCATCTCTCTGGAAAACTTAGCCTCCAGCTGCTTGCTTTTTTTTGCAACTTTTTTTTTATACTGGGAGTCCCAATTTCAAATTTTGGTACCATGGTACAAATTTGCAGCATAGCAAACTGTTGCCATGTGCCACATGCAGTTTGCAGTGCCTCCAACAGTTTTGAGGTGCTGAAAACTACATGTACATGCTTGTCTGAATGCGCCTCAAGGGATGTGGATACACCAGCCATAAGGCACACACTTGTGTGTGCCTTAAACATACCAGTCAAATGGACCATCTTAGCTGAAACAGACCTCCCGATGTAGAGGTAAAGGTGTGAATGATCATAGTGAGATCTACACATGAACGGAAGAAACAGCTACAGATAAAAAACAGGGTTTTGTGAAGCCTCATAGGCCAATTTGATTTGGAGGAGATTTGGCCCAATTGAGCAGCTGAATCTCTGAATCTGAATCAAATTGGGAGACCCATTAATCTCTCTGAATTGAATGAGAAGCGTCTGAATCGACTCAGAGAGATTTGGAGAGATTCAGAGGTTTGGCCATAGACTGTGCAGACAGGTACTGCAGGGCTGGCAGGAGCAGCTGGGAGATCAGCCGGACGAGCCCTGACTTGAGCCGGCAGCCACAACTCCACCCCGGTGGAGACAGGCAGTGCTTGCTGCCCCAGGAGAAGCTGCAGTGAGTGTGGGGAATGATCTTCAGGACTGATCTTCTCTCAACTGAGTTAAGTCCAGGTACAAGCCTTGGCCAAAGTAAAGGAGACTGCAATATAAGCCCTATTACCTCCAAATCTGCCCCATTGTCTTCTCGTAGAAGAAGTGACATGACAGACCTGTGGGAAACTTCATCTTGGAACTTTTCAGGAGAGCAATGTCATCAAACTCCAGCACTTGGCTCCTGCTGAAAGAAAGAAATGGAACAATGTACAAGGATTCTCTATCTCTGCTGGATCATTGTTGTCTCAACAGCACCTCCATATCAGAGGTAACACAGATAACTGAAAGAATTCATGTTGACAGGGATTATATGGTCTCTGTTCATATTCCCAGGATCAACAAACTGAGAAACACCATCCCTCTGCCATATAGTATGTCTCGGGCTGATGCCTAACCAAGTGAGCATCCAGAAATATTAGGGTATCAGATTTTGCTAAACATGGGCATCACTTATCTTTCTAGTAATTTTATCCACTAGGAGGAAGTTTGAGACTGCGAGCTATCAGAAGGAAAAGTGTTTGGGAACTGATTTTTATTTCTGTAAAAGCATTGATTAAAAAAAAAAAAGAGCTTCATTTCTGTCAAAGTTTTTCTGCAAAAGACTTTGAATTTTCATGTGGGGGGAAAGAAAGTTTTCAGCAAGTGAAGATGTTTGGATTTTTTTCTTATGAAATTTCAGACATTATAAATAAGAAGGGAAAAAATTAAAATTTTTATTTTACCTAAATATTTCTTCATTTAAATAAGGTTGAATGATAAATATCAAGCAGCTCCAGTTGATGGCTTGGCCTCTTTCAGATAACATCGATGTAGGTTTCATATAAAAGTTTCCACCACAATAAAGATATCTCAAAGTTTAGACATCTGCAAGTAATTTATTTCTCTGCTACAAATAGTAAATACCATAGATACATAGATTCATAGACTGTAAGGTTGGAAGAGACTTCGGAAGATCATTGGGTCCAGCCCCCTGCACCAAGTAGGAAAGATAACTGGGGTCAGGTGACCCCAGCAAGGTGACTGTCCAGTCACCTCTTGAAGATTTCTAGGGCAGGAGATCGCACCACCTCTGAAGGGAGCTTATTCCACAGTCTGGACACCCCAGTAGTGAAGTAGTTCTTCCTAATGCTGAGCCTGAAATGGTCTTCCAGGAGTTTGTGACCATTACTCCTAGTTTTCCCCATGGGTACCCTGGTGAACAGTTGTTCACCGAACCCTTGACGTACACCTCTGATGTAGTGGTAAGCTGCTACCAAGTCCCCAATTTGCTTAAATCCAAGATGCAGTTTTCCTCACACCCGTGGGAATATGGGGTAAAAAGCCCCTTGTCTTAGATTTGAGTACAAGTGAGTGGGAAGGACAGCTGCAAGGGAAAGGTAAGCATGGGGGAGGAGGATTAGGGGTGGTGGGGAGTAGTGGGAAGCAGAGTCAAGAGGGAAAAATAACCTGTGTGGGGAGCAGCTGTGGTTCTGGCTCAGACCCCAAGCTCAGGATCAGAACTGCAGCTACCGGTCCCCCACTACCTGCCCACCCATGCTCTTCTCCCACACTTCCCTCTGCTTCCTACCCACCCCCACCACCTCTTCTTCTCCCTTCCCCCATTGCTTACCTTCCCACTGCAGCTCTGGCTTTGCTCTGGCTCAGGGCACAGAGGGCAGAGCATATGCTGGCTCTGACACCTGCTCTGCCACGCAACAGTGGTAGTATTGGTAGTAGCAGCTGCTTTGGCTCTGTGGTTAGGGCTGGGTCCAGAGTTGATGCTGCCACAACTACTGCTACATAGGCAGGTGGGAGGCAGAGCCAGCATGTGCCCCATGCTCCCTGTCCCATGCCAGAGAGGGGTCCAAGTTCGAGTTGAGATAGGGAGGTAAGAAGCAAAGGTAGTAGCAGTGAAGGGAGGTGGGAAAGAGGAGCAGGGGCAGGCAGCAGAAAGTGTCAAGTGATGGAGAAGGTGCTGGGAGAGCAGGAGCCAGAGGATACAGGAACAGTGGAAGCAGGCATTGGGGGGGAAGGTTTTTGGGGGGACAAGTGCCAAGGGGTGCAGAAACCACAGAAGGCATACAGCAAGTGGTGGAGGGCAGGCACCAGAAGGTACAGGTACTGAAGGGGGCATGCAGCCACGGGAGGTATAGTGAGGGAGGGAATGATGGAGGAACAGATGATAAGGGGCGGAGGCAGGCCACTTGACTCCCTTGCCACATGCCCCCTGCCATTGTCCGCCCCTGCCCCATCACTGCTTGCCCCACTGCAATGGTGGGGGGGACTAATTTAAGATGCCACTCCAAAAACTAAATTCTATACATGGAAAATTATAACAAATATATTAACTTCCCATGTCTATAATCCAATGATTACCGGGGTCTTAAATCTGAAGTCTTGCTGGATTCAGGTAAATGTGGTATGTATATCTAAGACTTTGAGCTGGCACACACTGATTCAATTTAGATATGCTATGTGTGGCATTGAAACTTCTATATATGATATATATGACATGGAATATTAAAAAATGTTAAAGCAACAATTCCACATACATATCCATAATTAATCTACTTCTATGATCTTCTATGTCTTAGAAAATCTTCTATGCCTTAAAAGGCATATTTAGGGTTTCTCTCTTACAGATACAAAATTATATGCATATATACACATACAAACACTGAGGAAACTACTGTTTGACTACCTCTCTAGGCAAATAAGACTTGTAAATTGACACATTTTGGTTAATCTGTATGTAGAGCATGTTACACATTATTGTTGTAATGCAGACATCTTAACTTTAAATGAGAGGAAAACAAACATAAAATTAGCACTGTGGGGAACCCCCTGCCACTCAGTTTGTGTTGGGTTTAACACCTTCTTATTTTATATATCCTTCTACATAAACAGTTTTATATTAGCCCTTGATACGGTGCCTTCAAAGAATTAAATGTTGAGCTGTTTAAAAGCACTAATTAGCAGGTCTAATACAGAGGGGAGCACATTTATTAGTAAAATCTTGTAAACCTAGAATACCCTTTGGGCCTAGTCATTTGTGTGTGAAATAACTCAATAAAAATATTATATTGTTAATCTCAATACCTTCCTGGAAAATAATCAATCTAGGAAGAAATATAAGCTGTATTTTTCCAAACAAAGGAAGAAAAGTGACTGTCCATATTAAAGCAAAGCAATAAAGTTCTAGAGAAATGTAAATTCATTTATAAAACAAAGCACTTTTCAGCATACGGGTTTTACAAATCTGTAATTTTATATACATACGACAATAAATATGTTAATTTTGTTTAGTTTGAACACAATGAGAAACATGTTTCTTAAATTAACACTTCATTCTTTTCAATCATGTGTAACAATGCCAAGGTTTTGAAAAAGTAACTTCCATGGAGGTATAAGAAATAACATTCATGTCTCTCCACTGCATTCTTTTCTCTTTTTTAACCTTATAAATGCATGTAATTTACAGAGCAGCTAAGGTTAAGTGCTATACACACCTGGATATTTCTCACCTAAAATATTTTTGCAAATTAACAAACAGAAAAAGATTATTTTCATTTAGTGTGATAAACCTAATTTTGATCTTGACCATTATTTGTAACTCCTGTGCTTTTTCAATGCATTACATATATTGTATGTTACTACTTAATATATATATGATGCATGTAAATCATTACATTCTTAAGTGTTTAAAATTACACTAATTCCTACACTATTAAGGAGGCAAAATGTTTCTAATATGTTTAATGCATTATAATTGAGAGACAGTAGAACACAGATGAAATATGCGTAAGCATGGAATAAATCCGTATAACAGTAAGTAATATTTAAAAGTAAAATGCTAAGCATCTGAGGATTTACTGATGATTAGAAGCAAATAGGACAGTGCTATCCTTCTCTGCTAAATAACAGCACTTCAGGTCTTGTCCATGTTATATTGTAGTCCAAAAACAAAAACAAAAAAATCCTGTCTAAAAACCTCATTATGTTGAAAAGTGTTTGAGCAATACTTTGAATCATAAACTCATGGAAGAAGCTTTCTTGGAAGTATATTGCTATGCTTACATGAAACACAATAGTTTTCATTACTTTTCTTTGTAGGCATTCTGAAAGGAGTTTTATGCCCTTCTGCAAAACAATTATTTTTTGTAACATCATAACATCATGATCTTTCCTAAAAAAAAGAGAAAAAATAGTGTGCCAAACCATGCTTATTTTTGCTAATGCCATGGTAATAATCATGGTTTGCTGGCACTCATGGTTGTTTTAAAAATTGCCTTCAAATATTTTCAAATTATCCTCATTTTCTTTTTTTTTTTAAAGGATTTAACAGAAATTTCTCAACAAAGAACAATATCAATTCTTTCCAGCTTTGAGCTGCTATTAGAAACAGGTTTATCCAAAGCCCTCATATATTTGCTGTGAATATATTTTAATGTATTTCTCCAACATAAAAAGCTGGCCAGAGCTTAGACGTTTTTGTACGCCATGCCTTCGCTTTTTACGGTGTTTTATATTACAACCTAATTAGTATCTTACAGTGCCCTTACATGTACTTAGAGTGTAGAATTTCACTAAATACACTGAACGTTTTATTTTTGGGGACCTCCGTGACACACCAGCAGTTTTAAGCAGGCTAAGAATATGTTTCCAGTCAATCAAGCCACTCAGAGATAGGTTATCCACCTCTGGCTAATGCAGGGCTATAAAACCTTCACCATTCCTGACTGCACGATACAGTCTGTTATTAAACCCCTAACTGCCCACAGCTATAGAATTCAGAGAAAAAGAAAGACAGCCATTCCCAGTACTTCATAAAGCTTACTCAAACAAATTATACAAAGATTAACTAATAGCAGCTGCCACGTTGGATGGTTAGCCAAATTAGGTATGACTTGTTGGGCTGCTGTTTTTTCTACAGTTCTTTATCCTCCGTCTTCTTGAAGTTGTTTGTTGTCCAGCAGATGATTCAATAAGATGATCAACCAGGTTTAATTTTCAGTCCAGTGCTTGGGCTACATAGAATTGAAAAAGTCAGTGGTGTCAAGACACCACTTGTTTAAAATCTACTTTGCAAATCAAAGAAAGCTATCTAGAATTTAACATTTTGTTCTGAAAATCCATGTTGCCTGGATTCAGTTATCCTGCATAAATCCAGCACACTCCACAAATCAAATCTGATATATGTAATGTGTGAACAATGGCAGTCTTGGTCCAAAATGTCATGATGGATTAGAAAGAATGCATTCTGAATGCTCCTATTACTTAAGGGAGACAATCCAACAATATAAAATGAAGAGTCCTGTCAATGCACTGATCTGCAACATCCTGTTTGTTTTTTGTTTTTTATCTGTCCTGTGGAGGGCAGTAGTACTTGATACCATCTCACTTAAATAGGTATTTGGGTGAAATTTGGGAAGAAAAATTATTGAAGAAAGGGATTGTCATTATCCTTTGTATTCAGGCCCCCTCTACAGAACCATTACATTTTCTTTCCACTTTTGAGAGCTAGGGAGAAATCATCACTGGGAGACTGAAAAAGAGTAGGGAATGCTAGTCACTACTAAAATGTAAGATAAAAGTTTACGTTCAAAGCTTCATAAGGCACAAACAGGACAGGCTTTGTCTAGTTCCATCTGAAAAGCTATTGATGTGAGACACTTCATCGGATAGGAAGTCTTCACCTCTGGTTGCAGAGGAAGAAAACTCAGGAAAATGCAGGTTTAAATTGAGTTTATGTTTAACCATGAGAGGATCATCCCAAACTCTCTACAAAGACCTTTCATTTCCATCTGGAATGAGTATACGATAACCTAGTCAAACCAGCCTCTCAGTCACCAATCAAAACACTGACTCTTGACATTTGCCTAATTATCTTTTCTCATCATCAGTCATCTCTTGAAGTCTTTGCTTCATTCAGATGCCAGGTATTTCCGAAATTAATCATGTCATTGAAAGCGGCATCTTTTCATGTAAATGGACTTTATTATCTGGATCAAAAAGCCCCCCTTTTGAGCTGCAAAAGCCCATTTGTAGGGAAAGTGTCTGAAATCTGACATGCTGCCTTCTCAAGAAAGATTCTTAGTGGTGACCTCCCAGCAAGAGCTAAGCATCCGTCACCATGAGAGTGTGTGTGTGCTGCTTACACCCTTGGGCTGGATGCATGCTAATTTGCCCCATTGTTTCAGGGTGAGTGGCTTTCCAGTACTTACAAACAAAGCCTTTCTGCATAAGCCTCTGCGTACAATTATTTTATGTTCACATCATGCCATCATCCTATCTTTATTCCTGATATAGCAGGGGATGGAGGACTCTTTTGTTTTCTTGTTATACTGGGGATTACAGGCAGGATTTAACATGTTGGGAAGGACACTCCTCTTTCATTAAATCTCATTTGACAAATGTTCAGGATCATAGGATTGATTAGTACTTTTCATTGCTCATCTTCATGCCTGTTTGAAAGCTAGAGCCCCCTTCAACTTACGTTGATCCAACAAGAAACCAATTTTCAGGAACTGTGTGAAGTGTTTCATGGATAAATAAGATAGAAATCCTTCAGAATGATGTCTGAACTTTAATAGAACTTATTAGTTTGCTCATGTGTTTTGTCCTAATGTATTAGATAATTAGCAATATGGTGTGTTTGAAAATACACCAGCTCTGATAGGACCATTCCATACTTTCTGTGCATGTGGTAACACATTTGCAAAGTTTTCACAGTGTTTCAATCTCATTGTATTCTCTTTAAAGCTTTATTTTGAACTCAGTGTTAATGAGTGGTAAGTTTTCCTCTGCTGGCATTTTAAGGGAACAACATGAATTGCAGGAAAAAAAATCTTTCCTTAAATTAAAAATGAACATTGTAGCATTAGTTAATCAAAGACACAGAATAGGAGAACAGATTAGGTTTATCTTTTTTAGCCCAAGAACTCTAAAACAGAGTGGATTAGGAAGGAAACAATATTTAAAAAAAAAGAAAGGAAGAAAGAAAGAAAGCCTATCCCAGTCATTTGTATCAAGAAGAAATTGTAGTCTTTGTTTCAGTGATGTAGAAATCCACAGTGATATAAAGTAAGTTGTTCTAATAATTACTTGTCAGTACTGTTAAAAATTGTGGCTTATTTTTTATCTGGATTTTTAGGCTCTGGATCGTGCCTGGTATACTGAAGAACCATAAACTAGCAACTGTACTTTTCCATAAAAATGTACATACTTTATCACAACCATTGTGTTCTGTAAATCACAAAGAATATGCCATAATATTAACTCTGCCCTTGTAGGGGTACCAGCCTTTTATCACCCTATTGGACAAATTCTACATGTTCACCTTAGCAGATGACTTCTCTCCCCTAATTTCCATTCTATGCAATCATGGGGAAGTGCACACATCTATTTTTGGAGAAGGGGACACTGGAAGACTCTACTCGGGAAGAGTTAAGATTGTGGTGTCGGAGAACCACAATGCCAGAGAACAAAGTGCTTGTTCTAATGGTAATGTATGTTGTCTTAAGAAGTTACATATTATTGCTAGCCTTAACTTCTCATTGCCCCATTTTTAGGTATATTGCAACGTGTAGTGTAGATAAAGTAGCCATCACTGATGTAGGATGCATTGTATTAATTATACGTATTTTAATTCCTGTATTTATTTAGCATGTCATTGTGGTAGCATGTGGAAGTCCCATTCATAGACCGGGATCCATTTGTTTTAACCCCTATATAAATTCAAAATACAAAGAGACACCTTCCACAAGGAAGAAAATTAAAAAAAAACCCACCTCATCAATACGTATAAAAAATTTCAGCCATTAATGGTTAACAATGATATGAAGCTGCCTACAAAAAGTATTATTATTAATATCCTGTATGAATTTATTTTAATTATTTTTTTCAATTTTCAATTATCAGTGAAGGCACTGATTTTTCAGTAGCACTGGTTAGTGCCAATGGTATATTATTCTGCAGGAGAGTGGCACTATGAGGCTTTCCTGTCTCCACAGTGTGGTGTATTACACTTAAATAAAAAGCTGACTGAATTTTTTTTAAATTACAAAAAAAAATCAAACTTATGAAGTTGTTTCAATTTCACTGGATTTACCATTTTTGGAATACATTTTTTTAAAGTTGAAAGTTTGTAGACTCAGAAGTTTGATTTTGTCCAGTTGCCCACATATTAGTATTGTTGTTGTTGTGATCTACTCACATTTTCAAAACGTTTTAAAGTTTTGAAGTGTTATCTGGGTACCAGAGTTATAGAATTATGCTCTTTTCTGTGTCCTGGGATGTATTTTTTCCACATGAAGATTTGTCTGAAGTCCAAAAAAGAAAAGAATAGCTGCAGGAAAATTGATGGGGGGGCAGGGGCAGGGGCAGGGACAGAGAGAGAGAAAGAAGGCCTAGTTATCATTCAGTCAGTCATGTTCAGTAACAAAAAAGAGAATGAGGACAATGAAATTTCAAATTTTCATTATTTTAAATCTTTACAAAAAGCTAAGAAAGTGTGTGTGTATGGGGAGAAGGAATTATGAAAGTCTTTGGTTTAGAAACATGGTCATTTTTGTTGAAAGAAGTTTGAATAAAAATTATGTTGTTAGTCAAAGGGACTGTGGCTGTGACCATTCTTCATGGCAGATCTATAGATCATACAAAGGGTTAAAAGTTCAGGAAGATTTACTAAGCAGGAAAAATCCCTCCTAATTGATCTGCCTGTCTGGTGAGGAGGGCCAGCTGAAGCTTGTCAGAATTTGTATGAGCTGAATCAAGCTTGGGGCCCTAAGTAAAATACAGACACCTGGAGAGGGGAAGGGCTTGGTTGGCATATCTAAAACTATTTAATGTTGCTCTCTTAAAGGTGGGTAGAGAAGATAGAGGGTCAAACAGTGCTAAGACTAAGCTTAAGGGATGTCAAATTGCTTTTCTATTGAAAAGCAACAAGGCTTAAATTCTGTTAGTTGTTCTTAATGGCATGATTTTGCGAGTCACTGCTCATTTGTGGATCTTGGTAGCGCCTCTGATGATTCAGTAGGCAGCACCATTTGATGATCTTATCTCTAAGCACCTTACTTTACAAGAAGAAATAGAACTCTTATCAAGGCTTGTCTGATTTGATTTCAAATGAAACAGCCTGAGGCATCATCCTCCATTGAGATCCTTTGCCTTTTCTTCTAATTATGAAATTATAGGAGACATTTAAAAGTCCTAATTCACTTCCTCTCTCCCCTCTTTCTCATCTCTGTCCCCAAGTCCACCCAGGTATGCGTTCTGGCTCCAATTCTACATGTCATGTTGTTTGGCCCTGTATTTACAACATTAGCTTGTGTGTCTAGTTTTGAATCTTCTAGAGAATTAACAATATTCATGCAACAAAAAGGAATTCCACCATTTTTTAACTGAAAAAGTCTGATTTCTAGATGCAGAGCATATCAGATTGTAAGGAAAGCAGGTCTGAGAGAGACCTCATAAAGTCATCTGGTCCAGCCTTCTGCTTACAGGATGGATGACTGGAATGTCATGAATGGATTATGACATGAAGTAAACAACTGAGGCCTGCTGCTATGCCATTTTATGCCTGTTCTGGCTGTTTTTACTTCTGCAAAGTGTATGTAAAATATTGAAAATATGAAATAACTTTGCTCAGGGGAGAATGAGTATACCAGGTGCAAACCAGCAGAGAATCAGGGCTTTGAAATTTAGGGTTCATGAGGAGCTGCGAAAAAATAAGACTGTGGAACAAACAGGGAGCAAGAGAATAATCAAAGGACATACCTACCCCACATAAGGCAGTGTTGTTCAGATATCCCAAGTTGGCTGTGAACAGAAGCAGTATAGCTGTGTTAGGTACAGCACTGGGCTAAGCTATTGAGCCCTGCTTCTCGGCAAAGCTTTGGAACAGCATTTTGCTAACCCAGACATGGTACTTCTGGTTCTGAAGCTAGTAAGTGCAGAGCTATCTCTGAATGGCAATGCCTTGAACCAAACAGATGTATCGAAGACTCCAAACCTGACAATACTGAAGGGCTATTTTTAGTTGTGGGTAAGTTCCTACCAATCTGATTCCCCTCCCCCTCTAATAAAAGATGGGCCCAAGCTTGACTTTGTGTCAGGTTCAAACTTACTCCAGATTCAGAGATGTCTGTTTAGGACCTTTGGTTTCGGCTACTCTTCCTTTTTAAATTCCATTTTAGATTCATGCCCTAGTCCATCAGAGACCTGGTTCATGAATGGAGTTACTTGGCACTACCATACAGACGTACCTGTGTGTGTCCATATTGTTACTATTTGTGCAACTTTCAGTTCTATAGGCCTCAAGATACCACCCAGGGAAGTAACAACAATATAAAACAACAAAACTACCCTAAAGCCATTTGCCCCTCTTTATAGTGGAAATAAGAGGTACTGAAAATAACTGATTTAAGTGATTCTGAATTGTAATGGTTTTTGCTCCTCTTTGTTTTCTCTGTCCCGACCAGAAAGTATTGTTGAAACATCTTAGGCCATTTTTACATGTGCTCCAGGGGTTGGGGCACTCCAAGAGCCACTCTGATTACAGCGCTGTAGCATCTCATGTATCGGTGTCTGGTGCTTCAAATGAGACGTGGAGGCTGGCTGAAGCATGCTCATTAGCACACTCCAGCAGACTCAATTAATTCCATCTGCTCCAACACACTGTAATTACAGCGCATCAGAGCAGCCTCCCAGCACATCTACAGGCATCCTTAGACATGTAGAGGAGAGGAGGCAGCATAATGCAGTTTGACACCATCTAACTTTTCACTGAATCTCCCAACCAAGTTGATGAGGGGTGATTTATTTAACAAAAAGATAAGCTGGGTTGAGATGAGATTCAAAGCAGTACATCCTTCTCCACCCCAATGTAGGAAGCCTGACTGGGAAGTGGTATGGCTGGGACACTGAGGATGTGCTGACTCAACAGCCTATACCAGTGCACTTACCTTAAATGAAAAATGTCCTCCAATAATGTAGCCCTAGGGATGCACAGTGGTAAAGCGCTGCTAGAGGCATAGGGCTGTGCAACTTGCAACCCACTGCACTAGACGATGTGAATCGAGTCTACTCAGAGGACTAGAGGAAATATAGACAGAAAGTGTTGCCCAAGGTACTCGAATCAGGTTAATGGCACCAGCAAAAATAGTTTTGCTTGAATAGTTTGAGAGACGGGAAAAGCAAAGGGAAGTAAGGAAGACTGCTCAAGCAGAATATTTTAGCTTAATAATAATAATAAAAAAATCTTAGCCCACAGTCTCATGCGCTAGGCAGATGAAATTTATAAGAGAAGGAGCAACATAACAGAAGAAATTGTTTATTTGTTTGTTTGCCTTTATAAAGCCCATTTGGGAGGAACATCAGTGTATATACCATACATCAGTTATCTGGCTTATACCAGTTACACTGATGCTGTAGACGTCCTTTGTTAGAAATTAATGTGTGTAATAAAGTTTTACATTTTTCATATGTTTTGAAGTATGTGGGCTATAATTCTTTTGACTGCATAATTACTTTTTGTACACAAGAAAAATGAGGTGCTTAGTCCTAAGTAAATAACCTCAAAGCAAACCAAGAATAACAGTTGCATCCTTTTTATCTTCTGGGTCTTGCACAATAAATATTTTATTAGAAACAAAAAAAAATTATATGTCCTCAATATAATTTGGCTTAAAAAAAGAAGCGAGTTCCTTCAGGATTGCACTGAGAGAAATCCTGAAGTTAAGTAGAAATACAGTGCACGTTCTAAATATGATGTTGTGAAATGTGTTTAGAAATGGAGGGGGGGAGAAGTAGGGGCCAAAAGGTTTTTACATGGCTACTTTTAGCTGGGCTTTTGCTTGCTTCATTTTTGGACCATTCTGCATATCAGAAAACCCTGAACATGATCTTTAGCACTGGCCCCTTTTAATGAGCACTAATCTATGATGGAGGAAAACCTGACTGACGTAGGCCTTATCTGCCTAAGAAAATTGCACCCTTTTAACTAAGCAGCTGCAAATGGCTGCATGAAAGTTCTTATTTCAATTTAAACCTGGTTTATTTTGATTTCAGGATTACCAGTCTGAAGCTCTCAAAGCCTGTAAGGTAGGCCCCAAAATTTGTAGGAGTTCTTTATAAGGAAAAAAACCCCAATGATAACAACAGCAAATCTACCTGTCTTGTTTTGTCAACTTGCAGTTCAGGTGTTCCACCTTTTTTTCTACACCCATTGGGACAGAGAAAAAGAAAATGTATTTAAATAACAACCCCCCACCCCCCAAAAACAGACTGCTGGGGTTTTCAAATGCTCTTTTGATTCCTGCAGCCAGGGCTGTAAGAAAAACACCAAATATTAATAGACGTGGGACAAAAATCTGTGTGTTGGCAATTTGCAGTTTAGTTGCAGATGACTAGAGCTCAGTTTAAGTTAAATAAGTCTTCTTAAACAGAACTTAAGGAGTCTGCATGAAGGTTTGCAGTGGTTGAACTAAATCAATGAAAAAATTTATTTACCTTAAACTAAAGCAGCTCTCTCATATTGACAAGGCTTTAGGTCCTGATCCTTCAAAGATTCGTGTATTTGCTTAGCTTGAGACACAGAAACCTCTAGGAAGGGCATATGTACTTAAGCACCATCCTCAGTTGCAATAGGCACACGGCTTTCCCATTCAAAGGCCCAGTCTTGCATTATGCTCCATGCAAGCAGACCTCTGTACCCACACAGGGCTCCCTTGTAGTCACACCACTCACTTCATTTCCCACCCCAAGTATGTGCTCATGTCTGAGATTGTCCCCCCTCCCCTCGCATTCCCCAAATAAAACACACCTTTTCATCTGTGAAAGGTTGAGCACCTCTTTAAAGAGATAACCTATTTTTTTTAATATGTAAATAAAATTTACTTCTCTTGCTGACCCCTCACAGGGCCGTTTTTGGCCTGCAGCAAATATTTATGTACAAGCTGTAAACCCCGGAAACTGAGGGGCTATAGTGGAAATGCTGACAGAGTGTTAAGAGGCCCTTAACCCTTGGTTTCAATGGCCCTGCTATAATTAAAGGCCAGTCTGTTATTTTCAGTGGCACTCATCATGACCTTGACTCTATTTTTTAATTATGGTAGAACTTGTGAAGGGAATTATTACTAAGTTGTGTTGTTCTCTCTAAATTCAAGCTTTATTAAACATGTGAACCACTGAAGAGGTAAAATCGGTCTAATCACTTTGCCTTCTGCTTCCCCCCAGCCCCCCTTTCTAGACTGTAGTTCAAGTTTTACCTAAATCCCTAAGTCAAGGGAATGCTGCAATATGATTCTCTCAAGTCCCAAACGAGCAGTGAAATTGGCTGTACAAGGTTAATGGACAAGGAAAAAAAATGATATTTGGTTAGGACTCTTGTGGTTCAAATACAAATTAAAAACACTGGATCAAAAAGGAGATTTTTATTCTCTCTCTCTCTCTTTCTCTCTCTCTCTTTAAACCATCCCTGTCAAAAAGGCTGGTTGAATAGAGCCTAAGGAATGTATATTTAAAAATGTTTATCATTGTTATCTGTAGTGGTATGTAGCTTTCAGGTTGAATATAGCAGCTGGAATACATTTTCAAACCCCTTGCTTATTCCTAGCTCAGGCTTTTGTGATTGGGGAGCAAGCCAGTACAGTTGTGCAATGATATGGGGCCTCTTCAGTTGCTGATCCGTGGAAACTGTGCAAGCTGCCTGTGCTCTGCTAAGTGTGAAAATGCCCTATCCCCATTGGTCATGCAAAGCCTCATTGCCTTTTCCCAGCTGTCCCTAGCAGAGATCTCTTCTGGCCCAGTTGCCCTAACTTAATGACACTGAAGTCATCAGCCAAGCATATTGAACATGCGGCGTTCCCCAGACATGGAGTTTTTTACAGCTTAGTGTATGACTCTTAAAGGGGCAATGCCCTAATGTACTGTTCCTGGGCTGACAGGCATGTTCCAGCAGCCAGGCAGTGACAGCTGCTTTTGCTAGCCATTGACCTCCAACTTTCTGTGTACTGAGAGAAGAGAAACTGGCACAGGTCAAAAATATCTCAGTAGCCATTTCAGCCTGACCCTTTTTTTTTTAACAAAAGAAAATAAACTCTGGATTTTATGGGGATGGGCCACCAATCACATCAGGCTCCCAAGGTCAAATTGGGCCTCACAGAAAAAAATAATCCAGGATACAACAGCAAAATACCTGCTCAGTTTATAGGATTAGATGGAAGCTTTAAAGATAAATGGTCAGCATAACGGGACAATTCACCCTGTGATGTTGCTTAAGTCTTCTGTACCTCTCATGTCCACTTAAGGGGACCTAACAAGTGCAGAAGTCTGCTGGCTGTCTGCACCAGGAGGAATTTTAGATGTGCTGATAGTCACCATTTCTCAATCAAATCTAGAAATTGCATCTAACACTGCAATGTGGTGAAGTTCAGGTGTGTTTTTTTTTAAATAGGAGTGATGAATTGGGCTTTGGTGTCTGAATGACCTTTATGCTTGATAGTCTAGACAGCTGCAGAGGGCTTGAGCAACATGACTGGATCAGACCCTTAGGAAGTGCTTGTATATAGTGCATTTTATGTCCATCCAGAGGGTGTGCAAATCAGTTTTTAAGGATAATTTTATTTTTCAAACGTATAGTAAATTATATTTATTTTAATATTTGCCTATATAGGAAGCAAACTACCCAGCCAAGGGGCACAGCAAAGTGCTCTGAATGATGGCTTGTCTGTATTGTTTATAGATGAGTAATTAGAGTTACTGCATTCAAGCTGTGGGATGGGGACTTACTAGCTTGATATTTATTTACACGACTCAGTGAATGAAACTGAGTTTGGAGCATAACTTATAGTGTTTTTAGAAAATACAGTTTCAAAGTATCCATGGCTTCTTTACATTGTATCAGATTATTTATCTTCAATACCATCTTCTTTTATTGAGAAGCAAGGAAAATGTACTGGCACAGGCCCATGTATATAATTAATATTGTGTGGGTGAGGGAGGGAAAGGACTTTTAAATGGCTTGCAGTCCATTTATAAATCTCTCCTACAATGCTCACCCCTTGTAGTTATGGCAAAATGTGCTTCACTACCCTTGATGTACCATCACATACCCCCTGACTTTCCCATTCTATGATGTCATCATCATCACTATAAATTTCTACATGCTTATATATATTTAGAGCAAAAATGAGACTTTTAAGAGTTTTTTTTTAAAGAGATGGATATGTTGGTATGATAATAAATGTGAATAATAGAACTGATAGTTACTTTTCAATTTTCTTTTTAAAAAACTGATTTTTTTCAGAAAACAAAATCTGACTCTCATGACAGTGTGAAAAATGGTGTTCATTCTCATTTTTTTTCCAGAAAATAATCTCTCCCT
>NW_017729022.1:178247174-178264144 GCF_001723915.1 Gavialis gangeticus
AGAACTGATAGTTACTTTTCAATTTTCTTTTTAAAAAACTGATTTTTTTCAGAAAACAAAATCTGACTCTCACGACAGTGTGAAAAATGGTGTTCATTCTCATTTTTTTTCCAGAAAATAATCTCTCCCTCTTCTTAGACTCAATTAAAGCATTATTAGCCTTCTTCATTTTTGAAAAGTGGTATAAGAAAAAGAGTAACAGTTTCAAGAATGAGTTTACTTATATTTGGAGAAAAATCATGAAATAGTGAGACCCTTTCACACAGATCAAAAGGGAAATAACATTTGTGCTTACCCTTTTTGTGCAAATGCTTTTATTTTTTCAATTCCCTCCAATACAGCGATTTCAATTCCTAGAGCACACAAAACTCTGGAATCCTGGGAATGAGCCATTACAAACATGTTAAAGAAGTGGGGAGTACAGGGTACATAGATTAAATCACCTGGCCAAGATACTGCATTAAGACAAAGTCTGGGCTGGGAGTAGAGCCAAGGTCTTTTGATTCTTAGTCTCATGGTAGATGTCAATAAAAATCATATACAGAAAGCAAAATCACATGTCCCAGTACAATTTAGTATACTGTCAAAGGGGGTACTTGCTTATATGCATGAGGACCACAGATATGGATCCAGGCGAAAGAAAGATGTTTGTGGGTTTATTAGAATACTTCAACTCCCTAGTTCCCTTACTTTTGTCTTTTAAGGATGGGAATAGCAAAAAGCCTGTTAGATTGGCACCTAATTCTCTTTTACTGTCCTAACTTCCTTATGCTCACCATTCATCTTGTGAATATTTACTAACTAAAATGACTGTCCTGTTATTTTGGTTTGAATTATTATGAGTTCATATAATTCAATTATGAATCAAATTGTTGTATAGTTCAATTATGAATCATATTGTTGTATCTAGCATTGATGCTGTCTCATATCTATGTCCTGAACACATGGATTTGTGACAGTCTTAGTTATGGATTGTTTATTCTATCATTTTATCAATGATGTTAGTGCTTACTAGTCCTGTCGATAACTGTGTGCATTCAATATATATTATTGTATATTGCTTATGTATTGAATATGTATTTTTGTACATCCATTTGCAACTGGCATAGTAGAAGCAACACGCTGCCTTTGTCCTAAGTTGCCACAATACAGAAGAGAATAGAGGCACCTGACTTTCCCCCAAAGGGTGTTCGGTGTACCCGTATTAAGCCATCTTGTGGTGGGTATAACTAGCAAATAAGGTATCTAGTTTACTTCTTGATAGTTTAAAAATTCTCCTGTGCTGCTGTTTTCTCTAGCAACTCTTTCTCCCTGTCTGTCTCCCATAGTGTACCAGTGCTGGGAAGGACAAGAATTTGCCTTGAGCGAAAGATACTTACACATAAAAAAGAAAATGTGGACCTGATTCTTTACTCTGTTATGTCAGTTTTACACTTCTTTGAACTTGGAAACAAAGCAAGTCAGTGGAATGGAATGCAGTACTAGATCCTTTGGGGTCCGTTTCTTTTCTATTGTATGATTGTAACTATTATGCATTAAGAACATTGAAAATCTTTTGTTAAAGGATCCTCCTTTTTTTCCCTTTTATGAGCTACTCAAAGGCAGATATTAAATTCTGGAGGACATCCCCTGTTCATTTTAAATCATTTCAATGTAGGTCACTATTCCCTACATGCCAAGGATGGATGCTCTGTGCCAGCTCTCACTAAACTAAAACGTAACCCAAGGAATCAATGGTGATCAGCTAGGGCAGGTCTGGAAAAAGATATCATGATTCATGCTCGGTTATGACCTGGAACCTCTGCATTCTGACACCAGTCCAGCAAAGCACTTAACAGACATGCTTACTTTCAGGCTTGTGAGTAGTCCCCTCAAAATCAATAGGGCTACTCACATGCTTCAGTGCTTTGTGGGACTGGCACTACCATGCATAGTGGAGCAGCAACCACAACATTAGGCCAGGGATTGGAGATACCAGCCACTGCCTGCACTTTATTGAAGTAGATTTTATTTGCCTCACCTCTGCTTCGTTCTCTTGACAAAGCCCAAGAGTCAACGTGATTCATGCTCTTCAGTCAGTTAGATGCTTTCAAAGCTCCAGCCCTAAGCTACCACGTGCCAAAATAAATGAACAAATTACATTTCAGTGTTTTGCTCACTTGGTTTGATAAACTGCCAGGCTGAGAAATTCTAACAGGTCTCTGTGTCATTCAGGTGAAAGAGTGAGTGTCTACTATATTTCTAATATGAATAAAACACTGATTGATAAAAAATTTGGAGTCTTATTTTATTGTTTGAATTTGCACTATATTGAAACCTTGAGGTAAGGCTGTTTTTTATAGAGGGAATTATGTAAGCAGTTCTGATCTGTTGTGTAATTCTGTTTGCTGCCTGTTGTGGGGGGAAAAAATTCCAGCGAGAATTAGTGGGAGAGGCAAATAAAACTGTAGGACTCCTGATCAGGAGGTGATTATTAAATGGCAATCACTGGAGCTTTTTTCATTTGTTTTTGTTGGGTTAGTGAACACAGCAGGCAAGAAAATCAAGGCTGAATTTTGTCATTGTCTGGATGAAGTCAGAGGGCTCTCAAGTCTCAGTCACCTAGGGGCTGATCCGAAAGCCCAATGAAGTCAATGAAAGGACTTGGCTATAGACCAGGCACTTGGAGGGAGAAATGCTCATGCTGGAATAAGTTCTAGTCAGATTTGAATGCATCTTACTTCTGTGGTGGAGAATTTTGAAATATGTTGTGTTGAGACATAAATGATCCCTCATTCAAATTATCACAGCTTGACAGCCCTGGAACTGATTTGGATAAAATGGATGGAATCCAGCCTCTCTCCCTTGACATTTCATGCCCAGAACACATGAGTAATCGGACTTTCTCTAGAGATCTCCACAGGAGCCCAGAGGGATGACATCTACCTCACAACCTGCAGGCAGGCTGCAGCAGAGACTGCTAGGAGTAGCATGGAATCAAGTGATTGACACCTCGCATGCCATGCTGGGTAAGGTGCATCTACATAATTATGTGCTGGTCATGCCATGATACCATCATAACTGACAACCTTGACTAGCCTGGCTCCTAGGGACCCCCACCAATTGCTACTTAGCACAGCTCTCCCTCCAGCAGGGCCCTACTGAATTCCTTCCAGTAAAGGTGACATAAATCTCTGTCCAAGACTTGAACCAAGTTTAAACTATTTAAACTGTGTTGTGTTTGCTGTTACAGACAGCTGCCTGCTGACACAATACAAGAAAGCTATGAAACTCTATCAAACAACAGTGCATTTCCAGCCTGGTTTCTAGAAGAAAGTGAAAAATTCATAATGAATAACTGAGCTAACAAATTTCACCCTTACAGAAAGCCTAGGAGTTGATTTCTGCTTTCTACTGTTGTTTGGAAAGATCACACATATTTAAGTGCATTTCACTAATAGCTGCTGTTGAAGCTGTATTACTTGGCTGAGACATAAATCATAGAAATCACAGAGAAGTAAGACTAGGACAGCTTCAGAAAAGAAGGGACCTCAGAAAGTCATCTAATCCACCCCCTTGTTCTCACAGTAGGATCACATACAGTCATTTAACTCTGCCAGTTGCATTCTGTTTCATTACTGTAGGTGCTATGTTCTCTAGGCCAGTTTTTCTCCTCTTGTTTCAGGGAAACAGAACCTGAGAAATCCATCTTTGTTCCTGGCCAAGCAGGGAGATTTTCACAAAGTACTCAGCACCCTTGTAAGAGGAGCAACTTTAGGCTTCATCTCTGCTTGTTGGCCCATCAAGGTAGGTATCAAGGCAGGCCATGACAGAGCTTATGCTGATGGGGCACCATAGGAGGAAAGGAAACCTCCCCACTTATAAGCATCTTTCCCTAAAGCTAAATGTTGTCAATTGATCAACTGGACAATGTTTAGCTTATATAGTGCAGAATTTTCATATTGAGGTTTTACTTCAATTTGGAATCATTTCATAATCAGACATGCTACCACTGCAGCAAGGTGAAGCTGCCTGTAGGACTGAAAGCAGAAAGGCACTGGTAGGGCCATGGAGCACATATTTTTGACTGGGGTGGGTGAAATATGGCCTGTGGACTGGATGAAGCCCACCAAGGGATTTTATCTGGCTTGCAGTGGGTCCCTTGGCCCTGCCTGGCCCAGGCACAGGGGGCAGCCCAGGCTGTGGTGTGTGCAGCTGGTCTCAATGGCCCTGGGCACATAGTGGGGCAGGGGAGGTACAGTGGCTAGATTGGGCTTCCTGGCAAAGGCAGGCTTCCTGGCAGCTCACTCTACCCAGCTGTCACTGTGAGTCCACTCAGCACCCACCACTGGGGGCACTGGACAAAGTGGGAGGTGGGCAGGATTTCCACGGAGACTGGTCCAGGGCCCCCATGAGCAGGGCATGCTCAGCCAGGTGGATGGGATGGGGCCATGGACAGGTGGGGAGCAGCATCTGGGAATAGGACAGCCAAGTGGGGACTGAGTCTGGGATCACAGGGCCATGACAAAATGGGGCTGGCACCCAGGGCAAAGCTGCAATCTGCTGCCCACACATCCCTGCCCACAGAACTGGTGCCCATCTCAAGGACATGCACAGAGTAGATTGTGGCTCTGCCCCAGGCCCTGGCCCTGTGCCATCACCACCCCATGATCCCAGCCCCCACCTGCCTGTCCCGCTCCCAGACACCAGTCTACACCCATCCATCCCATCCTATCCACCTGGTCAAGCATGCCCTGTCCAGGCAGTCCCGGGCTGGTCTCCATGGACACCCCACTCACTTGCCCACTGGCTGTATCCAGCACCCCTAACAGTGAGTGCAGGAGAGACGAGCTTGGGGCCAGATAGGACCAATTCTACCCCCACCATACCAAGCCACGTCAGCACCCACTCCCTTCCCACCACATGGCACCTCCCATGCCCGCCAGCCTGCAATGGCTCCCAGAAACTCCTTAAATGGCCCTCCAGCCTAAATAATTGCCAACCCCTGCTTTAGACAATGAAGTCTGAGTTCTGCCCCAAAATGTGTGAGCAGGCTGAAGCACATGTTGGAAAATGAAGGGTTCTTTTTATGCTCAATGATTATAGAGCTTTCTAAACATACAGACCTAACAACTGTGGTGACATTATAATGAGTCTTGTGATAATGGCATTTTTCTTTAAGATCCATTTCTAGAGTCTTGTGATCTGGTATAATGCTCAGCTTTTGATAAAACACTTGCAGTGAAAAGCTCAAAAATATAGACATAAAAGGCTCCAAAAATGCAGAAAGCAAATACATTAATCCTAAATTTTCCATTAAAAAAAACCCAAACATGATCTTTGAAATGTATCTCTTGTTTGGGGGCAGGGGAGAGTGGAGGGGAGCTGGATCTTCTCTGCTGAACACAGTTGGCAATTCTGAAACTCCGGGATTTGCTTTGTTCTTTTAAATAGCACACATTATACGTATAATCAAATGTATATTCTAAAAGGCAGCATGAAGGGTAAATGAAATCTCTCCAAGGGTGAGATTTTTGATAAGGCTACATTTTGGTTTGGAACTAATTGTTAGGAGTGAATGTGCAACAGAAACATTGCCACTGAAAGGAGCAGCAGGGAAGGTGCTGTTTTAATCCAAGACTACTTAAAGTGACAGAGAAGTAAACCTATTAATAGAACGTGTTTTCAGTGCAGAGAAGTGTTATGCATCAAGCACAACATTGAGATGGGGGCAATCTGATGCTTGGAACATCTAGAGTGCTATATTTCTTATTAGGTGTCTTTCATGTTAGAGATACCATGATGTTATGACTGGGGAAGTACTAATAATACTTCTATTGACAATTAATATTAAACAAGCTGCAATTATGGACAAACTACTTTGGGGAAAATAAGAATAAACTATTTAAAGCTTAGTCTTCACAATTTTTATATTAAATATCTATAAAAAATAAGTCAGTCATATTCTGCTCCAAATTACACCAGCACTTCTCCATTCCAGATTTCTGTTGATGAAGTGAAAGCAGAATTTCACCCCGTGCCTTTCTAACGAACCCCTGCTAGCCTAAAAGTGGTCTGATGTGACTTTGGATTGGTGGACAGGACTACCCATCACTTCTGCTGCAAAGTCAAAAATCAACCAAATAAGCAACCAAAACCTAAAACTTGGAAATTAACTCACTTTGCTTGTGTGAATAAAAAGAAATAACTTGAAAGAATAAAGTTTGGATTCCCAGCATTTCTGTAAGGGATTTTAAGGTATTATTATTACTTTTTACAACTATTGCCACCACCATATGACATTATGCTATGTCAGTGGTGTTCACAGTGTTCACCTGTTGGGACAAATGAATAACACAGGACTGATCCACAGGCCAGATCAGGATCTGTGCCACCCATGCATGCTGGATCAAGCCCTGAGGACCTGCACTACCTCTGCTCAGATCCCACCCAGCTGGCATCAGGCTCCAGGGGTCCGTACTGCCCCTGCCTAGCTGGGATCAGGCTCTGGGGGCCCCACACTTCCTTCAGCTGGCCAGGATGGGGCTCCAGGGCCCTACCCTGCCCTTACCTGGCCTCTGCATACTGGGACCACACCACACTGCCCTTCATGCCTAGTCTAGCACACAGAGCCATGGTCCACAGCTCCCAAAAGATCCATGAGCCCCATAAACTGGATGACATGCTGCCAAGGGCTGGATCTACCCAGATCTACATAAACTGGGATTTACCCCTGTGGTAAATCCTATGTAATGCAGACTAGAAAGGCAGTCCAGCTTGTATCTGAATTGCATGATTCAAGAGTACCTGACAGCTTGTCATGTGATAATGATCACCACGCAGCCATTCCCACATGCATGCACCAGAACTGGAAATAAGCAAGGGAAGATGCTCCAGGGTATCCCTCTGTGGCTACTCTCAAGGCCTAAGTCTCCAATGAGCTAGAGAACAGCTGCTAGGGGTAATGCCAGACTAACTTCACTGGCATATTTCCGCGTTTAAAGATTTATGTAAAAGTGGGTACGTGGAGCATTCTTGGGAGTGTCTAGGCAAGGGCTTACTGCCACAACAGTGCAGACAAACCAAGAGAAGCTTGAATAATGAAGGAATCTGGGTTAATTATATACCACAGCACAACGGCTAGTTCTCTCACCCTAATGCCCTACCACCAAGAGGTGATTGAGTGATGCAGTTTGTTCACTTTCTCTCTCCTCAAGGCTAAGGGCATCACAACAAGAATGTCTTCTTCAAAGCTTAAAGTCTCACCTCCTGCCATCCCATTGTTTGAGTGATGTTAAAAACCTAGAGCCTAATACTGACATGATTCACTCACTCTTGTACCAAAGGCTGCTCAGCCAGTGTTTTCTGAATCTTGTATCTCATAGCCTCCATGAAAAACTCACACTAAACACACTACTCCAGTCTCAAGGAACTAAATATATAACTAGATATATACATTCTTTGCATGTTACCCACAGAATATGACAAATCAGAGAATGAACCTTAGTTTCTTGTGCTTCGGATGTATGGAGCTGTGTTGTTATCAGCTGATATTAGCAGTTTGCATAATTGCCTACCTTAGTGCTCTCTTTTGCTAAAATATTGCTGGATGTGAAATCTTGCCTTGTCAGCAGATCTTTTTATATTGTTGTTCACTGTGGTATTTGCAATATTGCTACTGTAACACACCGTAGTGTACAGGGCTTTTTTTTATCCCATTTAGCAAGGTTGCTATTTACTGTAGCTACTGAATAACTAGATCAATACAACATAACCCTGCAAATGCCATAAATGTTTAACCCTGACAATTGGTTCTCATTAGTTGGTTTCAGCTAAAAACCGGCCAACAAATTTGAAGTGTACAGGCACACAGATTTAAAGCTAGGGTGTGAGGCTTTGTTATCCTATCCCTGAATCTGTTCTTTTGTACATTTTGTATCATTGCTACATTACATTTTTAATTATGTTTGTTTTCATTTTTCATTGCCCATTTCTTACATTCTTTTTCAACATATATAGTACCCCAGCAGCATCCACATTTGTAATTACAGAAGATAAAGTTATAATATTCCTGAGGCAAAACTGCATTTTAACAACTGTGCTAATGTGGAAAGCAACTTGTGCAGAATAAACATGCCCTACAATTAGTGGTATGCCGACATTTTTCATGGTTACCTTACATATAAATAAACTCAAGCCACTGACATTTTTCCAGAGGGCTTTTATCTCTGTAGCCTAAAATCTGCAGACAGATTTGTTGTAAGTAATACTATCATCATAATAAGTTTGAAACCCCATTATTTTTTAAATGTATCTGCTTTTGCATCTGCCTAGCTCCAGGCTGGGCCTATGGTTCTGATATTGTCTATATGACTAACAATTTCCATGTCACTCCTACATCTAGAGTTCCCCAAAACCTATTCATTTGACTGAGGCTAACAGGAGATGACTGGGCAAAGCAGTTTCACCTGAGGGTGGCCTAGGTCAAAGGTCACTTGTAATAGCTTCTACATGCATCTTCAGACCTGTAAATGAGACCAGAGCCTGCTTCACTCCACTACACTTTCTTTGTCTTAGACGGATGCTCTCATCAAACAAATTACCTAGGCCGTGATCACAGTCACTGATCCAGAGATGTTTTTGCAGACACTTGTCTGCAATGTTCCAAGCCTTCTCAACCATGCAGCGCTGTTTAAAAGAAAGGGCTAATATGTTCAACCAAAGGTAATAAAAAATGTGCGTTTACTTGGTTAAACCAGCCTCAGAGAAGTCCCTCAGGACAATGCATGACACATTTGACACTCATAGCAAAGCTTGCTTAACTGAAGGGCATGATGTATATAGGATAAGGGAAGAACTGCTGGCTTACAATAAGTGTGTGTGTACCCAGCTCTGAAGGTACACGAGACTCTTGATACACAGTGCTTTACCAAAAACTGGGTGCCTCTTCAAAAGCAGTGCTTTTAGTAGTGTTTAATTCTGTTTGATTTTTTTAACAAATTTTTTCATCCCTACATTTGAAATCTGAGGTGGTGAGAGAAGAAAGGTGAGTCCAACCATATATACACTGCTGCACCCTGGCTCAGAGAGAAAAGCATGTAGGCAGGGTTTGTTTATTGTAAAATTCACCCTCAGGCTGAGGATTTAAAAGTGATCAGCCTGATACAAGCATATTACATTAGTTCTGTATTTATTTATTGCTCAGTTCTTTAGTCTTATTTATTGACTGTCTCCCTGTATTGTACTGTAGGCTGTACTGTCATTGTGCTGTCATATTACTTTCATAAAACTTTCACAATAAATCTGTAAATGAAAAAAAATCCACCCATAATATATTTTTTCCAGACAGTTTTGGCTTTCCTAGTTGTTTGCTTGTTTTATAAGTTATGAGTATAAAAAATCCTAGATACTTTCAAGCTTCAGATGTTTTTAGTAAATGTAACACTGAAAAAAAAAGACCATTTCTGAGTTAGAAAATGAGCTAATTCAAACAATGTGTTGCTAATATGATCTAATTGCTAGTGGTATTTTGAGAAAACAATTAAACTGGAAGTTGAGGATTTGGAGGTTTATTTTTTCAAGTTTCACATACTTCTATAACAACTTCTTTGGGGAAAAAAATTATTTAAAAATGCAGAACTAAAGATGAAAGGAAGTGCAAATATTACATTACAGTAAATATACATTGTTCATTCACTGATCTAAGACCTGTCCAAAACTTTGGCACATACTCAGAATGAGTTAAAAATGAGATTTACACAATCTGTTCTGACACATGAAGTTCAATGTTGATAAAGAAAAGCTACTATGCTTATAAAGGAATAAATTGAAACTAGTCACATTCATTGCTTTTTCTCATTAATTTATGCTAATGTAAATCTAACAAGCAAGGAAAAGACCTGGGAGAATCTGTGGCCCCACTGGAATCACGGGCAAAACTTCCATTAATTTAATTGGGTTAAGGATGTTATACCAGTGTCATTGTGGATTCCTTAGAAGGACGACTTGATTTGCACCTTGCGGAGGTGTGGATACCTCAGTAAAAAATTTCTTCTTGATATGCAGCAGCAGTTAAGGTAAAAATAAAAGGTAAAGTTGTAAATTGCATAAAGAATAGGCTGAAAATACTGTAGTGCATTTCCATGGAGCAATGGCACACACCTTTGCCAGGAATATTTCATTCAGTCCTGGTCACCCTGTCAGACAAGAGATATTGCAGAAATATATTTTGAAATAGGTGAGGGAACTGATTGTAGACCCTTGTTCCCCTGCTTGCCCTGCAGAGTTTGCAAAGTTATGACAGAGTGAGCTTGAGTCTATTCCCCTTGAACATCACCTCATCAGCAAAACTATAAGAGGAGAGATTGAAAAGACTGAGACTGCACTGGTGGAAGAAGCGATGTAATAGAGGTACTCAGAATAATGACTGGTATAAAGACACCCCCCTTCCTTTGAAAGTGCGTAATGTGCTTGCCCTAAATAAGCTGGAGGTAAATATGATCCCATTTAACATGTCTCAGTCCTGCATGGGAGGTCTACATTTAGCCACCATTCTTCATAGTGTAAGTACTTGTAGGCAGCATCAACATGTGCACTTTACTTCTGAGTAGACTAATTAGCTGCAGAGTAAAGTGTCACCATCTACTCGTGCGATGGTATTAGGCTACAGTAAACTAATTAACAGAATGGTAAGATACTTCTGTCGGAGATAGTACTATCTTACAGAGGAGTAATTAACTGCAATTAAACACATTTGTAGATTCTGACTGTGGGCATAAATTGCATCCAGTCAGCACTGCTAGCAGGGAGCCAGACTCCTGCCTGCTGCCTAGTCACACAGCTCTGTGCTTTCAGCATCCTCGTGCCCCAGCCAGCCCCTCTGCTGCCCAGTGACACCACCCAGAGCACAGGGAAGAGCAGGGCAGGAGCACCCCTGGTGTAAACTGCTCCACCCCAGGTCAAATTGCTGTTGTCTTGGGCACATGTGTAGAGGCTGCACCCAGGAGTAGTTTACTCTGGCTCAAACTGCTCTGGAGTTTATTGCTTCAAATTAATTGCACATGCAGACACACCCATAATGTATTACAGTTAGTATGATATGATGATTGTGTCTAAGACCTATACATCACTATAAGTAGCAATATTGCCAAACCTTGGTGTTCAAAAAATCATGAAATTGGTTTAAAAATCATGAAGCATTTCAAAACCATACAATTTGAGATGTGTATGTGGGGGAGGCATATTACTATTATTTGCTCTATGCAAGCTTTTCTTCCTGCAGGCAGTACATCTAGAAACTTGATTTATTTTTATTTTTTTAACAAAACAATGCTTCTTACATGACTCCAGGAGCTGGGACTTTACTAAACACACCAAATATAATGCAACTAGAAACAAAATCAAACTGTAAGAACTAACAGTGCTGAAACAGAAGAGCCCATGAGCCCTCTGTCTTGCTTTTCACACCTGTACATAGCTGTTCACATCTACACCTTAAAAACAATTGTGTGAAAGCTATTTGCATGTGGGCAGATGGTATATCAAGGCCATTTGAAATTGTGCTGCTGCTGAACCCAGGTTTTATAATGAAAATAACAATTCAACCAGAATGCTCTGCTGTAACTCTACCAGGACCACTATAATGCACATATAATACATATTGTATATTTATTATGGTACAATGCATATTATTTATTGCATATGCAACATATTTTGTGGATGAAAAATGATACCTTATCTAAGTAGATGAGCATAACCAGGAAAAAAGTGTCATAGAAATCATGTGATTCATAATTGATACCTATTCTCCAAAGTCTGGTACAGAATCAGAATTTTTAAAGTAATCTTCAAGTATTCTTCTATTAGCTGTACAGCTTCCTGGCCTAAGTATAACACTGCCACCTTTCTTTCTGGCAGATTCATCACTCCTTAATATTTCCAAAATTCCCTGGGGGCATAAGGAAACTATAGCAGCACATGCTGAAAATATTAAAGAAGTTAGAAAACCTTCTGCTGGTTGTCAGCATTCAGAAAGAAGATGGAGAAACTCTTATCTATCTCAAAACTAATGAAGATTATCCCTTGGAAGTTTAGTGGCTTTCTTTGTTTGTTTGTTTATGTGATTTGTTTGTGCAATTAATCTCACTTCTGTTTGAATTCCATTGCTCTATCTATATCTACTTTATAGTCCAGTTGTTATAAAAATGGAGTGGCTGCCATATTTCAGCTCTTCAAAAACTGACTTAATGGGACAGTTGCACTCTAAAAGCAACTATATAAAAATGGCTCTTTCTTACTCAGCTGATTGTCTGCCTGGATATATTCAAATTCTGCTCACATTTGGGACATGAGTTTTTTATTGCTCTTTACTCTTGCCAGTCCTAGACTACTTACTAGGCCTGTGCAAAGTGGCTAGTATTCGCTTCGGATTTGGCCAATTTGGGGGGCAGTAATTCGATTTGGAGACTCAAATCACTGTCCCGAATTGATTCAGCTGAATCTGATCCAGAGATTCGGCTGCTGCCAAATCAGCTGAAACTCCAAATCACACAAGCCCCAACCCCTGCCTGCTCTCCCAGCCCCACCTGGCCCCAACTTCTGGCTCTTTGGAAAAAAAAGTCCCCACTCACCAACTCCTGCCAAGTGAGGGAGCAATTCCCTCTGCCCCCTGTTGCCCCACGCCATGTGGATGGGCTCTGCCATCAGCTGCTGCAGCAGCCAGTGAGTCCAGGGTTTTTTTGTTTTTTTTAAAGGTTGGGAGTTGTGCTAGGCAAGGCAGCTTTGGGGGTGGGGGCTGGGAGAGTGGGCAGAGGTTGGGGGGCTTGTGGCAGAGTGTGGAGGAGTGAGGGGCAGTGGGGATTGCCCCCCCCTCCTGGCAGCAGTCAGTGAATGGGAGCTTTTTTTTAAACAACCAGGAACTAGGGCTGGGTGGGGCAGCCATGGTGGGGGCTGGGAGACTGGGCGGGGGTCAGGGACACTTGGGGGGGATGGGGGAGCAGGCAGGAGATGGCCTGGCAGGGGTCCCCCCATGGTCCCCTCCTCCAGCCTCCCCTCCCCTGCCCCCTACTTACCTGCATGGAGTCCAAGTCCAGCTCCCTGCTGCAGCCAGTGGGGACTGCCCAAATTGCCAAAGTTCTCTGAATCTTTTCCTATTTAATTCAGAGAGTTTTGAATTGATTCAGACCTTTTAAGTTGGTCCCCTGATTTGATTCAGATTCAGAGATTCGGCCACTGAATCGGGCTGAATCTCTTCCGAATTGAATCAGCACCCAAAGCTTTGCACAGTTCTACTAGTTACAGATTCATGGAAGAGTCATCTGGGCTGTACTTTGTCTTCCTCAACAAAAATATTTATCTAGTACCCATCAGATTAAGTCATAGGTTAGGAGGAAATGTGCTGGCCAGCACAATGGTTGAAAAGGATCTTCGAGGTTATGGTTGATCACAGGATGAACATGAGCCACCAGTGCACCACTGTAGTCAACAGAACTAATAGCATACTGGGATGCATTAGCTGATGTGTCGCGAGCAGGCTAAGGAAGTGATTCTTCCTCTCTGCTTGGTGCTGGTGAGACCCCAGCTGGAGTACTATGTCCAGTTCTGGGTGCCACACTTCAAAAAAGATGTGGAAAATCTTGAAAGGGTCCAGAGAAGAGCCATAAGAATGATTAAGGACCTGGAGGGCAAATTTTGTGTGGAAAGACTAAGGGATCTGGGACTGCTCAGCCCAGGGAAGAAAAGAATGAGGGGGCACTTGGTGGCCATCTGTAAGTATGTAAGGGGTGAATTGTTGGTTACTACTGCACTTGGGCAGTAGTAACCAGCAGCACACTTATAAGATGGGAAAATCCCTTCTTGAGAGCACAGAGGCAGAAAGGGATCTTGGAGTCCTTACTGACTCCAAGATGAACATGGGTCGACAATGCAAGGTCACGGTTGGCAAGGCTAACCGGACCTTGTCGTTCATCCACAGGTGCATCTCTAGCAGGGCCAAGGAGGTGATACTCCCCCTCTATGCAACACTGGTCAGGCCACAGCTGGAGTAGTGTCCAGTTCTGTGCGCCCCACTTCAGGAGGGATGTGGACAACATTGAAAGGGTCCACAGGAGGGCCACTCTCATGATCTGGGAACAACAGGGCAGACCCTACAATGAGAGACTGCGGGACCTGAACCTGTTCAGCCTTCACAAGAGAAGGCTGAGAGGGAAGCTGGTGACCGTATATAAACTCACTAGGGGTACCAGAAGGGTTTGGGAGAGACCTTGTTTCCCCTAGCACCCCCTGGCATAACAAGGAATAATGGCCATAAGTAGGTTTAGATTAGACATCCATAAGAACTACTTCACAGTTAGGGCAGCTAGAAGCTGGAACCAACTTCCAAGGGAAGTGGTGCTGGCTCCTACCCTGGGGGTCTTTAAGAGGAGGCTTGATGCCTACCTAGCTGGGATCATTTAAGCCCAGTTTTTTTCTCCTGCCCCAGCAGGGGGTCGGACTTGAAGATCTACAAGGTCCCTTCTGACCCGACTTCTATGATTCTATGAATATGAGGAGCTGGGAAAAAAATTGTTCACTAGGGGACCCCAGGGAAGGACCAGAAACAATGGCCATAAACTGTTAGAGGATGATTTCAGGTTGGGTGTAAGGAAGAACTTCTTTATAGTAAGGGTGACTAGAATCTGGAATAGACTTCCCAGGGAGGTGGGCCAGTCCCCTACCTTGAAAGCATTGGCAACGCGTAGCAGGTGCATGTAGGTATATGTACACCTCCTGGAAGTGCCAGCCGTGAAACCAGAAGTGCCAGTGGAAGTGCACTTCTGGTTTCACTGCTGGCTCAGTGATCGGCCACTGGGGGCCCCCCCAGTTGACGATCAGTGGCTGGGGGACCCCCCTGCAGGTCGGTGATCTGGTGCTCCCCCAGACTCAGGAGGCACCAGTTGCCCATGCTTGGAAGTCTTCAAGAGGAGACTGGACAGACACCCTGCTGGGATTATTTAATCTGAGCAGTATTTCTGCCAGAGCAGGGGGTATTAGACTCGATTATCTTCTGAGGTCCCTTCCAGCCCTTAATTTCTATGATTTCTATAATTTATGACAATGGAGTCCTCCCTCTATCACAGAGGTGCTAACCACAAGATGGTGGGGCTGTAAAAATGTAACCCAAGGCATAATTTAAGGTAAGGTCTAATCTGGCCTGAAGAAACCTTTTACCTTTGAAACCTTTGAAAAGGAAACTCAAATAACTTGGCTCTCAAGGCATGTGAACAATGAAAGACTTACTATGCTAGGCAGCAGAAGTGGACTGCTCCAGGCATGCCACCTCCTGAAGTGGAAGGAATATAACCATGTTTTCGTAGGACCGAGGGTGGATGAATTTATAGTCAGGCTAATTGGCTCATCTAAAGTGTTCCTTGAATTTGGCTGCATGGCTTCAAGTGTGGTTGGTAGCACATGCAGAGAAGCATAGCATGTTTGAGAGCATCTATTCCTGGCGTGGTAAATTTATGGAGCAGACATCCCTCAAAACTGAGGTAGAGTTTACAAGGAAAACACAGACTCTCTTTCCTTGAAACTAAGTACATTTGACCTGGAGTCACTGACAATTGAAATGAAATTGCATAAGGCAATTTTACAGAATCACTTTTCAGTTTAAGCCTATTTTCATCTCTATTTCTCACCAGCTGGGCACTAATCAAAACCTGCCTTGGTTTCATTCAAATTTTTCAAGAATGGAGTTTAGTGGAGCCATTCCATCTTTCACCAGCTGAAGATATGGCCCTGTGTGTTGGAATATTTAGCTTTATTATTAATCAACCTTTGTACCTTCTCCATGTGTTGAAATATGTGTAATTTCTATATAATCTCTTCTGAATGCAGTCCAAGGACCATAGACCATTCATTCTACTCATAAGGTCACAATATTGGAGAAAAAATGCTAGTATTCACCTCCTAGAGAGATTTACCTGGCTAGGTCCAGTGGTAGTCTGTGTGTGAATTCATTAAAAAGATGTGATGTTTCACTATATTCCTTGAATAAAGCTGAAAACTGATTAAATAGGCACAAGGCTATTCAAATGAATTTCATATGACAGGACTTTTGACCCAAGTATAGTTTCCTTCACTGACTTGGTCTTCTGGTCCCCAGTGTATTTCTCTCAAGTGTAGCAACAGTAAGATAGAGGAAAAATATTTAGATCTTAAGGAAAGGGCACCTCATTGCACTATAGAAACCTTTCTTTCCATTTCTAATAATGATGGACCTAGGAAAGAATTGCAAGTTGCTTTAGCCAGGAAAATGCTGGGCACATCTACACCAGATATTTACTGTGGAATTGCCTAACTAGCTCCTCAGGAAAGTCTCAGCACCTCCACATGAGCCCCTATTATGCCTCAGTATACTAATAAACACTGCCATAGTTTAGTACTTGTAAACACAAGTACTATCCTGCAGCAGAGTTTTTTACTCTGCACCAAAGCAAATGTAGATGCTGACGGGGCTGGCTTTTGCTGGCTAGCCCTGCACTTGAACACCCTCATGCCCCAGCCAGCTAGCCTCTCCACAGCACATCGAGCGGTGCTGGACGACCCCTAGGCTGGCAGACTGACCCCCAAGCCATGGATGGGAAATTTTTTTGACCAGAGGGCTGCTCATCAGTTTTGGTGAGCTGTTGAGGGCTGTGTGGGTAGCCCCACCTCTTGACAGTTGCCCCATCTCCCATCTCCATATTGGGACCAGAAGTCCCACCTTCTAAGCCCTGACCATTGCTACTAGAAGTCCCTCCCCTTGACTCCCAGAAATACGCCTTCTGGGAGGGGAGGGTTGCCATCTTGGAACTAGAAAAAAAGCAAATCATACACTAAAACATCTACTACAACATATTTTAATTTTAACTAAAAAAAGAATGTGTTATGATTTGTGTTTCCATACTGTATATAGAAGGGATTGCATACTATCTAAAAAATAAAGATTTACTCTTGTATAATGTGGGGGGGGG
>NW_017729022.1:178264732-178265439 GCF_001723915.1 Gavialis gangeticus
ATAGGGTATGTTGGGACTAAGTATATGTGTGTGAGTTGTGGGGGCAGGCTGTGGGTATGTGAGGATTGTGGGATGTGAGGGATGATGGGGGGTGTAGGGACCTCCCCCACTTCTCCCCACAAGGCATGCAGCCCCCAATGCTGGCAGCAGCAGCAGGCAGGCATGCTCAGGGCACTTGTGCCCTACACAGGTGCTGGCACCCAACAGTGCTCAGCTCCAGCCAATGCTACACATGGGGATGAGGAATGCAGCCTGCATGGCCTACCTCTATTGTGGGGGCTCCATGCAGTGCACCTGCAGTTCCCGCACTTGAGCAGCACTGAGAGAAGCCCCGCACTGAAGCCAGCTGTCTTCCCTGCGACTGCTGCACAAGTCTCAGGACTCCATGGATAAAAGGGGCCAGGGGCTCCCCTCCACTTCCAACGGAGTCCTGGGACCTGCACAGCAGGGAGCAGAGAAGTTTGCCAGCTCTAGCACAGGGCTTCTCTCAGTGCCGTGTGAGGCGCACCATGCAGAGCCCCTACAATAGAAGCAGACCGGGCAGGTTGCACTCCTCACCTTCATGCTTAGTGCTGGTTGGAGCCGTGTGCTGCCAGGCACTAGCACCTGTATGGGGCATGAGTGCCCTGACTGCCTCCACCTGTTGCTGGCAGCAGGGGCTGCACACCATGTGGGAGACTGTGTAAGGGATCCCCATGCCCTCCCAC
>NW_017729022.1:178265773-178279909 GCF_001723915.1 Gavialis gangeticus
CACCCTCCCTCACACCCACACCCTGCCCAGCCAAGCTCCATGTTTCTGCTGCCCCCGCTGGGCACAGTCTCTGTGCTGCTGCCAGCCCCAGCCCCACACTCCCTGCCCCTACCCAGCTGCAGTTCAATGCCATCCAGCCCCTGTCGCTTCCCTACCAGCTGCCCAGAGCAAGCAGAAGGCTGGGGAAGCCAAGCAGTTCCCCCCAGGGTGGCTGCAGCAGTAGCAGCAGCAGCCCCCCCCTTTCCCCCAGAAGCTGCTGATGGCTGGGCTGGGCCTTTCCAACCACTAGGGTCAGAGTGAGGTGCAATGGGGTATGTTGGGGGGGTGGGGCATATACGTGGGTGCCTTGCTCCCACCCTCTTGGACACAGGGGCTGGAAGGGGTACAATTCATTTGTAGGTTCCCACGGGCCAGATGAAAGTGCCTGGTGGGCCAGATTCAGCCCATGGGCCGTATTTTTCCCACCCTAGCCCTAGGCTCCTGTCAGTCAGGGCTACTCCAACCCAGCTCAACATGCTGCGGTTTCAGGTGCACAAACTGCACTATAGTTTATTCAGCCACATTAATAGCATGTTTAGTTATGCCCACTGACTGTGATATGGCACCTTGAGTGGAAGGGAACTGAAGGGAAAAAAAGTAAAAGTTGGAGGTTGTCAGTGTAAATTACAAAGCCAGGGGATAAATATTGTTCTGTAACTTTTCTCATAAGTTATCAGCCATATTTAGAGAATGATCATCAGCTTTACTTGCATTGTTTCAAATTTGGGAGCATAGCCAATTTTGTACTAGCCAATTTTGTGTGAATCATTCTTGTCAAAATGTTTTTGAGGACAGATAACTCTCTCTATAAAATAGTAGCCCATTTAAAAGTAATATTTGAAAAGAATACAGAGTTAATACCATTGATATGCAAAAGAAAACAACTTATTTTGATATTTCAGTCATTTTTAACCAGGGTGCTGAGAGCTCTTGGATGGTGCCACAGAGAGTCCGAGGAGATAAGCAAGGTGTGAAGAAATAAGCAGATAAAGGCAGGCTTCAGGTAGGATATAAATAGATAAGGGCAGGCTCAGGTTCTCTCTACCTAGCTGCTTCCCCACCTCTAGTGCCTGTCCCCTCAGTAAGGAGGTAAGTTCTGTAATTAATAAATCCATTTTTGAAATAGAAGTTATGGAGGGGTGCCTCAAGTCTGATAAAGGGTGCCTTAAATCTAAAAAGGCTGAGAACAACCACTTGGTACTGGACCTATTCCTGAAGTCAATCATTAAATTTCCAGTGAGCATGCAGCAAGAATTGGGCCCGTGGTATAGTTTAATGATAATAATTCAAAATAACTACCTTTTCCTGCTTTGAAAAGCTGGCCTCACCTATAAAGAAGCTACATTTGATTGTAAATTTCTGAGAGAATTAGTTACAAATCTGGTTTCTTCTTATATACCACAATCTTGGTTTGTGGAGCCTATGTATGCTCTCATGCTCTCAGTTTTTATTGTGATATTGATGATTTCTACTAGTAACACTTCTCTAAACAAAATTCATAAAGCCCTACATGTGACAAAGTCGCAGTCTCTTTGATTGTGGATTGATCTACAAAAGGACTTGTCAAGCTGGGTTCCAGGACATCTTTTGGATGGAACCACCACAACCCAAAAAATGCTTCATCCATCAAAATACCCCCAATGAGGTACTGAATGACAAGAAACTCCACCAGGAACTGCAAGATGAATGCTTACATCAGAAGAAGTCACCATTGGTTGATTAGGAAAAAAAAAGACAAATACATTCTTGACCTCAGACTGGTCCCTAAAATGTATGTCCATAAGTTCTGAGGACCAGGTTTACAAAAGAGTTCACCATTAGCCATGATCAAAAATAGATTATTTTCTCCTGCAACATATTGACAACTTAAATATTATGATTCCACAGGGCACAGTAATGACTCACAGGCACCGCATGTTCCTATACTGTATTCTTCCATTTTCCTGTATGAGCCAGCTCCTCTAGATGGAAAAGAAGCGTGTCTCCTGGTGCATCATGTACTAATAGGGAATGTCAGGGAGTTCCATTCTCCATGAGTGGGGGCCAGCCATAAATCTGGCCATTTCACTAGGGTACCAGAACTGGGCCCTGAATATACCATCTGCAAAAACCTAACTACTCAAAACACAAAAAATGCATAGGGTCAGTACTAGAAGCTGATATAGACATTGGTGTATTTGAAGCAAAAATGGCTCCTGAAATTTAGGGAAATTGTAGTGTTTAATAAAATCCATTTTTTGCAATACTTCTCTGAGGGGAAAGGTATGAAAATTCATTTTACATTTATTAGTATTCTTGAAGTATTTCTGTGCTTCTATATATGGTAGACAACTTGATGCAAGGTCTGTTATGACAAGTACTGCTTTACACTGAATAATAAAACATGTTTTATAGTCATGCAAAAAAAAAGACCCCACCAAGACATACCTTAAATCTACCTCATCTAGCGCCCTTCTTTTAAAAAGATATGCATATTTTTAACCCAGAATAGGCATGACTTACCTTTTCAGCTGTTTCTGCTCCTTCTGTGGTTTATGTGCTCTTCACCCCCAAGAGTGTTTTGTGGAGTTAGTTTACACATAAGTGAAGAGTGCTTTATTGAAGAGCAAAAGAAAAACAGGCTTGTGAGTAATGTCTGTGAGAAAAGCCACATCAATGAAATGTAGAATTTTAATGAATATAGTTCATAATATTTAAAGGTGAGAATAGTTTTATTTATACTTGCTGGGGACTGAGTAAGTAACTTGCTTACAATAGTGAGTTGTTGTGCCACTTCCTCCTATATATCAGGGGACTCAATGTATCTCTTACATTAAACTACGGTTTCATGATTCACTCTCCTGCACTCAACCCTGCAACAGAGGTATTGTGTATATGATTGTAATTAGATGCACTATCCCTCTTATTAAAAATAATATGTATATAATATATATCAATAAATATTTATATATTATGCACATGTGCAAGTATATATACTCATATACATGTTTATCTGTATATAATGCTATATACAGATTAAGTGAATTTTGAGGTAAAGGTCTCAAAATTCTGAGAAACAACATAATCATTAATGTTCAGATAGAGTAAATTTTTCAAAAATGCCCAAGTAATTTAGAATCAATTAGAAGATTTTGAAAATGGTACCCTATGTATTATTGTAAAATTAATAGGATTTCAAATGCCTAAGACAATTTTGGACATGGGACTGCAGCTTTTCTGAACATTTGAAGGAGAAGCACATTCTTACTTAATAATTTTAGCTATAAAACAATTCTCATGTGCTTTCTTCTGTATCATATGAGGATACACCAAGGGAATCATCTATTTTGGATCTTGTCCTGACCAACAAGGAAGCATTTGTGGAGGATATGAAGGTTATGGATAACTTGGGAGGAAGCAATCAGGATACAATAGAATTCCAGATCTTGAGACAGAGGAAGCATGAGGTCAGCAAAATTAGGTCATTAGATTTAAAAAAGGTGGATTTCATCTGACTCAAGAAGCTAATAGGCATGGTGTCATGGGACAATAGATTGAAAGATAAAAGTGCCTGGGAGAGCTGGGAGCTTTTAGGGGGTACACAGTATTAGAAGCCCAACAAGAAACTGTCCCAACATGATGGAAGTGCAAGACAAATGGCAAAGGCCAATATGGCTGCACAAGGAACTTTTAAGATGTCTCAAATGCAAAAGGAAAACATACAAGCAGGCAATGGAAGAATGGTAAGGTCAGTAAGGAAGCATACTGGGAAATAGCAAGAACCTGCAGAGACAAAATCAGGAAGGCAAAGATAAAAACCAAGGTGCACCTGGCAAAGGAGGTTAAGGACAACAAGAAGAGGTTATATAAGTATGTTGTCCAGAAAAGAAGGACCAGATGAGCTGTGGGTCCTCTGTTAACAAGCCAGTAGGAACTCCTAAATGAAGATGCGAAGAAGGTGGAGCTACTCAACAGCTACTCTGCTTCAGTCTTCATAAAAACATTAAGCTGCAGGCATCCCTGAGGCCATCTGGGATTTCATCATCATTCCTAATCTTTAAAATGACAGAATAGAGCTGTGATGCGAGCTCTTCTCCCTGCTGTTTGAAGATTTCAGCAGGGATTCCATCAGCTCCAGATGCCTTGTCCTTCTTCATCTGCTTAATGGCTTTCCTCACCTTGTCCAGGGTTGGAGGAAATTTCAAGATTGTCTCTGGCTGGGTGTTGTAGGATGGAGTTGAGAACACTCTTGTCAACAACAGTTTTGATTGTACAAGTGCAGCCTTCAGACACCTGAGGAAATGGAAGTTCAAAGATCATGACATAAGATCCAAAACCAAGCTCATGGTTTATCAAGCAGTTGTGATTCCCCACCTTACTGTGTGGAACTGAGATGTGGACAACGTACAGCAGACACCTCAAGTCATTGCAGAAGTACCATCAATGCTGCCTGCAAAAGATCCTTTGAATCCAGTGGGAAGATAGATACACCAACATTAACATCCTCTCACAAGCAAACACCATGAGCATTGAGGCGATGATCATCTAACATTAATTTCAGTGGGACAATCACATTATCTGGGGCTAAGTACAGACAGTCGTAAAGCCTGTGGCTGAATTGATTCCATCTTTGCAGAATAGTCTAAGCTGCATAGATGGAACCAATAAGCAAGTGAAGAGACATTCACTTTTGATTCCAGAAATGCAGACACATGCCTGGAGTGGCCCAGGCCAGAAGCTGGCGGGCATTAGAGCACACCTCTTTATGCAGCTGGAGCAGACAGCTTGGGCCAAGGTTAGCCCGCCCAGCCTGCAAAGTGGGGTTTGCGAGACAGTTGCAAAGCACCCTGGGGTGTTGGGGGACTGTGAGTTAACCTGAATCTGGAAGGGATCTGGGACAGCAATTTAATAAGTCTGATAGTAAATCCATCTATGTTTATCTTAAACTGGTCTTGGCCATTTTAAAAGCAGTTTATGCACACTGAACTTCTGTTGTGTTACATATTTGAGTCAGTCTCCAATCACTTACACCACTTTATGTGCAATTTCTGTCCCTAGCCTGGATGTCTGACTCCAGATTCCCAAAGCAAGTTTTTTTTCTCCCAGTTTAGTCAAGGTATATGCTCAAAAGGAGGCCAGAGAAAGCACTTCAAGGATGTCCTCAAGGCCAACTTAAAAAAATCCAGCACTGACATCAACTCATAACTATCACCCAGGACCACCCCAAATGGAGGAAGTCTGCTGCAAGGATCTCTGTACTTTTCCATCTCTCGTTATCATCATAAGATTTCAAAGTGGGAGTGCCAGAAACAGCATGTTGTGGACCAAATCAAGAATCCAGAGCCATCCACCCCACACAGGAACACATATGTGAGTTGCAACAGGGTCTGGATTGGTCTCCTCAGCCATCTTTCGACCCACAGATAAGATAATTATGGAAGACAATCATCCTTAACTGTGGGGGATTGCTAAAAAAACTGGTTGTTTGGTTTTAGACTAAATGCAAAGCCCTTACAACACTGTGTTGGGAGGACAAATAAAAAATACTTTTCTTGTATAGGGCAAGGATCATTGCCCTTGATACAAAAGCAGGCACCTTCCTTTGTTCCCCTTCAACTACAGCTTAGTGTAATCACTATGTAACCAACTAATTTTCCTAATCCTTGTGTAGCAGGACACTAGGGTGCCTGCTACTGAATGATGGTAGAAGGGGCTTAGCTGTCACTCACCAGGACAGCAGGTGAGAGTTGCTAGGGCAGCTGATTGGGTCAGATGACTGCCGGGGGCTGGGCCTGGCCTTTATAAGCGGCTGGGCCGGAGCCTAGCAGGCAGTTCCCCTCTGGTGGTGGGAGGAGCAGCATCCCTGCTATGGAGCACAGCAGAGCAGAGCAGAGCAGAGCAACCTGACAGCCTGACCATCCACGTGGCTGCGGCTGCGGCTGCGGCTGCGGCTGCGGCTGCGGCTGCGGCTGCGGCATGGTATGGGGGGAGAGAACCCTGACAGGGAGGCTTAGGAAGTAAGCCAGGGTGGCATCGCAATTATGTTATAGCCGGCAGGCTTACTGTTTTGAGTTACAACTGGTTGGCTCATGGCTGGAGTTTCTGTTGGGTTATTTGCAATACTAAACCGGAGGACCGGGTGAGGCTGTAGGGGTGCGAGGAGGCCTCACGGGAGCTCCCCAGGAGTCTGGGGGTTCCTGGGTGCCCTGCTCGGGCACAGCAAGCAGTGCCTGGGAGGCATGGCTGTTTGGCGCCAGTGTGGCACTGTGTGTGGGGTATTAAGCCCCAGCCCGTGAGGACGGTACTTGCCCAGTAGGGCGTAGGACCCTGAGACGGGTTGGGGGCCAGGTATGGCAGCGGGCCACCTGAGCCCCCAGCGCGAGAAGTGCGGGACAGGCCCAGAGAGGGTGATGAGTGCGAGAAGCACGTGGCTTACAGTCCAGAGTAGGGCCAAGCGCACAGTGAAAAGTCCGGAGAAGGACAGAGCGCACAGTGAGAAGCCTGAAGAGGACAGAGTGTGCGATTGAGAAGCCCAGAGAAGGGCAAGGGGGTGAATAGAAGCCTGGGAAGGGCGTGTATTCCAGAAAGGCCCCAGAGAGGGGGCGAACATATTGGGGTCCCTCAGTATGCGCGCCCAGAGAGGGGGTGCGCGTATTGAGGCAAGCCCTGGGAGGGGCGAGCATATAGGCATAAGAATGTCCGGTACAACTGCGAGGTTTGGGGCATGCTACAGGGGAGGTAGGAGGCACGTTTAGCCCATAAGGCGGGGTTCACCAGTTCAGAGTAGGGCCAGTACGAGAGCGCTGTGCCCAAGGGGATGGAAGGCAGCCTCTCACTGATAATCATAAGATCAAAGATGTGGCAGGCGAGACGGAGGGTGCATTTAGGACCCAGACTGTGGCATGGTAAGGGTGCCAGGGGGATCACAGCAGCCCCGGCGCCCCGCCCCGTGACACCTTGTTTTGAAAAAACAAAACAAATTAAAAAATAAAAACACGTATTCCTACCAAAGTGATATTGTATGCAAATTACATCCTTCAGCACTCTCAATACATAGAATTTAATAGAGAATTTGGGTTGTAGAACTCTGCTGGCCAAAAAAGCAAAATGTATATTTCTGTACTGCATGAGCATGTCTACATGTGTGCTTTAATGCACAGTAGACTGTTTTACTGAGCATTAAATTGTCACATAAAAAAGTGACATTACACTAATGCACAGTAAAATAGTCTACTGTGCATTCAGAATCACTACAATACATGCAAATGCCCTACTGCGCATTAGCGCAGCCTAATGCACATTAATTTAGTATCTCACATTAGAGGGCGCCTACACACAAGCACGGGGGGCTGCTCCGACACACTGGAATTCCAGCTTATTGTAGCAGACTCAATTAAGTTTGCCAGACCGTGGCAATTGCTGTGTTCCAGCAGACTCCTACATCTTGCATATCAGCATCCCCATGCTTAAAAATGGCAGTGGGGGTGCTTGAACTAAAATTTGTCAAATGAGCTTTAGTTCAAGTGCCCCCACCACCATTTTAAGTGCACGAATGCTGATACATGAGATATGGAGGTGCTTTAATTAGAGCAGCTCTCAGAGCCACTCTAATTAAAGCCCCCTCCCTGCCCACAGAGCATATGTAAAAGTGCCCAGAGGTACTAAATTTAATATGCTTTAGAAAAGGCACATTAATGCATGTGTAAACATAGCTATGCTATGATATGTGAGCACTCATAGAAGTTAGGGCTAGAAGAGACTTCAGAAAGTCATCTAGTCCAACCCCCTGCTCAAAGCAGGACCATCCTCAACTAGATCATCCCAGCCAAGGCTTCGTCTAGCTGGGTCTTAAAAACTTCCAGGGATGGAGATTCCACAACTTCTCTGGGTAACTTGTTCCACTGCTATACTATCCTCCTCATGAGAGAGATTTCCTAATCTATAACCTAAACTTTCCTTGCTGCAACTTGAGACTATCCTTGTTCTGTCATCTGCCACCACTGAAAACAGTCTAGCACTATCCTCTCTGAAACCACAGTTCAGGTAGTCAAACACTGCTATTTAATCCCCTTTCATTCTTCTTTTCTCCAAATTAAATAAGCCTAATTCCCTCAGCCTCTCCTCATAAGTTATGTGCTTAGGCCCCCTAAGCATTTTCATTGCCCTCTGCTGAACTCTCTCCAATTTGTCCACATCCTTTCGATAGTGGGGGCCCAAAACTGAACACAGTACTCCAGATGTGGCCTCACCAGTGCTGAATAGAGGGGAAGAATCACTTCCCTCCATCTATCTGCTGTCAACACTCCTACTAATGCAGCCTAGTATGCCTTTAGCCTTCTTTGCACCAGTGGCATGCTGTTTGGGTCATATTTAGCTCATTGTCCACAGTTACCCCCAGGTCCTTTTCTGCAGATCTCCTGCTTAGCTGGTCAGTCCTCGGCCTCTACTGGTGCAGGGGACTGTTCTGTCCTAAGTACAGGACTTGAAACTTCTCCTTCTTGAACTTCATGAGATTTCTTTTGGTCCAATCCTCCAATTTGTTGAGGTCTCTCTGAATCCTAGCCCTACCCTCCAGCATTTTATCTACTGCTCCCTCCAGCATGGTGTCATCTGTAAACTTGCTGAGGATGTCCTCCATCACCTATTCCAGGTCACTGATGAAGATATTGAACAAAACTGGTCCCTGGACCAATCTCTGGGGCACTCACTGGATATCGGCTGCCAACTAGGCATCAAGCCACTGATTATTACGCTTTGGGTGGGGCCAAACGTTCATTTATGCTAGCTTAAATTTACTGTCCGGTAAGTTACTGCACAGATAGCGGGAATAGGCTGGCATCTACATGTGCAGGCATTAAAGCGCATTAACGTTAGTCCCAAGTCAGTTCATATACACAGTGTTACTGCTTAGTAAGGCATCTACATGTGCGTTATGCAAAGTAACTAATCGGGTGTAAATTTGATATCTTCATGATTCAGGTATCAAATTTACATTCAAGTTGGCATAAGTCACCATATTTACTGTGCAGTACAGGCATGCAAGTGTAGATGCATGCCCATACCACGCAGTAATTTCAGTTGCTGTGCAGTAAATGCACACATGTAGCTGCGTCCTTTGAGCCCAGCAATCCAGCCAGTTTTCTATCCATTTTACAGTCCATTTATCCAAGCCATACTTCCTTAGCTTGCTTGCAAGAATGTTTTGGGAGTCCATATCAAAAGTCTTAATAAAGTCAACGTATATCACATCCACTGCTCTCCCCACATCCTCACAGCAGGTCATCTCATAGGAAGCAATCAGGCTGGCCACGCATAACTTGCCCTTGGTGAAGCTATGCTGACTGTTCCTAAGTGATTACCTTTTTTTCCCCAAGTGCTTAGAAATGGATTCCTTGAGGACCTGTCCATGATTTTTCCAGGATCTGAGTTGAGGCTGACCAGTCTGTAGTTCCCCAGATCCTCCTTCTTCTCTTTCTTTAAGATAGGCACTATATTTACCCTTTTCCAGTCATCCAGGACCTCTCCCAATCACCATGAATTTTCAAAGATAATGTCCAGTGACTCTGCAATCACATTGGCCAACTAGCTTAGCACCCATGAGTGCATTGTGTCTGGCCCCATGGACTTATACAAATTCAGCTTTTCTAAATAGTCCCTAACCTGTTCTTTTGCCACTGTTGGCTGCTCGCTTTCTCCCCAAACTTTGTTGCCAGAGACAGTAGTCTGGGAGCTGGCCTTGCCTGTGAAGACTGAGATGAAAAAGGCATTGAGTATTTCAGCCTTTTCCACCTCATCTGTCACTATGTCACCTCCCTCATTCAGTAAGGAACCTACAGTTTCTCTCATTTTCTTCTTGTTGCTGACATACTTGTAGAAACCCTTCTTGTCACCCTTCACATCCCTTGCTAGCTGCAACTCCAATTCTGCTTTGGCCTTTCTGATTTCATCCTTGTATGCCCAAGTATTCTTATACTCCTCCCTAGTTGTTTGCCCAAGTCTGAGAATCATGTGTTGAAAATTTTTTCTTTGTGCTTACAAATTCATTAATAACCATGCAACTAAAATAAAACAGCCAAGCCTTAGAAGTGGATGTTGTTTTCACATCAGGTTACATTTTTAGCCACAAATGCACTTAGGGTTTTGTGTGTTTGAGCAAGAATGTGTTCTGTTTTTTATTTATGGACATGCCTCAGCAATATTAAGTAAACAAAATGTGACTACATTTGCCACAGAATGTATTAAGAGAAATCCAGTGTTCTTATACTATATGCTGAAATTGGACTGTTAAAGATTAAGTGGGCTAGGTCTTCAAACCAGTGTGAATCCTTTGGCCTACTCCAGTAATGCCCACAATTACCACTTGCAGTTTCATGTTGCCCCTTTCTTCAGTTGAGCAGAAGGATGAGTTTATCATAGAGAAAGACCTAACCAAAGACTATTAGCAGATAGGCACAAGCTCTGTGAACTTGGAAAATGTTTTGTCCTTCTTAAAAAGTACGGTCTGTGCCAAGACCTCCCCCACCACATTCAGGCAGAACACTCACCAGGCCTTGCCTGGATAAAGGTGGAGACATCAAGTCCTATATAAAAGTAGATACTTTTCTGCCTTAAGCTGTTCTCATGCCATTCAGGAATAAAGGCCTCTGGAAAAGAAGAAAAGGCAACTGAATAAATTGGGGCTAGAGGGAAGAGAATTGGCATTAGTCCAGTCTGATAAAACAGCAGGGGAATTCTTTTGAAATATGCGTGATCAGAATTATTATATAGAAATGTCATTTCTGAAGAGAAATTATTCCTGTTTACAGGGTAGCCTGATATGCTGTGAAAATTGTAGTAAGTCTGTAGCTGCCTTCAACTTCACAGTTGTCACTACACTGCATGGCAGGATTACTTAATCCATTACAATGCCAGAGTAGATAGGTCATATCCCTTTCTTAAACTATGGACAGGTACTCAACTGCAGCATTGCACATTTCTAGGAAAATTGCTGCTCTGGAAAAAATGTGGTGAGAAGGGGGTACACAAGCTTTCCAATCCCCTGCCCAGAGGCTACAATGTCACCATAAAAGCAAGCTTTCCAACTAGGCAGGGGCAATGTGTAAGGGGTGCATGTGGGTGCACGTGCACTCCTTAAGCATGGCAGTGCACCCCCTGCAAAAAGGCACTGCTAACAGTATTGGTGGTGCCCACAGGCAGTCACTGCTCGCCACTCTGCCGCTGACACTGCCAGTGGTGTCTGCAGGTGGTCCACAATCACCACTGGCTGCTGCCAACTCTGCCAGTGGTGCCTGTGGGTGGTCGCTGACCCCTGGTCAGCACTCACCACCCCCCTCCCCCACTGCCAACAGTGCCATGCTTACCACTGCTGGGCTCCCGCCACTGCCGCTGCCAATGCAGCCGTGCCCCCCCAGCTGCCAGGGGCACGCGCCATTCATGCAACCAGGGGTCTGCTCTTTTGGTCCTTGTTCACCTCCATCCCCCCACCTTGTTAATTAATATTCTACCTTCTCTCCTGCTAAGATGCAGGGCAGGCTGTTAATGGTCATCTAGCAGCTGCTGAAAAGCAACAGGTACCAAGGATTGCCCCCACCTTCCAGCCTTCTCCTACCCTTCCTCCCCCCCCGCAGGAAGAACTGCTCTCCCCATCCCTCTAAGTTCCAGTAATGCCACTGCCATAGCTCCAGCTCTTGCAGCTCTTGGAGGGGGAGAGGAAGATTGGAGGACTGTGGGATACTGGGTGTCCTGTCTCCCACTGTACTATTTTAAACTGACCAGGCCTTACACATGGATGTAGAAAACCTCACTCTCAGGGTGCTGAAGCACTGGAATGGGTTACCTAGAGAGGTGGTAGAATCTCCATCCTTGGATGTTTTTAAGGTCTGGCTTGACAAAGCCCTGGCTGGAATGATCTAACTGGGGATGGTCCTGCTTTGAGCAGGGGTTGGACTAGATGAGCTCCTGAGGTCCCTTCCAACCCTAATTTTCTATGATTCTATGAAGTTGTCATTTGAAAGAGGTAACAGTAGAATCACTGGGGTTTTTTCTACCACAAACCACTTTAATGCATGTGCCAGCAAAAGGGCATGTTTCCCAACAGAAATTTAACATGGCCATATACCCACAGTCTTCTCTCTCTCCAGATGACAGAGACTCTCTATCTTGCAGTGGAGAGCATACCTTATAATCAGTGCAATACAATACTAAATAACTATGTTCAAATGTCATATGTACTTTCTGAGTACTCAAGGCACTGAAGGAAGCTGGAAAAGCCATGTCAACGTATTTAAAGAGGGAGCATATTATTTAATTGTTTTTTTCTTAAATATGAAACTACTATGTATAGAAGCAAGACATGTCCTATGGACAAGCTGTGACTTTCATATTATCTTGGGTACAGTATCTGAATTCCACTCATTCAACGGCAAATATGGAAAAGATCTATCAGAATAATAACTCCTAACTAAGACTTGTCAAGTCTATTTTTCCTATAAACTAAAAAGGAATCTGAATATTGTACTGGATTTTTATTAGGTTCCCACATTGCTTTGGTATATTTATGCTCTGTCTTACGCTTCCCAGTGTACATCAGTTCAAGATCTTGTTCTATAAGCCTCCCTATGGAAGAATTTTAAATGTCTGGTTTTCTGCATTTCATTTGGAAATACTGGGCATTACTTTAAGACAGGTGAGGTTGGGGTAATCCTAATAAATACCTCTCTCCCTATCCCATGTTTTATGCTTTACTTGTGTGCAAGGAAAGGATGAACAATATTGAAAACAGGGAATAGATATTTAAAAATATTTTTAATTTGCTTAATTACACAGCATCTAGCAAATACTGTAAGTGTCCATAAATGCATTCTTATTTCCCTATACTGTTGTTTATTACAAGATAACTTTAGAATGGAAAAGCACATGTTTCTAATGTTTTGTGCCAGCACTTATGCAAATAAATGTCAGTTTATGCAAATGCATAACCTACTGTTGTTATTTTTGTCATAGGCTGTTGGCAGATACAGTACTATTCCCTTGGCCTATTATGAGTGTACATTGAACCATTCTTAGTCAGTTGGATCTCTTCCACAAGATGGTATACAGCCCAGTTGCTTGCAATCAGTGTGTAATTGAAACAGGACATAAATACTTCTGGGGATGGGACACATGAGCCAAAAAAGCAGTGTACGGTAGTCAAAGATGTTTAATATACAAATAGGAAGTTGTTTCATAAATATCTTATAAAATCCATAATTTACTTCACAATATTTTAGCAGATTAAGTTAATGCAAACAGCAGATGTAGTTTGTAGCAACGAGACAAATGTTCAGCAAAATTAAAGTTATTCATGTGCAGTCACACAGGGAATATTTGCATGATATTTTACTAATTGCTCCAAAATCTGACTTGTAGCAAATAAACAAACAGGGAGAAAATAAACCAGCAAAAAATTAGCCCCAGGCTTCTCAGTCTCTCTTTTAAACTCCCAGTGTCTTTCTTCAACCACTCAACTTTTTTCTCTGGAAACCTGATGTTATTTCCCAGTCTCCCAATCACTCTTCTCAAGCCCATTATCCTTCTGCAGACACTCACAGTTTTCCCCTGGTAACCAGTTTTCTTCCAAAAGCACTTGATTTTCTTCCTTCCTTACAGTCCAAATGGTCTCCCTCAGACTTCAAATCTGTCTGCTTCAGTTTCCTATCTAAAGGCACTTATTGATTGGCTGCATTTGTAGTACTTGAGAACAGTTTAAATTTGTCAAATTTCCTTAAGCATTTTGGAAAAATTCTTTGCTGGTTTAGCTAGCTCAGAAATTGCTCCAGATAGGATTAGCTGTATGAAAATCCCAAAGCAAAGGGAATGATTTTATTTTGCAGCCAGGAGTTCAAATCTGAGTTACTTCAACTTTCTCTTAAGAGTTTCGAGTTACAGCAACTTAAAACAAGTTGTAGGAGCTGATTATTATAACATTATTTTGTGTCAAGTCTGTTTATTTGATTTGCCTTCTGATAACATAGAACATATTTCAAGACATCAAAATATCTTGTTTACCTTCTCAAAAATGCAAGTAAAACCATATACAAAGTAGGTAACATATCTTTATCATATTTCTGCATATAACAC
>NW_017729022.1:178284909-178288657 GCF_001723915.1 Gavialis gangeticus
GTTTATTTGATTTGCCTTCTGATAACATAGAACATATTTCAAGACATCAAAATATCTTGTTTACCTTCTCAAAAATGCAAGTAAAACCATATACAAAGTAGGTAACATATCTTTATCATATTTCTGCATATAACACACACCCATTTATATCTATCTACCTATCTAGATGTAATATATATTACTATATATATTCATATGGGCCATATATCTATCTATCTAGATCTAGATAAATAGATAGATATATGGCCCATATTAATATATATTTTAATCTATATATTACATATGGAAAAAGGAAAATTAAAGTGACAAAGTCAAGCACTCAAAAGTTTAAAAAAGCCAGAGTTAAGGCTGCTACTGCTTATGCATTGTCATAGTTTTGCCCAACATCAGAAGTAAACCAGCCATCAGGGATCCCAATTCAATGTTTAAACAATGAGAAAATCATATTTCTTTTTGCAACCATTTTGCATCATTCACTGGCTGTCCTGTATCCTGAATAAAGCAATGGTTCTATAGAAGCAGCAGTACATGATGATGTAATTAAAAACTGGATCATAATGCAAATGCAAAAGGGGGAAATTAATGTTGCTGGAAACCTTAATACTTAAATTTGCTAAATTTTCAAAGATATGTTATAGGACCAAACTTAGATACATTTTCATGGGACTGTGCTCCTTCTATATTGCTAATACTTGCTCCGGACAGTGGAGGTGTTAAAACTTCTCAAAGAAAGACTTGGGGGGAAGAAATATTATCAAACAAATCTTTTTTTTTCCCCCTGAACCTCATTCTTGGTAACAGCTAAATTTTTTTTACTGAAATTTCCCCCAAAATTTCAGCCTGAGGCACAAGCGAAAGATGCCAAATTTCAGCTCAAGCAATCCAAGTCTGACAAAGTTATAGACAGAAAATACTTTCTAACAATACAGAGTTTTAGGCCATCTTAACTAAGAGAGGGTGAGCAGAAGAAACAGGACTCAGTCATGAGAGAAAAGGGTAAACTGGATTTCAAGGAGTGTATGATCCAAATGTAGCAGTGAAGATAAGGCAGAAGAAAATACAGTGCAGAGCTCAAAAGTTTTTTAGAAAACTTGATAATATTTTTTGAAGAAATGAGTAAAAAGCATACTAGAAGGTCCCAAGATAGAGTTGGAGCAAACAATGGTTGTATATTCCATGAGTTTAAAGCTGTAAAATGAAGAAACAAGTTTTAATTTGGAGCTTGGTCAGTTTATAAAAAGGATTGTAAGAAAGTTGGCGCTAACCAGCCCACCAACGGCTCAAAACAAGCCCACCAACAGTTAGCACCAACCAGGTGAAGGGACACTTCGAGGAGCTGGATGTATTTAAGTCAGCAGGCCCAGACAATCTTCATCCAAGGGTGCTGGGGGAATTAGCCAGTGTCAGAGAAGAACCACTGACAAGACTGTTTGAGCACTTGTGATGCTCAGGACAGGTCCAGGAGGACTGGTAATGGGCCAATGTGGTCCCTATTTTCAAGAAAGGGAGGAAGTAGGATCCGGGTAACTATAGGCCACTTAGTCTCACCTCTATCCTTGGGAAAATCTTTGAAAAAATTATTAAAGAACACGATTGTAGGAGTCTAGCAGGAAAAATAATGCTGAAGAGCAACCAGCGTGGATTCATAGCAGGTAGATCCTGCCTGACTAACCTTGTTTCTTTTTACGACCAGACCACAAAATGCTTAGATGCCAGAATTGAGGTAGATATCATCTACTTGGATTATAAGAAAGCCTTCGATACTGTATCTCATTATATTTTCATAGACAAACTGAGCGACTATGGTGTAGGTGATTACATGGTCAGGTGGGTGGAAAATTGGCTTAGGGGTCGCACCCAGAAAGTGATGGGTTGGTATCAACCTAGAAAGATGTGGGCAGTGGGTTCCCCCAAAGTTTGGTCCTCAAACCAATGCTGTTCAATATCTTCATCAGTGACTTGGATGGGGGCGTGAAGAGCACTCTGTCTAAATTTGTGGACAACACCAAATTATGGGACAAAGTAAACACACAAGTGGGCAGGGAAATGATTTAGGCAGATTTGCAAAGGTTGGAAAAATGGGCAGAACAGAATAGGATGCAGTTTAACAAATATAAGTGCAAAGTGCTGCACCTAGGGAGAAAGAATCACCAACACACATACAGATTGGGAGATGACCTTCTAAGTAGCACAGCAGCAGAAAGGGATCTCGGAGTCATAGTTGATTCCAAGATGAATATGAGTCATCAATGTGATGAAGTGATCAGTTAAGCTAACTACACTGTATCATGAGCAGGTACATCATGAACAGGTCTAAGGAAGTGATACTTTCCTTCTATGTGGCATTGGTAAGGCCACAGCTGGAGTACTGTATCTAGTTTAGGGCACCACACTTCAAGAAGGATGTGGATATGGATAACCTTGAGAAGGTCCAGTGGAGGACAACTCATATGGTTAGGGGCCTGCAGGTAAGGCCCTATGAGGAGAGATTGAGGGACCTGGATCTCTTCAGCCTCTGCAAGAGAAGGCTGAGAGGTGGTCTTGTGGCCATCTACAAATTCAGCAGGGCAGGGGGGAGGGGCAGGCAGGCAGCAAGGAATAGGGGTAACTAGAAACAATGGCCACAAACTGACAAGAGCAGATTTAGATTGGACATCAGGAAGAAGTTCTTCATGGTAAGGGTTACCAGAATCTAGAATGAGCTCTGAAGGGAAGTGTTGCTCTTCCCTACCCTAGAGGTCTTTAAGAGGAGACTGGAGAAGCACCTGGCTGGGGTCATCTGACCCCAGTGCTCTTTCCTGTCCAGGGCCGGGGGTTGGACTCAATGATCTACTGGGGTCCCTTCTGACCCTAAAAATCTATTAAATCCATGAAATCTATGAAAGTTGCTGCAAAAAGCAAAAAGTTCCTTCTAGTCCTGTTTTCCATATTAATTCTCTAACTAGAGTCAAATGTGTGAGTTATTTTGCAGAGAAAGAAAATTTAATTTCATAGATTTCATAGACATTAGGGCTGGAAAGGACCTTGAAGATCATCATATCCAATCCCCTACCCCAGGGGCAAGAAGTCAGCTAGGGTCAAAGGATCCCAGCAAGATAAGCATCCAAACATTTCTTGAATGAGTCCAGAGTAGGTGCCCACACCACTTCTGGAGGGAGTCTATTCCAGGACTTGGGGGCTCGGACAGTAAAGAAGTTTTTCCTTATGCCAACCTAAAATGGTCTTGGAAGAGTTTATGACTGTTGGTCCTTGTTAACCCTCAGGGCTCTCTGGTGAACAGACATTCCCCCAGATCCTGATGCACACCCCTTATGTACTTATAGGCAGCCACCAGGTTGTGGCAGAAAGCCACCTTGGTCTCTCTTCAAAAATCTCTGCCCTGTGACACTGTGATTTAAATCTCTGTGCTGTGACCATTCAATTAGGATGGGCCCAGCACACAGGGGACCACTTCCTCAGCCTGTCTCTTTAGGGAACTGGAGCTGGCTGCATTCCTGAGGGAGGGGGGAAACCTGCTCCCTCTGCTTACGTGACTTGCATCACTTACCTGGGTAAGGGGTTTCTACCTGGGAAGCTGGAATCTGCCCGGTAACAGGTGATGCATTTCAAATTGGTTGGCTGACAGCCAACTGGGGCTGACCTCCGCTGGCCCAGGTGAATGAGGTCACAGGGACTATATAAGTTAGGACAGGGAAGGAGGCGGCCCCTCCGGCCATCAGGTGACGCAGCAGCCAGGCAGGGGACAGAG
>NW_017729022.1:178293657-178326253 GCF_001723915.1 Gavialis gangeticus
CACAGGGCCTCGAGACAGTCCATTCTTGGGGTGGTGGCGGCACGTTACCCCCAGACTAGCGAGTGTGCTCTGGGAGAGGGGTCGGCCAGACATGAGGCGCCCCTAGGGAGGCATTCGGAGCCTGGAAGGTGGTTGGGCGCAGGGAGGTGGGCAGCTCAACGCAGGAGCACTCCCTACTGGCCCGCCTCACGTGGTGGAAACAGCGGAGGGATACAAATACCCAGCTGTGTTCCTGAGGTGAGATCTCTGCACCCGCCACACAGGTCACCCCTGATCCTGCACTTTTCCAGGCTGAAGAGTCCCATGGCTCTCAGCCTCTCTTCATAAGGCCTGTTCTCTTGCCCTCTGATCATGCATGTGGCTCTCCTCTGGATTCTCTCAAGTGTCTAGACATCTTTCTTGAATTATGGAGCCCAGAATTGGGTGCAGTACTCCAGCTGCGGCCTCACCAAGGCCGAGTACAGTGGGGGGATGACATCCTGGGATTTACTTGAGAAACATCTATGGATGCAAGCCAGGGTTTTGTTTACTTTACCAGCTGCGACATCACATTGGTGGCTCGTGTTCATCTTGTGGTCAGTCATGACCCCTGAGTCTCTTTCAGCTGTGGTGCTAGCAAGCGTAGCACTGCCGAGCCTATAAGTGTGCTGCGGTGTTTTTTTCCTTACCACACTCCAGCAGTCTCCTGCGTCTCGTGTATCAGTGTCCCTGCACTTCAAAATGGTGGTGGGGATGCTTTAACTAAAGCTCATTCAACAAGCTTTAGTTAAAGCACCTCTGCTGCCATTTTGAAGCATGGGGACACTGATACACAAGATGCTATGGGCATTTTAATTAGAGTGGCTCTTGGAGCTACTTTAATTAAAGCATCCTCCCCACCCCCAGAGCACATCTAAAGCTCATCTAATGAGTTTTAGTTCAAGTGCCCCCACAGCTATTTTGAAGTGCAGGAACACTGATACATGAGATGTTGTGATGCTTTAATTAGAGTGGCTCTTGGAGCCACTCTAATTAAAATGCTGTCCCCCAACCTCCAGAGCACAGTAAAAGTGCCAGAGTTTCATGGTGATAGCCAGGAACAAAGGAGGGTGTTGAAAAAGGGGGAAAGTAGTAGAAAGAGTACAATGAGGGCCTGCTGGTGGGTGTTGTGAGTCTTTCCTTTTGAAAAATCAAGTAGGTGGTTCCTATAAAGCTTCCTGAAGCCTGGCCTTCTCTTGCTTCTATCTGTGGGTTCCTAGAGTGTTGCTTTAGCATTTTTAAGCTGACCACCTCTTCCTCACAGATTTACTATCCTTCCCTTTTCAGTTGGGGGTGTCTTTAACCAAGGATACAGGTAAAAGGCAAAGGGCCCATAAACCACAAAGGCTAGACAGCTATCCATTCAGTATAGTCTAATGAAATCATCTAAACACAGATGGAAATATTTCTCTGCTGCCAATTTTCTTTTGGCTCCAGTGTTTTACTTTTTATTGGACAGAGTAAAGGAGGGATTACCAGTCCAGTAGCTGATGGAGCAGAGCCTAATGCAGAGAGCAAACTGGGCAAGAAAAGGAAAGGCTCTCCATTTCTGAATTTTACATGTGGAGCTCTCAAAGTTGTGCTTTTGCCTCTGTCATCTGCAGGAATATAGAAAAAGGAAATGTTTTATTTTAACAGAGTTGAACATGAAACACTCTCCCCACTGCATAACATTCTTTAAACCAAATCACAGAACCCAGCATAACTTTTCTTTCTTGTATTGAAAAGAGCCCAAAGTATAATATTCTTTCAGGAAGCATAAATTGTATTGCTGGAAGTAATAGCAATCTCCTTAGCAAAATCCCCTAGGAATCACTCCATGCTTATGAATGCAGCTCTTTGGAAAATAGCATACAATGTGCCCTTCTTACAAGAAAGCATCCCAAATGCATGGCTCTTGGTCATGCAAACAGTGCCAGAGAACCTGGATTCTTTGCTCTGCAGTCATGTTGGTTGTATTACTTCAGGGTACAGTACTGGCTCTCAGGAGAGGGGTATCAGCCTGCTGCCCAACAACCATCCTAGCTTGGATACCTATTGTCCTCCTTCAGCATGCATGCGTAATTCCTATGAATGTAAACGTAAGTTATGTGCATGTATCGAAGGGGAAAGAGATCCATTCATCCTGGCTCAAGACAAGCAGCATCTCCCTGAGGAGCTACTTACACAGGTTATGGGAAAGCCAGCAGCTCTGTGTAGAAGGCTGTACCTTCGTACATGTGTGTCATAGAAATTATAGGAATGTTGTTGATGATTATAGTGAATAAATAGTTTATTTCTGGGCTCAGAAACATTCCAGTGTAAATACTCGCCTGGCAGATAGTTGGCTGTTTGCCACGTCAAGTTAAAAGGCCCATGACCAATGGTGTCAGATTAACATTTCCAAGTTGGACAATGTACAAATGGCGTTCCTGGAATGGAAGAGAAATACATGAAAGTAGCCTACTGCTGTGCAAATAACAAACTGGCATCCAGCTGGCCATTGGAAACAGAAGGCTACTATGGGAATATGCTTTCTGCAAAAATACTTTACTTTGGAGATAAGGATTAACAATAGGAAGATGAGGCTTGTTTAACATGAAACATATGGTCTCATTCTGGCCTTATTCAGTGTATGGCAAAGCTCCTTTTGTCTGTAATGCGAGCAGAATGGGAAGTCCTGGAAATACATGGTAATATTTGAAGCTGAAGAGCCAGCAGGTATGTTAGGGTTACTCCCAGTATATAAACTTGTTTCTAATGAGTTGTATGAAAGTGATATTTTGGTGAGTAAGAAGTTTATTTCAGAGGACTACAACTGAAAGGAAACTGAATGAAATGTGATTTTTGGGAAATCTGTTTTATCAAAAAAACAAGTAGCCAAGAGAGAACCATTCTAAATTTAGTTATCAAACTGTGAGATGAATGAAGCAACATTTGTAAGCTGATTAGTGTAGAAACAAAAAAAAATGTGGGTAAGGTGTTTTGGAGTATGTGGAGAGTAAGTAGATTTTATCCTCAAACTGAGATGGCAGAATGAATAAGCAAATGACAATGTCAGTATAATGGATATGAGCTAATGGTACCAGGTCCCTTCTTAAGTAATGTATAAATGATTCAATTAAACAAATAAATTAAGTGTAATGGAATGTAACATACAGCTTGCAGAATGCTAGGCAAATTGGCAATGGCTATTTGAAAAAAAGTGGAAGAATTCTCAGTGGAAAATCCAGTTTGGAAATATTTCAAGAATGCAAAACATTTTGAAGGTTTGTCTTGAATGCTTTGCCTTCATTACTACAAAGTAAAAAAGAAAAGAATTTGAATGGAAAGATCTTTTCTTGCCACAGGTGAGAGATATGCATATACATTATACCACTGTGTTGTGAAAGTTACTGGAATTTTTTCTGATTAGGAATTTGTAAATTGTATTAGATTTGGTTTGTAAATTATATTATACTCATGGCATACTTCTGTTCTTTTTGTCAACAAGCAATAAGCTAAATGGTAATATTTTGCCGTGTATGGAAATCTACAAATTGTCAAAAAAAAAATTCAAATTTTAAACAAGAAAAAATATCAAAAGCTAAACATTGCCTTTACGTATTTAAGTGCTCAGTCCAGGTTCCCCACAAATTCAAGGCGGCTGAGTGCAGTTGGAGTCCATAGAATTATGCTGATTTACACCAGTTGATAATCTGGCTAAGCCATTTCCCCACTTTAATCTTTTTTTTCAGTTCTAGCCATTTTAGCTATGGATTGTAATGAGGGTGGGGAGAAAAGATTTTAAGGCATAAGTGTGATTTTAATTAATATTATTAGGTATGGGGATGTCCCTTTTATATGGTGATCACCTCTACAATAGCATGATCTCACACTCTGTCCCCAAGCTTTATTTACTGTGGAATGAGTCAATGTCATGCAATAAATATGAATGTTACACCGTGTTGATATGCAGCGAAATAATACTCAAGAATTTCACATTTACTGGCTGGAAATAATGTCTTCCTGGAAAAGATAGCAGCTTTGCAATCCTTCTAGTACATGACAAGCATTACCCCTGAGGACATGCTGCATATTTATCAAAACCCTCTCTATTTTATTATTATTTATTCTTATGTGCATAGCATGGAGATATACAATATAAGAATATGCAATATGCATACCCTGTGGTGCTAGACATAGAAAAAACAGGTGATGCTGCCCCAAAGACCTTAATAGTACGCAATATCCTTGATTCCTCCCAGTTCTCATTATCTCTGTAAGGTAGGACTTCTGAAACCCTTATTAAAGAAAGCCCCAAATTGATTATTCTGTGCCCTAATGTCTGACAAGCTGCTGCTAATAGCTTGTGACTTCAAAAAGACAAAAGTTTACTTGAGACACCTACCCTTTGGGTTAGCATGGTTAAAGCAAGTAGGGCATTGCGAAATTTTGCCAGGTGTTTCATTTCAATGCTGTTTCAACTCATTTTGAGCTCGAAACAGCAAAATCAAAACAAAGTGAAGGGCTTTGAAACAGCCTTGAAATGAAACGAGGGCAGCTGAAATGTTTCAAAGCTGAAGCTGGGCTTGCCTGCAGTGAAACAGAAATTAAGGAGAGGGAAGGGGAAGAAGGGGGAAGGACTGCTGACATTGACTGTGTAGCTGACCAGTGACTGTGATCCTTCCCGGAGGTCCCTTCCAATCCCAGTGCTCTGGGGGAGGGATGGAAAACAGCATAAAAAGCATTGTTTGAACTGAGCGTTCTCTCTGCCTTCACACTTACAAGTGACACAAGTTTTGCTCTGAACAGTTTGAGGTGCAGTTTACCAGAAACCCCTGTGCTTATCTCCTTGAAATTTGGCAGGCTTCATGGCCTCAGCAGGGGCTACCATCCCTGCAGTTTTCACTCCACTGCACCTTAACATACACACAAAGTCACACAACCTGAGTTTTGCTTGTCAGCACCTTGAGGTGCAGTTTCCCAGAAACCGCTGCACCTATCTTCTTGAAATTTCACAGGTTTTGTGGCATCAGCAGGGGCTACCCTACCTGCTGTTTTCATTTGAATTAGGCAAGAAATGTCAAAGTTATAGGCATTTTTGTTATTCCCCATTATAGCCTATGGGCAAAATGTCAAAACATGTTGAAACAGCAAAACAGTTTCGATGAAACGAAACAAAACAGTGCTTCAAAATTAAATGAAACTCAAAATGAAACACGTCCCTTTGAAATGGTGAAAACAAGTCAAAAGGAAATGGTGCTGTTTCGCACAGCCCTAAAAGCAAGCCAATTTCTATACCAGCAGCGCACAAGTGTGTTTAAATGACCAAGTATTACTTTACAAATAAGTCACCTTTGAAATCCTAACAATTGAAATCTTAATGACCCTGCCTCCATAATAAGTTGTAACGGTCTGGGAATATGTGTGAAATCCAAAGCTCACCAACATCAATAGGAATTTTTCCTGTAGCCTCAGCGGACATTGGATCAGACCCTCCCATCAAGATTATAGACTAGAAACCTGACTGCCCAACTGTATGGGCCCAATTCTACCTCCATGGAAGAGTAGTTGTCACATAGAACTTAAGGGGAGCAGAACTGAGCCCCGTGTCTACTGCTTTTTAATAATTGCCAGTAATGACATTCCCTAAACACTGGCACAAGGGAGTTCCCACTAACCACCTCCTACAGATAGCTAGGGGAATAAATAACTTTTATCATATCAGAGCAATATGAAATTTTCAAAAAGCAGTGTCATATTTTATTGCTGTTTCTAATGCACACATATGGTCATGAGTAGAACAATAGAAATAGCAAGTTCCTATTGTTCTATGCATGGCCATATGTGTGCTGTCCAGTGGATAAGTGCCTTCTTACCACTAGCAGCTGCATAGTGAGACTTCTGGAATGTTGATAGCCCATATAGAAAGGAATCATTTATGTCTCAAAGCCTTGCAAATAGTGTGTCTGCTTTAAATATCACTGTTGCTAAAACAACTACCATATATGATTTGCCAAAAGCATAGACATGCCTTTAGTCACTCCAGAAGTTTATAAGGTGATTATATTGTTAACAATTATAATGCACAGGCTTAAAAATGAGCTGAGCATAAGATTAAAGGGGCTTGACAAAAATATGTTTTTGGGTTAGTATTTTCTTTATCTCAGAAACTCTCTGCCCCCTCTGACCCTCCCCCACCCCCGTCTTGCACACAGAGAACCTCACATAATAAAAACTTCGACTTTAGCACTAATCCATATTTATTCTATCCTGTTGTACTAGGTTGAAAGCCATGCAGTTTACTAATAGCTTGTTACACTTTAGCTGCTTTTCCCTCAGGCCTCATACCATTCTGCACAAGCTGGGTGATATATACTTTGAGTGATGTGGAGTCAGACCAAAAGCGATGGTAGGGATATCTTGTGTATGTCTATGTCTATAATATTCTTTCCGAAGCTTACTTTCTCAATGCTGTATTTACAAAGCAACCGAACCAAAAGTGAATGTTGCACCTAAACATCTTCATTTTTCTTTGCTAATGTTGTGTCTGGGTGTGTACATGTGAGAAAGAAAAAGTGAGAAAAGAAATAAAAATTGAGAAGCATAGCCAATGTTTTTCCTAAGTTTAACAGTCATAATTAGGCAAATGTGTCTTTATTTAAATTAAAGGTGTTGAATACCACCAAAGCCAGCAGGAGCAGAAAGTAGTCAAATGCACTGGGAAATCAGGTCCTTTCATATGCCTCATTTTAAACACCCAAGGTTAAAAATGTTGCCTTGGCTTCCTACCACACAGCAATAATGTTGTGTATTATTCTCCTTTTTTTGCACAAGCACAACACTTTTTTCACTGAACATCAAGGACATATATAATATGAGATGATTTTTGGTAAAACAGCCATGTGGAAAATATGCAACGTATGGTGAAGAACTGCAAACATGCATTCACCTAAATTGCACAAAAAGATATAACTTTGCCCACAGCCACAGGCATTTCAGCCCAGGCAAGTAAGCACATTTAAGTGTCCCACAGAAAAGTAAATCTTTTTAACATTTGTGTCACAGACTTTTTAATAACAGATACAGTAGCACAAAAGACAAACATGATTTATATTTATTCTGGCTTCAGCAATATGTATATTTCCAACGTGCCCATACTAATTCAACTCTTAATAGAAAATGGGACAGATTTTTACCCTTGAATATCTGAATGCCTTGAATACTTTATTCCCACATAGGAAATGGTAGCCAAACTTTCTTCAGACTTCCTTAATATCTACAATTTTTGTTGACTTCTAGAGATGTGTTTTGCCAGTATCACAAATGTAGTTTCAAAATGCATGAGTCGGTGTTTTGTGCAATCAAAGCCTTCATTCCTGTATACTTTCCTCAGTTCATGGCAGTTAGATATCCTAGCTCAAGCTCTTTATCCTAGAAGCTGGCAGTTTTATTCCTCTCCCATTAGACAACTGGATGTATCTCTTCTGAACACACGTGCATCTCCTCGGGCCTTAGCCTCAGCTCTTGTGCTACTAGGAGAACCTAAAAATGTTTTTCCCTGAACCCTTAGCCAACACCATTTCCTGTTATCCCTTTCTGGAAGGATCAAGCTCTTGTGAACAAAGTATGGAGGATATATATTTCTCAGGCATGTGTGGCCATGGAGAAGACAGCTCTATGCAGGACTAGTGGCAAAAACAAGTTGTATATTGCACAAGTGAAGAAGGCATCGCCTTGTACCACTGAAATTATTTTAACTCAGGTTCCTACCATTAAGCTTTCTCTTGTACAAGAATAAATCTAGCTGGATCTGGATATTGGTCCCTCTATTTACCTAATGTTTGTTCCTGCCATGCTTGAAAGGAAACAAGTCAAAGTTGGATGGGGAAGGAGTTCCTTCTTTTAAATGGAATCTGTATGAAGGTTACTTAAGGGTTTAGGAACGTGAGAAGTAGCCATGGTGAAAATGGTTTAGTCTGCAGAGTACAGGAGAGATTGTCAGGTATACAAAATTAATGTAGATTATTATATGGATCAAGCAGCTGCAGAAATAAAAGAATTTATGGAGTAGATATCAAAATCCATATGACGATGGATTGTATCTATAATGTATCATATACATTTTCTTTGTCTCACCCACACACACATACACATACACCACAATACAATACACATACATGTAAAGACTGATAGATTTCAAAATAAAGACAAAAAGAAATATTTCTCTTCCATTTTTATAGTATGTTTAGGTTGATTTGACACCAATTGTCTTTCATTATGTAACATCAGTAGCTACACTGCTTATAAAGTAGCATATCTCCTCTGAAGAGAAAGTTAAAGTAGAAATAGCATTTATAAAAAATCCGTGTTTGAAGATTTTATCAGAAATAGGTTTTCTTTCCATTACATGGTATCAACAGCCTATCCTTCACTAGCTTTTGGGGTTTAATTTCTGTCTGGTTGGGGGTTTATCCCCCCAAAAAAGACATCAAGTTTCTCTTCACTGTTGACAGTACAGGTCATGTTAACACAAAGTAGATAAGAAAGGAGGAAAACAATAGGGTTTTTTTTTTTTTATATTCTGCAAGGTTTCCATAAGGCACCTTGGATTCCAACTGCATGTCATGATTGTTATACATGAATACCAGTCCTTTGGTATGAGGATGAAAGTCTTCCAGTAAAAATGAGAGTCATCATGAATCCATACATGACTGAAAAAACCAATCTGAGATCTTCATGTTTGACTGCAGCTGTGGCAAATAGTTCCAGGAGGAAGGAGTAGATCCTGGTGATGTTAGGTTACAATCTTTTCACTTTGTCTCTCATCTATCTGCCTCCATAGTCGGGCAAGTTTACTCAAAATGATCAATCCCCAGCACCACTGGGGACAATTCAGTGCTTGAATTTCCCAGGTATTGAAATTAATACTGCATTTCTTCAGATTATTGTACACCACAAAAAGGATCCTAAAGGCGAGGGCACAGGAGCCCAGCTCATCAAATTCCCAGGAGCTAGGAGCCTCAGTACGCTTGCAGATCTGGCCCCAAATGCTGAAAGAGCAAAACAATCAGTGTCATCCTTATTTTTCACAATTATTTTTAAATTCCTTAAAATATGTCATTCACCAGAAACAAGCATAGAGAAAAAGAGTTGGAGGAAGGTGAGAAACCTTTCTTCCATCCCTTTCTGATTTCCCAGGAGAGATGAACCTAGACCTACGAAGTTTCGTTTGACAGTTTTCTGTACCTTTTTTCTCTCTGTCAGATTCCTCATTCACAGGAAGAATCACAGCCCACCGCAGGTTCACAATAACCTCTCCTTATCACACTGCACTCTCCTGCTTTTCAGCATCAGGCACAACCGTACCTTTCCCTTCAGGGCAGTCGGCAACTCCTCTTACCTCTCGCAATAAGAAAGACAGATGCGTATTTCAGTCGCTCACATTCACTACAACTAGACAGGAGTCACAGGTCAGTGGAGAACACTTACATTTCTGATGTGCAATTTCTTCTTCGTCTCTCTGAGGGGAAAAGTGCCCTTTTTCATTTAGCTGGTGTGTAAGTTCCCTCTCCCTTCAGGTATTCTTTTCCTCTTTGGGAGGTAAGGCAGCTACCTCCTCCTTGCGCTATGTTATTTGACAAAGAAATAAAGAAAAAAACATAAAAAAGAGAAACACTGTTATTTTTTACACGTTGTCTCCCACTGCTGAGTCAATAAAATGCTCTTCTTAGCACGTTTTGAGACTTAACTTGATTTTTATGGTGTATGCTATGTTGTACATGGCTGTCCTTCTATCACTAAGAGTCATGCCATAAACAGACCCACACTCTTTTATACCATACCAACACCAGTCATTAGGTGGGAACCTCAACTGGTATAAAGTGACATAGCTTCAGCCACCCCAGGAGAACTACACTGATTTAAAGAGAACAAGCACAACAATCACAAGATATCACCTTCCTCCAATGCCTGTTCTCTACACTTGTTTTTAGAGGGTATACTTTAAGAAATTTAAGAATAACCATGAAAAATGGTGACGTTGACAATTTTGTTCTTTCAATATTTGGGGACAGATCTGTGAACGTAATGAAACTCCTAGCTTCTGGGACTTTGAGGGTTGATTTAGAATAAAACACCATGTTCATGATAATGCTGGAGGAAAGAAAGAATCACTAAGAGGGGAAAACTGAAGCACATTTCATAGTCTAGGTTTGTAGGATGGAGATGTAATTCAAAGCCCACATCCAAGAAAATGTGATTGCATCTCTATTTTGGATGCTATTTTGTTTGACTTAAATATTTTACATGTAAAGCTGTATGTCACCGGCACTCATATAACTCACTCCTTTTTTTTCTCCTTGTTTTAGAACAACTTTTGCATAAGTCAACTAAAAAAGTATGCAGACCTTTTTGTGGAAAGTACTGACCACTCTTTGTGTGTGTGTGTGTGCGTGCGTGCGTGCGTGCGTGTGTGTGTGTGTGTGGGCATGAAAAAACAGTCCATGAAGTTCAAGCCCCTTTAAAGTTGATATTAGGATCCATAAAAATTAAAACACTTAAACTCACTGGCCACTTCTGAAATCTGTATGTCTTCTTTTACACACTATCTTCCGTATTGATATGTATGCATATCTGTGTATGTATACTGATTGAGGAACTACTACAATACAGAGGTAACTGAATACTTCTTGTTGCCACGGTGGACGGTCTCTGCTGACTTGCCATTGCAAATAAGTCAGATCATTGAGCTGAACTGAACCACCATATTAAACAAACACGTATCCAATTTAAAATGTAGTGCCCGTATCATATAAGACCTATGCGCATACTTAATTTTATGTACCGTGAGTAATCTCACTTATTTCCATGTAGGTAGTCTGATTTCAATGGGATTAGTCAAAGTGCACAAAGTTAAGGATATTTGTAAGTCTTTGAATTTTTTAGACTTCCAGTTTTTTTCTCTCCCTGGGGTTTCCTGAAGTGGCATGAATAACCTAAGTTAAACTTGACATTTAAAATATTAAATAAAACAAGGTATAGTTACTTCATGCCTTTACTTAGTTATGGTATTCATTCCAGTGCAGAACATCAAACCAAGATTATATACTGCTGGAGCCTCACTTAGACTTTCTACTGAGTGATTCAGTGCAGCCAGTAGAAAGTAAGGGGGAAGACACCCAACTGTTATGAACTGTCTAGCATCCACTGAGGTCAAGGGAGCTCTACTGATTTAGTGGATCTGAAACTGGACCATGGTGATTCATTTGTAATTGAATCTTGTAATAGCTGGAAAGCCACCAGAGGTATTTAGAAAGATAGGCAAGGATGTTGTAGGGATAATGTTAAAAACTAATAAGAAAATGTACAATGGCGTTATCTACATGTTAGAGTCTATAGTTGGGACTTACAGAAGTGCTGGAAAAATAAATGTAGTAATCAGGAGCAAAGGTCAGAAATGCACAAAGGTAAATTTGAGCAGAGCAGGAGCTGAAGCCGGTGTGTTCCTGGTACAATGGTTGTGATGTGGAAAAATATGAACAGAAGAAACAAAGCCAAAGTTATGGACAGTGGAAATGTAAGAACTGAGCCCAAAGCGAAAGCGTCAAAAATGGATTTTGTTTTTCACCTTGTTACTGGTTTGATGTTACGGGCAAAAGTGTTTCTCTCTGCCCTAGATTATGTCAGCCATCATCTTGGGAAGCTAGTTTGAGTTGGACTAGCTTCTGAAAGTGGAAAGACAAATGTTTCCTCCAGTTCCAAACCAAATCCTTTGCTAGGAAAATACAGGAGTAGCGAGATATATGTTATATTCCTTTTTTCTATGTAAAAAGAGATTGGTTTTAAGGCACACAGGCCTTTTCCCTTGTTCCCTTTGCTACAGAAACCAATGCTTTCCCTTGATCTAGAACCCTACCACTGCAAGAAACAGTTAAATATTTGCCTCAACATTGCCAAATGCTTGTTTTTACTCAGATCTCTTTTGCATTTTAGCTCCTGATGCCCTTTGTATTGGGAGTTAGATGTATTTTGAAACACGATTAAGTAAAAACACTAACTTTTTGCTCCACAGACCTATTCTAAGCCATATCTGTCCAAATTAGTGGCCCAATATATATTTTACTAGCTGCAGAACCAACACGGCTAAAAAACAAGAACCCAGTCCTTTTTCCCCTCCTGGTATATCATCAACAGAAAAGCTTACTAGTTTTCAAGCATTTACATCACCACAAACTCACTGAAGCTGAAAGACAGGACTTTTAGAAAAACATTTAGTACTAGACACACTCTACTCTCACTGTGATCTCTGCTTTACTTCAGTGCAAACAGAGCAGCCAGGCCACAGTTGAACACATTTGAAAAGCCTACCAAAGGGTATGCAGCATAATCACTGGGGGCATAATCTATACACACTGCAGTTCCATAGGAGTAACTAGAGTCATAAAATGGGTCTGAAGGATCTGTATTATCGCTGAAAAAGGATAGAGCCCACCTTAATGAGTCAATACCAGGGAGAGTTTGCAGGGCTAACAGATAACAAATAAACTTTTAATTATGCAGTGTAGAATATTGATTCTGGATTCACACAGAGACAAGAAACGTGGAACCTTCAATGGTATTTATGCAGGCTGTTTACTAGCAGAGCAGTGTCTTAAACTAAGAACACTCCTTCTCAGATCTTAACTCTCCAAGTATTTTAGTGACACACGATGTTTCCAGCACCAGTAGCTTGTTTTAAAATTAGGTAGCAGCTTGGTTTGCCACATTTTTGTGAAGAACTGGTAAATCTGTTACAGCTTTGTTTGTGCATGTATGTTCAGCTTTTGCTTTCCACTGCAGACCTAAAAAGAAATCCCTCTGGACTCTATTACATTTATTTAGATGCATATGGAAGAGAACAAAACAAATAATACAACAGGCCTCTTTCTTCATATTTTTGCTTTCTTAGAACACTGTGTTGAGAATTTCCAACAGCCTTTTAACTACATTCTAGCTCAGTAGATTAAGAGCTCTGAATGAATTTATTGATGGTGTCTGGAAAAAAATGGAAAAATGAATTAAATCCCTTGTGATGCAAGGTATGTCATGAACTTCCCAAAGTTATGAGCAAATATTTTTGCCAATATCAATAAATCCCTGAAACTTCAGACTGGGACCTATTACTTAAAGAATGGCATTATGTGTTTAAAAGATTCTAAATATTATATATACAATTGAGCATGTTCTAAAAGTACTTGCTATTTTAGTACTGAAGCATACATGCCAACAGAACTAGTGCTCATGATACTTTTGAAGTCTTGTTTTAGTTATACTATCTTTGCAATCTGGGTTTACAGTACATGTGTTCAGTGTGTTAAAGTCAGATACTGTTCCAACCTGCTTGAGTCCCTGTAAAACTGTTGATGTAAAAGGTAAGCAGGTCCTCCTTCTCACTGCTTTTTTATGACTCAGTTGTAAGGTACAATGGAAGCTGTTACAAAAATAGGTGCATTAATGGGTTTGCAGGAACTTCAGCACTGTGGGAAAGAATCACACCAAAGTCTACTTGTGCATCAGACAGATGAACTAGACTCTGGAATTTTGGGTCCATGTTCCTCATGCACACATCCATGAAATGCCAAAACTTGATTTAGCTTACTTCTTTCCAGTGATTTAATCACCCACATGAATGCTTCCTGAATCTTATTAAAACTCAGAAATAGCGCTATTGTATCTTCTTATTGTTGGACACTATAGAAAGGGGAGGATGGCAATGTCCATTTGAACATGGGCAAAGGTAGAGAAGAATGACAAATTCCTTTGACAGATGGGATGGGATGGTCTTGAACTTACTAGCATGACAGAGAGGAGGTCTGGATTTATTTTTGGGCTTCACTAATGCTCCTTGATTCACTTACAGTACGGAAAAAGAAGGGATAAAATCATTTTAGGAAGAGGGCCAACTTCTGAGATGCTAATTTAGAATGAGTAGCAACTAACAAGTAATAGCAACAAGTGATCCCACTGAAACAGTAAAAAGTACTATCCAGGATGAGTACACTTTTGAGAATCTGGTCCATTGTGGGCACATCTACATGTTCATTACTGCACTTTTGCTACTGAGCATTAAGTTTAATACTGCTAATATGAGGTACTAGATAAAGGTGCATTAGGCTGCCCTAATGCGGAGTAGCAAAAGCAAATGCCTTTTTAGTGATGTTTAATGTGCAGTAGACTAATTCTACTTCACATTAACCTATTACACTGTTTTTGATATGATGCTTTAATGCGCAGTAGAATATGCTACTGTGCATTAAAGTGCTCATGTAGACACACCTGTGACTACCAAGATGGGTTAAATCAATGGTCCTTTTAGTTCATTATTCCCCTCCAAACAGTGGCCAGTAGCAAGTTCTCCTCAGAAAGATAAAATAACTTCTTAAAGTTGCTTTTATGGCAATACTTCACCATTGCAATATAAGAATACTATACTAAGAATGCCTGATAATCTGCAATCCAGGGCACATCTTCAATTTACACATAAGTTCATGCAAGTAAAGAAAAGTCCAGGTTTTCCAACCCCCAAAGAAACATAATCCAGAGTTTATATCAGATGGTTTATGAGAGTTTATTGGAATATCCAACAGGGTTCATGTAGTGTGTCACAAGGTAAAGCCTGTTCGTTTGTGATTTACAAGCAGCATGTTCCGGTGTTACTGTAATTTATAGAACACAGATGGTCAGGGAGTGCCCCTGCTGACTTGTAGCTGAATAAGAAACTGAGCCCTGTGTGTCATCTGCTGCAGGTACCTCCATCTCACTTCCCAAAATTATACACTGATACAAATTTGTCTTCTAATCTGGAAGATTCCTTAGACCCGACTTTACAATATGGGGTCTATTTCAGAGGAGGAAAAACTGCAAATGATTAAGATTAAACACCAGACATAACTGAAATACACCACAGGAAAATTGCTTTTATGATAATAACTTGCTTTCTCAAGGTTGGTATTTTAACTGATGCTTTTTGTCACCTGTTCAATTGAACAAAGAAGAATATCAATCCCTCTTTCATGTACCATTCCAAAATAAACACTTTGACTCAAATGTTTCAAGGTTTTTAAGTCTATTCTAAATGATTTTAAAATAGAACCTGTTCTTCCGTTCCTTTACTCTTGCCCTCTTTATTATTGCTCTTTAACTCTGCTCTGGCCTTCTTTCTGATGTAAAGCTATAGTACCTCAGTCCCTGGTTCCTTTAAACAGTATTAGATACTTGTCTCTTTATTACAAGACCTCTTTATAACACTCAGAGGACTTGGCTGTGGAGGAAGGCCTCAGGAAGAGAGAGAACTGTGCTTACAGAAAGTCTGTCCTGAATTTTAAGACTGGATAAGAAATGTAGGTGGTTTTTTGTTTCTGTTTTTTCTCCACAAATTAGAACTCCACTACATAAACTTTTTTAAACTGGTTTTCAATACATTTGTTTAAAGTCCTTAACACTCTTCACTCTGGTGTTAACATATTCCATGATACCCTTGAATAGAAATAAAAATCCCTTGAAGTTCAAATGAGAAATGGACTGAAGACTTGGGCAGCCGAAAAATACACTCAACAGTAATATCTTCTGCATTATCACATAATAAGGTTCTTGACACTTTGGCTCACCAACTGTGACAGTGAGCAAGACTGTCCCCAGGCATAAACTAGCATAGCTTCATTGATGCGGATGGACCTGCACTGATTTGCACCCAGAGAGAATCTGGCCTATTTTCTTTTGTCTGTTTTCATTCTTCTGGTTGACAAGGGGTCATCCTGTTGAGAAACAGTTCTCTCATTCATGATTCATTTTGCTATGAGTATCCCTATTATACCCACACCAATAAAATTTATGGTCTCAAGCTCTGTTCAGCTCATCATTAGAGCATTCTCCTGCATTTGGGAAGAAGTATTCAACATGGTTCCCCAAATGGTACCGAACTCTGCTCTCCCTCTGGGTTGGCCAGGGTCAAGCAAATCCAAGACCTATTTTCATGAAGCATGGTGGACACCATTTTTAGAAAGTACTGGTTACATTTTGTTAAAATAGGTCTTGAACTCAGTTGACCCAGCAAGAGTACCAAGGATTTTCTGGGGAAAGGGGACACCCTTACACCTTACATCCTTTACACCTGTTGCCAAACATAACTACAGATACTTGTATATGACATACACATACTTAAGAGTTAATAAGCAACTAGATGACTTTACTTTTCCACTTAGTAAGGGGACTCAGAGTGGGTGGTGGACATTAAAAAGAAAAAAAAACCCTTAAAGTTGTTTTCTTATCAAGCCCATAAAACACACACATACAGCGAGAAAAGAACCAGAAGGAGAGCTGTAATGGAAATAAAATTGACAGCCTCTCAAAACTCAGGTGGCACTTTCCCTTTCCAGTTAATTACAGTTTTAATTACACGGCTTCTTGCGACTCCTTGATACCTAATAAACTAGACTCTGTGGGGCGGCAAAGTTGAGTTTTGCTTGAACTGCAGGTGTAAGGCTCAGCATGAAACATAAATCAACTTCTTAAACATGTTCCCAGGGTGTGTTCAGGCTTTTTCTTCCTGTTTGCCTGTAAAAATCACATCTTTTCACCATTGTTGGTAAAGAAATGATTGAAGCAGTTATGCAGTGAATAATAGCTTTATGTCTTTGGCTTCCTAAGCTCTATAAAAATCCCTTTTGCCATGGGTTGGAAAAAAAACCAAAGTAAAATTTATCTTTGGACTAATAAATCCAAATTATACACACATGCATATGCGCATGTGCACATACTGTAATTTTTCTTAGGCCTAATAAATCCAAATTAAAGACCCTAAATATATATACACAAACACACATACATAGATACACACACACTATACATGTACGGAAGTATGTGTATTTGTAGATGTATGATTACATATATATGCATGTGTGTGCATGCATGTGTGTGCATGTGTGTGTATTTTCAGTAGAGGAAATACATGTATCCGTTGTTAGTAGTATACAAGCAAACAGCAGGATAGTATATAAACATAAGGATGTAGTCCAACCACAGGAATCTTCTTTCTAAAGGTTTTGAAAACAGAAACCATATTTGTTCCTTGTAAGTGCTGTGTTTGGAATTTGTGATCAGACAAGTTCAAGTACAGAACAATATATTATGAGTTACCAGGGTGGCAGGATGACCTGTTGCAATAAAAGACAAAGAGGAGTATGCTCCAAAAGTTCCCATTGGTCTAAACAGTGAAACATCTGATGGAACAAAGAGCAGCTTGCAGTCCTAGCACAGCAGCAGGAATGTCTGCAGTTGATCAGCTCTGCCATAACTAGTAAATGTCACTATGGTAAATGTGGATTTCAATAGAAGGTTTTGCAGAGCATAGTGATAATTCTGCCAACTCTCCCTTCTTCCCTCCTCCCAACCACAAAATGAAACAATAAAAAATGGAGAAGGAGGCATAACATATGGCATTTGCATGTCAGCACAAACTACAAGAAAGCAGGTGAAAAAAAGCTGCGGGAAGAGGCAGGAGTTGTGCAGAATTTCTGGCCATTTCAAAATTATAAAAATAGTTTGTGAAGTATTAAGTACTCCTCCTGCTGTGGGGACCACAAGGACCATTCAGAAGCCCCTGCCCCACACTGAGATCTGCTGCTGTACTCCCTGGGAACCCTGCTGAACGGGGAGCACAATGGTCCACTCTAGCAAAACTAAATGCTGGTTGGATTACCTTTCTGTCTTGGGGAACTTAGAATTCATCTGGTGTACAGACACCAATAGTTTTACCACTCCTGTGCCCTCCATAACCTCCCTAGAAACTTAGATTAGGTCTTTTGAAGGGCTAGTTCTTTTAATACCTTTTGAAAAATCAGCTTCATATTGTGAGACGTCTGTCTAAATGTTTTATTCTATGAGCAGATGATAGTATTGTATACTAACTATTAAATATACAAAACACAGTATAATATACTATATTTAGTATGTTAATAGTATAGTATAATGTATACCATATTATACTATGTGCTATAGTATACAGTATAATAATATTTAAGGTTGAATATCTATACTTAATTATAGACAAGTTACAGTTATATTACAAAATAAAGAAGTTAGACCTAAGTATCACACATCTAAATTGATAAATCTGTTCAACTGCCTTAAACAGAGCCAGTCTACTGAGAGTAAGGTCAGACTCTGTCCCATCTGCATTTAAACAATGTTTTTTGGCTTTTAGCCTCTTCCCTATTCCTGATGACTAGACATAAGGATCCTCATCTGGGGTAAACCAGCTACCTTCATTGAAGCCAATAGTACCATGCCAACTTCCACCAGTTGAGGGACTGTCTTCATGAGTCTGCTTTCTTGAAAGAAGAATTGTGAACTTAATTTCCTCTCTGCAGCAGCATCAGGAAATCCAATTACTATCATTGGCACTGGGCCCAATCCTGTGATTCTTTCCACACCTCCAAAATTTGCTGGAATCCACATGGTGGCCAATACTTACTTCCACCTGTAGAGTAGATAGAACTTTAAAAACAGAAGGCCTTGCTCCACATACTTGTTCAAGTAAAACTGCCTTGGATGTGAGTGAGCAAGGATGCTAAGGGAAAGCAGAGCAGGCACTCCATTTGTCTTGGTGGTCCAGTCAGTTGCTAATAATACAAACTTGTTGAACTTGTTTTACTGGCAATACTGAGGTAGAAGTCCACAGAAGTTTAGTCTTGACTTCAATACATTCCACCCACATGAGGATTGCACATTCTGACTGTACCAGAATGGCACAATTCTCCTTTGCAGCCCAGCTGTTTTACCTTTTATTACTGATGGTGTGGTTATAAGAATAACCAGCCTTTGGCACTGAGCATTGTGGTTGTTTTGCAACCAGGTTGCTGCCCACGGTCAAAAATCACTCCCATCTTTTCTTGGTTCATTGTCTATTGACATAAACAATTCATACTTCCAAGCTATAAACTTTCCTGTGTTTTCAGTACTGAATTTAAGATACTAAAGAGAATGTGTATTGTGCAGTCCTTAAACTGATTTCATCACTGTGTCAAAGAGGAGGTCAGGTAATGTAGATTCAGAAAGGAGCTGATTCTCTGTAAGAATTGGACCATTCTCTGTAGCCACGAGTAATGTTCACACAAGGTACCAACAGAAGAGTTAAAAAAAAAAGGAAAAGAAGGGAGAGCAAACTTAAGCTGTTTTTCAAGGTTGATAGGGTAATGTACTCTTCAATATACATGTATTGCCACTGAGGACATGTTATGATTAAATGAAGTAAAGAAAAAGTAGAGGGGAAAAAAAGCAGAGTTTTGACCCTAGAGTCACCTTGTCTCTTGTGACATCACCCCAACTCTTTCTTCCTCAATGATGCCAATCTCTTCTGTGAATTTAACAGTTTCTGGGCAAAAAAAAATCCCTCTAAACTGTTTTTGAATTGAGAATTCTCAGCTAAATGAAAATCTTTACAGAAAGTATCTTTATATAATGAAAACCTGAAAACTGAAAACATTCTGGTTTTCAACCAAAAATATTTCAGTTGTCAGCAAGAAGCATAGTGCTTCCACAGAACATTTTGATAAAAACTATGTTACTGTTGGTACTTTCCAATTGTAAGAGAGAGGGAAACATTTTAAAACCAACTCTCTCTTGTCTCCATGCCTTCTTCCACACTGCCCAGGGCAACTGGAAATACTTTCCTGATACATAAAGACTCTCCTCTTTAAATCCATCTTCTAAACTCACCTCTGTTATAACACCTGTAACAAATGAGTTGCAAAGCTTAGGGCAGATGGGAATAGTTAACACTTAATTTATCAATGTATAAAGCCACCACCAGGCTTTCTAGGCCATTTTGCCAGCATTCACACAATTCTCAGTTTCAGTCAGGACCTTAGATTGTATGCTCTTCAGGGTAAAGGCTATGTTCATTTAGATCTTGGCACAAATCAGCATCTTGAGTTTGGCTGGCATCCATGGGCATTGATTCTAATAATAATAAGATGATGATGATGATGATGGTAGTGGTAGTGATGATAACAGTTATAAGAACACCAAAACTAAAAAGGAATGCTTGAGAAAAGTGATCCAGAGTATTATAGTACCAAACTGGATTCTAGAAATAGTGGAAAAGTCAGACATAAGAACAAAATGCCCCCCCCCCATCTGCTTCATAGCCTGCTGAGCAAAAAGTGTGCGCACCACTGTTCTAATGTAAAGTGTGTAAGTAGGTCTGGGAGTATAGACTGGAACCCAGTATTCCCCCAACCTCTTCAGCTCTTTCAAAGTACTTTCATCACTAGGCTTACAGAGTCACATTCCTACTTGCTTACTTACTCTTCCCAGCCCAAACCACAGCTAGTGATGTGCAACAAATCAACTTCCAAGCTAGACTGATGGGTTGGGTCACACCATAGCTCCATCTTGCCCACACAGTGGCAGAGAGTGGATGCTGAAAGAGTGAGTGAACTGGGTATAACCAAGGTCTTTTCTACCATTCCTCTCTAACTTGCAGCCTCCAGCATTGAGGGCCTATAACCTTCTGCACATTTTTACACATGTTGTGGGACATGGCACTGGGAGCTTTAATTAGCGAGCCATGCTAATTAAAATTGCCCGCATGTCATGTGTATCAGTGTCCCCACACTAAAAAAATGGTGGCAGGGTGCTTTGAACTGAAGCTCATTGAATGTGTTTTATTTCAAAGCATCCTACCACCATTTTTTCAGCCCAGAGATGCACTCGGATGCTGATACATGCGACGCGGAAGGCTACGGGAGTGCATCAATTTCCGTGCTCCAGCAGACTTGATTGATTAATTAATTGAGTCTGTTCTGACACACTGGATTCTCAGAGTGTCAAAGAAGGCTCTGTGCAGGTGTATAGGAGCCCCATGAATAAGAAGATGTACCCCTAACTCCTATGCTCAATAGCTACTGATGTACCTTTCCTCCAAAAATTGTGTCCAATACCTTTTTCAGTCTGGCTAAACTGTCAGCTTCCATAACATCTTGTGGCAAGGAGTTCCACACTTTAATTACACATTGTATGAAAAAGCACTTTCTTTTCTTAGTTTTAAACTTCCTATCTATAGTTTAAGTACAAGAAAGGAAACTACAGGTAATCCACCTCAACTGAGAAAAGTTCCCAACAGTCTTTTTTCTATTAATTTTTTTTTAATTTTATATTTATTTTCCATTTTGCAAAATTTGTATGCTTTCCCAAATTAGAGAGTTACTAGAAAGCTGACATAATTAAAGGAAACTTTAGGGAAACATCCTCTAAAATATGAATTTCTTTCCATTCATTGTATTCAGTGGTAAAAAAAAAAAGGAAAAACTGTGAGAGGGGGAATGTGGAAGAGTAAACAGTGATGCGGCAAAAAGAGCGAGAGAACGCCGCTTCCGGAGCTATTACCATATTAGGATAGAAGCTCTGGGAGAAGAAAAAAAAAGAGGAGAAGGCAGTCTCAGAAAGGGAGGGAAAAAAGAGTGTCTGAAGGAGAAAGTGAGGGAGAAAGAAGATCTCCAGGAGATAAGACACTTACCTCAGGATTTTTCTCACCGCTGGAGAGAGCGGAGCTCTGAGAAAGAGGGGCAGATCCCTAAAGAGGCACCGGAGGTGTGGCTGGCAGCCGCGCTGAAAAGTAAACAAACAAACAAAAAAAGAAAACAGTGAATTGACTCACTCCCACAAGCTTAGTGAAAACAACTGAGTGCTGACCACGAGGATTCAAGGCTTCAGGCACTCACCAGATGAAAGGTACACACTCAGGATAGCAAAAGTAAAGAGAGAGAAATAACAAGGCTTGAAGAGAAAAGCCTGCTCTAAAAAAGGAAAAAAAAAGGAAATGAATGGACAAACCAGAGTTAAAGGGACTTTGTTTACTAACACCAAGTTCAGTCCAACCAAACTGATAAAGGTTAAATAAGAACAGTATGTAGATAGAATTACAAAGTTGATATAATTGTTATAAAAAAAAAAGAGAAAAAAGGACACTCCTGTTTAAAGATAATGAAAGTTTGTATAGTGTTATAAGGAATAATAAAGATAAAGACTAGTGTTAAGCTGCATCTGATTGTGAACATATATATCGGCGAGTGTGTGGGAATAATTGAGTGAAGTTTTCCTCTGTGATACCGAGATTCCTAATAGAGACACCCAAAGAGCAAAATAAAACAACAAATAGATATATATAACAACCCCCCTATCAAGTGACATCATAAAGCAGAACATATAATAACATCTAAGACGTGGCAGCCGGGAAAGTCGGGGTACTTACAGCTCTTTGGGACATTATAAAAGGATACAGAGAGGCAAGGTCCACCATCAGAGGGAACAAAAATATTTTGGTTTTCAAAAATTAATCAAAATGAAACTTTCAAACTTTCAAAACTTTCAAGTTTTGTTTCCTTGAAATACCTCATGTGAGAGATGTGATTTTCTCTTTTAAAGAAAAAAAAGGGCCTTTTTAGTTAGCTGTGCTCAAAACATAGCTGAGTAAAAAAAAGCCAGGAAGAACAAATGAAGAGAGGCAGCCAAATGTAGACTTGAAGAAGTTGCAACAGAGGAACATAATTTAATTAATGCATTGATGCAATGTTGCTGTTATTATAGAAACTCCAGTGTGGGGTATCACAAGGAAATGAGGACAGGAATGCTAGAGTAGCTTGCACTAAACCATGTGATATTGAAGCAGATGGCAATACTGTTCAAATTTTTTTCAAGGCAGCTAAACTTGGAAAAGGCTGAAAAGTTTTCAAACAAGGTTTTATGGTCTGATGAAACACAAATGTACATTTTTCATTCTAAAGGGAAAGTTTATATATGGAGGAGGGGAAAAAGAAGCAGCCCTAAGTAAAAATGTCTGGTTCCTCCTATTAAGCATGGTGAAGGAAGTGTTGTAGTGTGGGGAGCATATTTCTTCCGAAGTTGTCGGCAAGCTGTGTTTTAATAATGGCATAATAGATAGTGCATGAAGGGATATTAGCCGCAAAAATTATCCCATTGGGAAGGAAGCTTGGAAGGGTTTTCATTTTTAAACTTGACACCAACCCTTGGAACCCAAAGCACATCTGTACAAACCTTTCTGAAAAAACAAAAGATCAAGAGCAAAAGCTCATGTTTACTCAACTGAGCCATGCAAAGGAGTGTGGGCAGAGAAGGATGGGTGTTAATTGCATGGTAGTTTTCAAAGCCATCCTGCTTTTTGCAAGGCAGCCAGGGAGGCACATCACAGTGCTGCTCTGAAAAGGAGATTTGAAGTGAATTGAACAAAGCAGCAGCTTACCAAATCTAGAGTGGTACATATCCTGACAGCCCCTGACCTATGTCAAGGAGTAACAAGTGGCCAGACCTACAGTCCAGCAGTCCCTGGCTTCTACAACGGACCTCTGGCATCATCGTATATGTTGGCTAGAACAGTCCTGAAATTGTTCTGTCTTACTGTAGGGGGATGAAATTGTCCCAGCATACAAAGGGATTCTCAAGGATTTAAAGTGGATTAGAGCCACCTTTACTTTTCAGGTCTTGTGTCAAGTACAGTTAATTTAATCCTGATTTTTTTTTAAATAAAAAAGAAAGTGGTTTGTAATAAAAGCTGATGAAGGCACACAAAGCACAAAATAAAATGACCAGACAGAAATTCCAATATTTAGATGTGTTTTATTGTAATCATTATAGGTAACCACAATATGAGGTGCCTCATTATATGATGCCTTTAAAACTGACTTCTTGTCAGGTCCTGTGGTGGTATTCTGAGTCTCATGCTGTGTAGTGTTTTTCTTATGGACTTGGATCCTAGAGTCATGTCATTAGGTAAGAATCCCTGCTTTTATTAAAGAGAAACAAGGATTTTTGGGGATGGTATGTTTTATTGGACCAAGTATGATTCAAAATTGTAGCTGAGAAAAGATTGAACCCCATAAAAGCTGATAGATTAGAGAGGGAGCAAAAGGAACCCAAGTTTTCTCTATTGCAACTCATTTTTTCATTATTTTCAGTAATAATACCACTGCAATGAAATTATTTAAAATTATACCCAGATATGCCACTCTGGGCATGTGCAGACATTTCCATGACCCAGTCTATGATTATGTGGCTTATATTAAGCTGCATGATCATAGATTGGGTCCCCACTTATACAGATGTTCACCAGTGCCAGAAACCATGCCAGGAACTCAGTCTAAATAAGTTGGGGTGGGTGTAGATGCGGGCAGGATTGTGAGGATCTAGTAGGTCCACAGGGTGAGATTTCAGGGGCTGGTGGGTCCATGGAGGGGGACTGGGTCCATGATGGTGTTCTCATTCCAGGAGCGAGGGGAGTAGAGGGCTAGAAATGGCCCAGTCATGGTTGGGAGAGGTAGGAAAAGTGCAGCCCTGGGGCTAAGGCGAGTGGCTTTGCTTTCCCAGCCCTGAGGCTGTTTTCTGAACATGTATACATGTTCTGTTAGATTGGACTGAGGTTCATTTGATCTACATAGTGCACCTCCTTGGCTAGGGACAGACATTCAAAAAACCTGAGCCTGAATTGATTCAAATTTTGCAGGTTAGTCTAACCTGGCTAGGCTGAACTGTTTTTAACTGGACAGACATTCACCCTGGACTGAGAAAATTCAGGCACATGCCTGCAGTGGCTCAGGCTAGAAGCCGAGGGGGACACAAGAGCAGCCTTCTTTTCCCTTATACCATGCTTAGACACCTCTCAGTATTAGCTAGCATACTACCTGCCTAGGGTCCGTGGGGCTTGGGTCTGTGCTGTGGGAGATGGGAGGAAGGAAAGGATTCGTGCTTAAGCAGCGAGCAGTGAGGGGGGGCAGGGGAGTAGGGTAGGGGGAAGCCAGGTAGACGTTGCTGTGCCTGTAGTCCCTTCTGGAGCTGCAGCCAGGGAGCAGAGGGGAGGGGCCAGCCTGCTGTGGAGCAGAGCCCTGCCCAGCCCAGATAGCATGCCAGGATCCTGGGGGAGTCTGGTTTAACTTAAACCAGCAAGGGGTCTGGGACAGACATTGCATAAACCGGTTGGACCCAAATGATTTAAGTCTGATACTACATTCAACCAGGTTTATCTCAAATTGGTTTCAGCCAATCCCAAACTGGTTTATGTGCACTGAACATCTGTTCTGTTACAGGTTTAAACCAGTTTCTGATCACTTAAACTGGTTTATGTGTAATGTCTGTCCCTAGCCCTCAGGTGAGCTAAGTTAGATTGGGCTGGCCATTTTTTGTCTGATCTACTCTCCCTGAATGTATGTACAGTTTGGCATTTAGATTGGTCTAACCCCAGCTAAGTCAATCCAAGTTTAATGTCTGCACATACCCTCAATACAAAAAACTGGAGCACAGAGAACAATATAGCAAACAAAGAGAATTTTTTTTCATTTTCCACCTACAAACTTCCAGAGACAAGAGTCTGCAAAAGCCTTGGTTTCTGGGAAAGTAAGAGGAGCTACTGTTGTGCTGATTTTACCTCACAAACTCACATTCAGCACACCTGTCATAACAAGCTAGTGCTAACAAATTAAAGCTCTGGTGGAAGAGCTGCTCCTTCTTACCTATATATACAGCACCTGGTATAACAAACGCCTGATCCGGATGGCATGGGTACTACAACAAGCTATATGTTAGAGAGAAGAAACACTGTACTGTAAGGGTTAAAATATCATATTAAAGCAATTAAGTAAATAAAAAAAAAGGTTAGAACGTCTCACCCGGTAAGGTATAAAGGATAAAGAAAACCAGATCTCTTTTTAGATACTGTTTCTACATACAGTGGTAACAGTGCTGCTTAAAAATAAAGAAAGTATTTAAAGACAGGCAAAAAAAAAAGATCTAAAGCATTTGGTTGGCATTGATAACAATCTTTTCAAAAGCTCTGGAACATTTAAAGAGAATTATAAAGGATTTTGTTGGAATCAAAGGGACAGTGGTTTCCATAGCTGGATCTGTATTTGGGTATCTACAAATTGATTACATCAGAATGAGCAGAATAGCCTTGATCATGCAAAACTTTAAAATTAGAAGAAAAGGGTTTTCCTGTTTGAACTCTTTTCTTCTCACTCACATGTCTTACTTCCTTCATTCTTCTGCCTACTTGATGGTAAAGTAACATTTATTTTGGCACAGAAAGTTACAGAATGCTTTGAAACATGCTCAGAGTAGAACAGCTTCAGTATACGATGCGAAGGACAGGGTGAGCAAACCTGGAAATACTTAGGTTTGCTCTGGGTCCAAATCGGGGAGGGGGGGGCAGGGGAGGGTTCACCCTAAATCAGCTTTTGTTTCTAAAAGGGAAGGCAATATCTTAATACTTGACTGTAATATCCTTTGTGATATGAACATTTCTATTGGCTTGCCTTCCCCACCAATCATCCACTCCTGCTCTCATGCCAAGACTGTAACTATAAAAGAGACTATAAAACCCATTGAGAATGGTATTTTCAAAAGCATTTAGCAGCTGTTTAACCACTCCCATTGCAGTCAATGGGAATTTTACCGCTAACTTCAGCCAAAGCTGAGCTAGGTCCTTTAATAGAGGGCTCAGGACACCCAAGTTCCATTTCCAGTCAGACATTGTGTGTGACCCAGGGCAAGTTGCCTAATACATCATACCTATACACGTGCTGGCCATCTGCTCCAATGTGTGCTAATTAGCAGGTGTCAGAGTGGACTCGATTAATCGAGTCTGCTGGAGCTGTTAATTAACATGATCCAGCACCCTCTGTGTCACATCTATTCAGCTTCCCCGCACTTCAAAATAGCAGCAGGGGTGCTTGAACTAACACTCATCGAATGAGCGTTAGTTCAAGCACCACAGATGCCATTTTGAAACACAGGATGCTGAATACACATGACACTGTGGGCACTTCAATAGGTTTATACAGAAGTTGATTTTTTTGCCATTTAAAGTGCTTTATTGCTGTGACTTAACAGAAATGCATGGCTTTACAGCACTTTAAAAATGGGTACAATGCTTTACATTAACCCTCATTAAATGTGGCATTAAATTTGAAGCTCTATATTTTACAGCACTTTAGCAATCTACAGTGCTTTAAATAATTTCTGTACACTGGTCAAATTCCTGACCAGTGGAGAAGCCCCAGGAGGCTGTGGAGTACCCCCTGTCTCCTACCCTGGAAAGTGCAGGGAGGCTTAGAAGCCCCCCAACCAAACACTGCACTTTTGTCATGTTTAAGACTGTAACTTTATAGTGCTATAAAAGTGCTCTAAATCTGAGCACTGTAAAACATGCATGCAGCACTTCACTCCAGGAGCTGCTCTAATTAAAGTGTCTGCCCCTCCACCCTGGAGCATATGTATAGATGCCCCATGTGCCTAAGTTCTCTGCCTGTAAAATGGCGAATAATATCTCCTTCCTCAAAGGAGGTGGCTGATGGTGGCACTGTAAGTAACTAAATCAGTAGAACGATAAGCATGTGTTTTACAATCTGAATGTATAGAAATGTATAGAAATTTTAGAGACTAACAGTGGGTGACAAAAGAGTTGGGATGAACATAAAATGAACTTTCCATAAACAATCAAAACAATCCATAGTGTCTTATTTACTGAACAATCCTTCAAAATCCTAAGCCTCCTAGCTCCCAGGTTAGTAAGTGGAAGTATTTCCATTGACTTTGGTGGTAACAGAAGACCTAAAATTGTAATCTGTTTGGACCCATTTTATGTACGGTTATCTATCACAGTATAGAACTCATAGGTTATGGTGCTTTATCATTTAAAAATGCCATAATCCAAAAGTATTAATTACATTCCATTGCATCAATTCTAAAAGGATAAAAATATTCCCTTCTGTAGAACAGGTAGGAAATTCATGTTTATTTTTGGCTCACATACCTAGGATTGGCTAAGTGCTAGACTTACTGCAATAGCTATACAGGGATTTATTTTCTATTTTTTGCTGCAATTCAGTTAGGTGGTACACAATGACTAACACTGCATACAAGCATTAAGTTTCTACTGGTGGACCTTTAGTAAGTGTACAAGTGGTCAAACAGTTTGTACCAGACCAATTATGCTGGGTCTGTTAGAAACTTCTACCACTTCAAATAAGGTAGAAATGACATCTGATCGAGTTTCTACCAAAGAAGCAAATACTTGTACACTTACTTCTCCAATAGAAGCCTCTGTACTATCTTCTGGCATCCCAGTGTGCATTGCTTTGGCCAGACAGTCTGTGACTTAGCCAGACTGCTCCAACAAAGCAAACACCTCTCACATCAGCTTCAAGGGCCCTCTACATTAGGGGTGTGCAAAGCAGGCCCTATTTGATTTGGATTCAGATTCGGCCCGAATCAGGGACTGTGATTCCATTCGTTGATTCGGATCACGGTCCCCAATTCAATTCAGCCAAATCTGAATCTGAAGATTTGATTCTGATTTGGAGAATCAGCGATTTGGACATAGACCTGGCTTTAAATATTTTTTCTACATACCGCAAGGTACCAGCACGGCTTGTGAATGTTGCAATGCTGGGGCAGATGGAGTGTCCCACAGGAGTACAGGGGGCCTTCCATGTGCTCGGTGGTGAATCCAGAAGTCCTTCTACTCCGCTTCTGAGTCTGCTGGGGAGCACATGGGGAACGCCTCTGTGTCCCCCCAGCTCAGCGATCAGCCAGAGGGGGACCCCAGGTACCTCCCCCAAGACCCAGGAGGCACCAGTCACTGAGTTGGGAGTTGCAGGGGGCCCCCCGTGTGCTCTCCGGCAGACCCAGAAGTGGGCCAGAAGTCCTTTTTGTCCACTTCTGGACCTGCTGCTGAGCAGGCTGGGGAGCCCCCTGCTCTTCTGTGGGATTCTCCATGCGCCCCAGCATCACAGCATTCACAAGCCGCCTGCTACCTAGAGGTATGTAGAAAAAATATTTAAAGCTGTGTCTATGTCCAAATCACCGGATCTTTCTAAACCTCTCTGAATCGATTCAGAGGGTTCCGATTAGATTCAGAGAGATTAACGGGTCCTCTGATTCAATTCAGAGATTCGGACACCAAATCAGACCAAATCTCCACTGAATCGAATCAGGGACCGAAGCTTCACACAGCCCTATTCTTCAAGGCCTCCTAGGCAGGGCTATGCAGCTAACAATGCCTCCCCCGGCACAAACTGGAGCAGACAGGAGAATCTCACCTACCACCTCGGGGCCCCTGACCTGCCAACACTACCCCCAGACATGGTCTGACCCACTTCTGACCCCATCATTCCCACAGCTCCCTGTGGGAGCAGACACAGACTAGACCAGACCACCCCTAATCTATGGCCCCCATGGACATGCCCCCTGGGCCTTGTTCCCTGACAGCTGGGAGGGAAGGAGAGGATATTATGAGGAGGGGAGATATGGTTCTGTGGGGTGGCCTGCCAGTCAGCCTTGACCTGTGTCTTCAGCTGCTGTCAGCTATCTTTCAGTAGACAAGGGAGCCTACCAACATGCTGGGATGCATGCACTGGGACCCCCCTGGCCAGATGTCGCTGGCAGAGCACCCAGTCAGGCCCTGTAATGCTTATACAGTGCTCTACCAGTAGGGTTTCCAACTGAACTGTTATACTTCCACTGGTTCATTTGAACACTTCCATGCACCCATAGAAATCATAACTCTGTAGTTTCCCAAGTCAGGATCCATGTGAAGTGTGCAGTCAAAAGCAGACCAGAGAACAAAAAACAGCCATGTGATTCTTGCTCCCTTCTTGCACTCTGGAGTCAAAAGGTAGTAAGTTATTTTATCCTTTTCAGGATGTAGTTGAGTCCCTCTTATGCACAAAGGCAGCTACATTGGTAATTGTGTATGGGGGGAAAAGATCCTCCCATTCAATTACCCTCACTACCCCTCCTCCAGAATCTTGGCGGATGAGCATATGATGAGTTCTTCCTTCCCCACTTCCCCTCTGCAGCTGGAGCAGGGCAAAACAGAGAAGCATCCAGTTAAGTCCCCTTTGCTCCCCTGCATAGTCCAGAAAGTATTGTGTCAACCTAGCCCTGCCCTATCAGCTTCAGCATATTCTGAATCTACTAAAGTTGCTCAAAGTCCACTATAGTTATCTCAGGGGAGACTTTAAAGAGATTTGCAAAAAGGGATCTAATTGTCCAAGTGGTTGCATTAGGTTCAAACCAGAGTAACTCAGTCAACTTTAACGGACTCACACCAGAAAAAGGTTTGTAGAGACACTCTGGCAAACCAGGTAATGGAAATAAGTCTGGAAAATGCTAAAGGTTTCACGGAACCAATCTTATATCAGATTCCCATTTAATCATCTGTATATCTACAGCACCCAGATAATGACCTTGGAAAATAGCTCACTGCTGCTGTAGCAGAAAGTACATATAAATATACTGTGCTTCAATAAATAATATAATTAAGAATGATCTTTCCCGTATCCTGAATTCAACATGAAAACCATATTAAACCAGGCCATATGCATTTCAGAGACAGTAATGGTACAAAGAAATATAGATGAATAGAGCAGACATCCAGATATGCAAAACTGCCGTCAGCTTGGGATATGTGCAAGAATTTCAAAGTGATGATTTTCATTAACAGTTTATTTGAATGTCCTTAAAAACCCTATTGGAAAATTGCACTTAAAGGTATTTGTGCTTGGAAAAGTAAAGCAGATAGCAGAAATTAATAGCATTATTTACAATGCTTCCAGACCAATCTTGCTCCCACTAAACCCAAGGGGACTATTTTCAGGGACTTCAGCTGAAACAGGTTCAGGCCCCAGCTCTATAGGACAGGATTACAGTGATCACTGTTGCTGCAGTAATGACTATAAATTGTTTCTGCTCAAAGAATATCTATGACTAGATTGTGATTTGCACAGATTTGTTACTCTATGAACAGATCGTGAACAGTTTCCTGCAAATTTTCAAGATTTCATCTTGAAATAACTGCAGCTTCCCCATAAAAAAGAGCCATCATCTGCCCTACAGGCAGTTGACCACCTCACACTTCAGGCAGTATGCCAATCCTCAACCATCCAGATCTGCTGCAGATGGAATTTAAGAACCATTGTGTAATCCTGGGACTTAGAGAAAAGATTCAGTCCCCAGTGACTGTGGAGGACCCATTACTCTCCCTTACCCTCCCTCCCCGCTATGCCCAAATGACCCTAAAGCTGGAAAGGTCCTAGGAAGAGGAGACAAAAGAAGGAGACAAAGCATTATGGAGAATGGCAGGCAGGGGAGGTAGGGATGTTCTGTGATTCCCTTTTAAGGGAGACGTGCATCTGCCAATATGACCCATCATCTTGGGAAGTGTGTTATCTGCCCAGGGTCAAAAACTGAGCTATCATGGAAAAGTTGCCACCATTCTGACTAATTCCCCATGCAGATGCCAATGATACTTCCAGGCATGACCCAAATCAGTTCAGAAGTGGCTCCAAGTCTCTGGGAACACAGGTGCAGGAGTTAGGAGCCTTGGTATTCCTCTTGTCAGTAGTCACAGTGAAAGATAAAGGCTCAGGCAGAGATGAATGGATGGATTCTGGAGATGAATGCATGGCTTTGAAAATGGTGCCATCAGGGATGCGGTTTCCTCAACCATAGGATAGTATTCTATGAAGTGTGAAGTGGTGGAGCCCATCTGACTAGAAAGGGCATCTTTGGACACTGTCTCACCTATTGAGGAGGATCCACAAGAGGAGGATGATAACCACCATCATGATGATGGTTATGAGAACAAGGATGACAATGTTGATGATAATATAGTTTTAGCACTGGCATGTCACCAGGGAGTGAAAAATGGCCACAAGTAAGACAGGAGTGAGAATGATAGATATCTAAAGTTCAGAACATTGGAGATACCTATTTACAAATGCCAAGAAATGGGAAAAGAAATAGGAAAAACTGGAGAGCTTAGTCTACAACCAAAGGTTTGACATAACAGAAGCTTGGTGGAATCCAGTGTGGGACTAGAATCCTGACATGAAAGAGTGTAACTCATTTAGGATGGGCAGGCAGAGGGAAAAAGGGAAGAGATGTTGGCACTGTATATCAGGAATGTGTATACTTGCTTTAAAGCCCATAAAGAGAGCACACGGGAGCCAGGAGCAGGAAGGAGAGGAGGGATTCAGGCACACGTGTGTCCCGCATGCACATGTACCCCCTTACCTGACCCAAGGCGGAGGCAGATGCAGCAGCAGCAGAGCCAGCAGTGGGGGCAGCATCAGCTGATCCCCCTAAGGTAAGCGGGCAGAGGGACTGGACACAGCTAAGCCAGATCCAAAGGGGAAGGGCCCCCAGATCCCTCTTAGCTGAGCCAGTAGGGAGCCACACTCCTGAGCCGCACTGCACAAACAAAGCACACAAACAGAGCACGCAAACAGAGTGTGCTGGCATTCATACTAGCGTTTGCATCAGTGGGTGAGCAGGAAGGGCCAGGAGGGAGACTCCTGCTAGGGCAGGGTGAAGGCACTGCACTAAGCTATAAATAAACAGCATCTCCTATGATGGTGTCAACATGGAGTGCTGCCAGGGCCCCTGCCTGGGGGGTGCAGCCTACCCGCAGCTTGTCTGAGGCCTCCACCCACCCCCTGGCCGGTGGGGGTTGTCCAGCAAGGCCCGAGGGGACAGGGATTGGGGACCCCCACACCTGTCCTGCAGG
>NW_017729022.1:178329909-178331771 GCF_001723915.1 Gavialis gangeticus
CAGTACTCTTTCCTGCCGTGGCAGGGGGTTGGACTTGATTTGCTCAGGTCCCTTCTGACCCTACTAAATATGAAACTATGAAACTATGAAGAGGGGCATGTTTGTTGAATGTCTCTGGGTAAAGATAATACGGAGAAAGGACATGGCCAGTGTCATGGTGGGGGTCTACTATGAATCCTCTAATCAAGAAGTGCTGATGGATAAAGTTTTTTTAAACAACTGTTAGAAGTACACCAAGCACTGGAAGCTGGGGGCAATGGGGAACTTTGAGTGCCCAGATTATCTGTTAAAAAGCAATATGGCAGGACATAGCCAGACCATTCAGCTCTTTGAATATATTAAGGAAAACTTGTTTCAGCAGGTGGAGGAAATTAGTACAGAAGCAGCTCCTTTTCATTTTGTTCTGGCTAGTAGGAGGGGATGCATTCAGAATCTAAAGGTGGAAGGTAATGTGAGAGGAAGTGATCAAGAAATGATATAGTGCACTAATCTAAAGAAAAGAAGATGTGAAAACAGCAGAATAAGTATTATGGACTTCAGAAAAGCAGACTTCAGAAAACTGAGGGAAATAGTAGATAAAATCACCTGGGAATATAACTTGCGGGATAAAGGAGGGCAGAAGAGCTGATAAGTAAAGACAGAATAGAAAACTATCATAATATGAGGGGAAGAAAGCATTATGGTGGCATCAGGAGCTCTTCAATGACCTGAAAATCAAAATGTGGTATACAAAAAGTGGTAACTAGGACATAAAACTCAAGATGTGTATAAAGTAATAGCACAGGCAGTGGGGAATAAAATCAAAGAAAATAGGGCACAGAATGAGTTTCATGTAGCAAGGAACATGGGCAACAAGAAAACGTTTAATAAAAATATTGGAAATAAAAAGGAAAACAAACTAACAGTCCATTGCAAAGTGGGAAAGAAAGGCAAATACCAGATAACACAGGGAATGTTCAAGTATTCCAAGTCTTCTTTTCTTCAGTCTTCACAATAAACTTAATTAAATTAATTCTATCAAAGAGATAGGAGTATGCATGGAAGATACATGGAAAGAACAGGTCACACATTATCTAGATCAGTTGGATGAGTCAAAGGTGGCAGAGCCTGATAAAAGCCTCCACAGAGCATTTAAGGAACTAGCAGAATAAATCTGAACCATTAGCAATTAGCTTCAGAAACACATGGAGAACAAGGGAGGTTCTAAAGGACTGAGAAAAGGGCAAACATATTGCCTGTGTTTAACAAAATGGGAAGTGAGGGGAGATGGAGGAGATGAAGACCTGGAAAATTATAGTCCAATCAGCCTAAATTTGTTTCCCAGAAAGATTCTGAAACACATGGTTAAACATTCAATTTGCAAGTACCTAGAAAATACCTAACAGATTAAAAAACAGCTAACATGGACTTATCAAGAACAGATCATGGCAAACATTTGCTTCTTTGACAGGGTAACTGGCTAGTGGGTAAGAGGAAAGCAGTAGTTGTGATATATCTTGACTTCATTAAGGCATTGATAGTGTCCTACATAACATGCTCATACTCAAGCTGAAAAAGTATGGGCCAGATGTAGTCACCATCAGATATGTGAAAGACTAGTTGAAAAATTGTTCTCAGAGAGTAATTACTACATTTACTCAGTCCCAAGACAAGGTATTTTCCCCATTTAACATAAGGGAAAAGCCCTTCATCTTGAAACTGAGTTTGAGGTTGGGGGAGGAGGGAGGCAGGCAGCTGCTCCGACTCTGGCCCTGGTCTGGGATTGAGGCCAGAGCCACAGCTGCTGCCTTCCTCCTCCCACTGCCTCTGCACCCCCTGCCCCTGCCTCTCTCTCTCTCTCTCTCTCTCTCTCTCTCTCTCTC
>NW_017729022.1:178331799-178334987 GCF_001723915.1 Gavialis gangeticus
TCTCTCTCTCTCTCTCTCTCTCTCTCTCTCTCTCTCTCTCTCCCCACTACGGCCTTGGGCCCCCTCCTCCCTTCCCTCCATGCTGCTTCTGCCACTTGTAGCCTCCCCCCCACACTTCTGCCATAGGCAGCACATAAGTGCTGACAGTGGGGGGCACAACTCTGCACTGTTGCCACAGCTCCCCCAGCCCCAATGCTGCCAGGCATTATGTCTGACCAGGCTGCATCCCTACACCCCAAGAATCATGTCACTGCCACCACCCCCACTGTTGCTGGGCCCTAGTGAGAGGGGCAGAGGCTGCAGGGGGGGAAATGAGGGAAAGGGGGACAGGGCCCAAGACTGCAGGGAGGGCAGACAGGGAGAAGCAGGGGAGATGAGACAGGGAAGGCAGAAGCCTGATGCTTCAGGGGGGCAGGCACAAGACTGGAGTAAGTGGAGTGGGGGACAAGCAGCAGGGATCAAGCTGCCTGCCCCTCCCACCACATTCTCCCTACCAGCTGTCCCTACCACATCCACACCACCTGCCCTCTACTGTCTGTCCCCCACTGCTTCCCACACCACTTGCCCCCTTACTGCCTACCCCACTGCCTGACTGCCTGTGCCTGCCCCCTACCACTGCTGTCCCTGCTGCAGTGGTGGTGGGGAGGTATTTAAAATGATTTTCCAATAATTAGATTCTATACATGGAAAAGTATAACAAATTTATAAACTTTCCATGTATAAAATCTAATTATGGGGCGCGAAGGTTATTTTACAGTCAGGGTCATCTTAGATTCAGGTAACTGTGGAATTAATGGTTCCTTGTCAAACTGGGAGAACATATCAAGTAGGATCTTATAGATTCATAGATTCATAGATACAGAGATGCTAGGGTCAGAAGGGACCTCAACAGATCATTGAGTCTAACCCCCTGCCCCAGGCAGGAAAGAGTGATGAGGTCAGATGATCCCAGCCAGATGCTTATCCAGCCTTCTCTTAAAGACCCCCAAGGTAGGAGAGAGAACAACCTCCCTTGGAAGCCCATTCCAAAGTCTGGCCACCCTTACCATGAAGAGGTTTTTCCTGATGTCAGGCCTAAATCTGCTCTGTCAGTTTGTGACCATTGTTCCTTGTTGCCTCAAGAGGTGCCCTGGTGAACAGAGCATCTCTGATTCCTTGCTGTCTCCCTCCCCCCGCCCCCCACAATGAATGTGTAGGTGGCCACAAGATCACCTCTCAGCCTTTTCTTACGGAGGCTAAAGACATCCAGATCCCTTAGTCTTTCTTCATAGGGCCTGGCCTGCAAACCCTTAACCATATGAGTGGCCCTCCTCTGGACCCTCTCTAGTCTATCAGCATCCTTCTTAAAATACGGTGCGCAAAACTGGACGCAGTACCCCAACTGTGGTCTGACCAATGCCGCATAGAGGGGAAGTATCACCTCCCTGGTTCTATTTGTTGTGCATCTGCTAATGCATGATAACGTGCAGTTAGCTTTGCTGATGATTTCATCATATTGATGACTCATGTTCATCTTGGAGTCCACTATAACTCCGAGATCTCTTTTGGCTTCTGTGCTGCTAAGAGGGTCATTCCCAAGCCAGTACATGTGTTGGATATTTTTACGCCCTAGGTGCATTTGTCCTTGTTGAACTGCATCCTATTGTGTTCTGCCCACTTTTCCAGGTCCACCTGCAATCATTCCCTACCCTCTGGTGTCTTCACTTCATGCAACAACTTAGTATTATCCACAAACTTGGACAGAGTACACTTTATGCCTACATCCAAGTCACCCAAATCATCTTCTAAGGGTATGTCCTGTCATCCAAGTTATCCAAATCATCTTCTAAGGGTCTGTCCTGTACCTGCTTGTAGTTAATATTTTTATTAATGACAGATGATGGAATAAAGTGTACATTTACAAGATCTTCAGATGACACCAAGTTGGAAGGGGTTGCAAATACTTGAGAGGAAAAACTCAGAATTCAAAGCAATCTTTTCATAGATTCATAGACTGTAAGGGGCTGGAAGGGACTTTGCAAGATCATTGGGTCCAGCCCCCCTGCATTAGGCAGGAAAGACAACTGGGGTCAGGTGACCCCAGCAAGGTGACCATCCAGTCTCCTCTTGAGGATTTCCAGGGTAGGTGATTGTACCACCTCTGGAGGGAGACTATTTCACAGTCTGGACACCCTAATTGTCTGGACACCCTAATTTTCCTAGTGTTAAGCCTGAAACAGTCTTCCAGGAGTTTGTGGCCATTACTCTTGGTACAATTGTTCACTAAGCCCCTGATGCATTCCCCGATGCAGTGGTAAGCTGCTACCAAGTCCCCTCTCAGCCTTCTCTTTTTCAGGCTGAATAGTCCCAGGTCCCTCAGCCTTTCCTCGTGTGGCTTGCCATGCAAGTCTCTGATCATACAGGTGGCTCTTCTCTGGACTCTCTAAAGCGTTACCAAGTCCTTGTTGAACTGCAGTGCCCAGAAATGGACTTCAGTACTCCAGCTGCAGTCTCACTAATGCTGAGGAAAGGAGAAGAATATCTTCCTTGGTTTTGCTTGAGATGCATCAATTGATGTATGCCAGAGTATTATTTGCCTTGCTGGCTAGAGTGTCGCACTGACGGATCATATTCATACTGTGGTTTATTATTGCTACTAGGTCCCTTGCAGTCATGGTGCTGGTCAGTTTGGCATCGCTGAGCCTGTAGGTATGTTGGGGAATGTTCATCCCCAGGTGGAGCACTTTACACTTCACAATGTTGAACTTCGGGTTCCAATCTGCCCAACTTGCTAGCCTGTCTAGGTCCACCTGTATCTGCAGGCTATCTTTAAGCATGACCACGCTCCCCCACAACTTGGTGTCATCCACAAACTTGGCCAGTGAACTCTTCACCCCCACATCCAAATCATTGATAAAGATGTTGAAAAGCACTGAACCAAGCACAGACCCCTGAGGGACACCACTGGCCACTTCTCTCCAGGATGACACAGATCCATTCATTAGAACTCTCTGGCCTACCCTGCAGCCAGTTTCCTACCCATCTGACTGTCACGCAGTTACGCCCCCATTCCTCCAATTTCCCTGGGAGAACATCATGGGATACCAGATCAAAGGTCTTTGGGAAGTTAAGGTATACCTCCTCTCTCTTATCCAGGTAGTGAGTTACCTGGTTGTAGAAGGAAATGAGATTGGTAAGACAAGACCTGC
>NW_017729022.1:178339987-178341732 GCF_001723915.1 Gavialis gangeticus
GGATACCAGATCAAAGGTCTTTGGGAAGTTAAGGTATACCTCCTCTCTCTTATCCAGGTAGTGAGTTACCTGGTTGTAGAAGGAAATGAGATTGGTAAGACAAGACCTGCCTGTGGCAAAGCCATGCTGGCTGTCATTCAGAATCCTACCTTCTGCAAGCCTACTCCTTAATGACTTTTTCCAGGATTTCTCCTGGGATAGAAGAAGATAGAATCTTGACAAATTGTTTGGGGAGATGGAATTCAAAAAAGATAATTGCAAAGTGCTACACTAAAGTAAATTCTACATATATAAAAAGGGATTACTGAGCTAAGCAGCAACATGGCAGAAAAATATCTGGGGGAGGGGGGGTAAATGGACCACCATATGAGTCAACAATGGGAGTGTTATGTATAAGACCTGGGAGGTAACTGTTCTAATCCACTTAGCATCGGTAAGCCCTCCATTGGAATACTGTGACAAGATTCAGTCACCAAAGATATAGACAAAGTAGAAAGTCCAGAGGAAAACAACAAGTGAAAGAGATTTTCCTTATGATCTATTAGGAAAGCTTTATGCCGTTATGCTTGTTTAGTTTAGGCAAAGGAAGCCTGATAGTGAACATGAAACCAGTCTTTCAATAGTATATAAAAGTTTGTTATAAAATAGAAAGTGATTAATTGTTCTTCAGAAGAGGGGAAAGACAAGAAGAAATCAGCTCAATTTACAGCAAATTAGATTTAAGTAGGCTATTAGAAGAAACTTTTTTAGTTCTTCGGCTGGTGAAAAACTGGAACAGGAGATGTAGTAAAGTTATAGAATATATTTTTATTGTAAGATTTTAAGAGCACATTAAACAAACATCTGCCAAGAATGGTCTACCTATGTTTGATCCTGCCTTGGTGCAGGAGCTTGGACTAGATGATATCTTGGGATCCCTGATAGCCTTACAAATGCCAGTCTATGATTTTACGAATTGCTACTTGAGCTGTTTTCCCTACTTATCTCAGTTAGATGGTACTGTTCAGGGATTAGCTGGGTGTGTAAGCATTTCTGCTGTAAATACTCATGTGTACATATCTAACACTTGGTTTTAAAAAGCATCTACATATGCTATTTCTAAATTTGTTTTCTTTGAAAATCAAGTCCAGTAAAACTTACTCTTTAGTATCCGTGGAAAGTAAATGCAAAACATGTTGAAATTAATACTTGAATAACGCACATACATACTCACAGATCATTTTCATAGAATGCACCTAGTTATAGTCAGCATTCTTAACTGTGGTATTCCTACTTCATTGATCCTCAGCATAGATGTTTTGAAATGATATGGATAACTATTTTCAAGGTACAAATCACTTGGCCTAAAGAATTTCTCAAGAATGTTTTTTGCTATCTGCTATGTTTGCACCCTGTTAAACTCTTTCTTCAGTGGGTGCTCATTAAAATTTAAATATCCAGTTTGCACATACTCCAAATGTCTATGTCTTCTGCATTTAGATTAATTTCTTTTCTAAAAATGAGATGATTCATTTAATAGTCATATTACTTACAAATTAAGCTTTCTTCATTTATTGACCTTTCGTTTCTTCCTAAGTTATAGCTCTTGTATAGCATTTTTAATTAGAGAAACGAATCAGAAAAACTTTATGACAGATGGATTAAAAAGAAAAGAGTTTCTTTTCAGAAACCATGAAGATGACCGACTCATTTAAAATAGTAAGATCTAACATTGGGTCAGATCATCTCTCCCAAATAGGCATGTA
>NW_017729022.1:178346732-178351769 GCF_001723915.1 Gavialis gangeticus
GAAACGAATCAGAAAAACTTTATGACAGATGGATTAAAAAGAGAAGAGTTTCTTTTCAGAAACCATGAAGATGACTGACTCATTTAAAATAGTAAGATCTAACATTGGGTCAGATCATCTCTCCCAGATAGGCATGTAAAAAGTCCCCTGACTCTGCAGCACTTTCCAAGCAGAGAATGCATAGGGAAGGGTTGCTATATGGAAATGGATGGGCTGTACACATCCACTCTAATTTTTCCACACCAAGAAATCTTTTTGAGGAAGGTCTTCTAGAGAAACAGCCACCAGACACTGAGGCACTTCCAGCAACACTGTGTTGAAGGAATCCAAGAGGCATAGAAAACTAGGTCCTTCAAGGTCCAAGAATCTAGACATTACCCACTATTGGGAACTTCATGAGCAGAAACTCACAAAACTTTCCACCACCCACAACCCTGGTTAGTTTTTTAGCACAGGAGGAGACACTTGACCCATTCACATTCATCTGGTGAACCTGGATAAGGTATATAATAATGCAGAATCAGCACCAGTTGTGTAGGAGACTTATTTCTGGTACTGGAATTTGAAGAATAAAGGAAAATATTTTCTTTTCCTTCTTTTCTTTGACTGTCCAGAGGTTATAGCCCAGTTAGATGGACAATGAAGAACTAAAAAGGAGGCCTTTGGAGACTGTGCTCCTGCTTTTTTGTATCTCCCTGAAAGTAAGATAAAAAAGGTTCTAACAGGGCTCACAGGAGTTTGTTTTACAAGGGCATGTATGTCTTTTTTTGGTCTGATTTGACAGACCGTCCCATGAAGTTCACTGATATACTCATAGAAGCTTTGTATTTGGGGAGTTCAACCGAGAGACTGCCTGCCTACTGTTAGTCCAATATACAGCCCTTCTGCCATAGTTCCTTATCCAAAATTAGCCCCGCATGTTTGATTTAAGTCAGCTCATTAAATAGAAAACTCTTCTTCTAATGTGCCTGCCTTTTGATTCCAAATAAGCAATGTCTGTAGAACTAAGAAAATAATCTGCAGGATATATTTGTACGGCTTACAGCCAACTCCAAACTAAATGATTATGCTTCTTAAGAGAGCATATGAGTTTAGGCATCTGATGCCTGTGTTTATTCCGTAAATTGGAGGTGGGGATGGCAGCCTGATCAAAAATGTTAGCTCTGTGCACACCGGTTTGCACTATTCTTATTTAAAACTAGTATATAAGGAGCTCATTTCATGAATACAATATATCCCATACATAGGAATCACTGGAATAAACAACATACATGAAACTCTTCAGATGTGTAGCCAATAGGGAGCAGTATGGCTACCTCAGCTTTTATAAATCTTTCAGCTATTAGTCTTTCAGAGCTCCAAATGCAAAATCCAGCAGTCTGGGATATCATGTGGATTTACGACTTAGGATTTATGAACTGGTCTGGATAAAATAAGAACTTCTCTGATATTTTTTTCTGAGGTTCTGACAAAAAAAAATTAAGACCTGATTGTGCAAAGCCTGTTGTTTACATATACACATATAAATATACGGGTAGAGTGTGTTATTATTATTTTGATTTTTCATTTACCTATACATTCCCTAATTTTAGCTCGGTTTGTAAACCTCCCAACTTTAGCTAAATACTGCAAGAAATACTATTCCAACCAACAGTATTTCCAAACTGTCTTAGAAGCCAGGAAGCAGCAGAAATCTTACAAGAAAATATGTCCTCAAGACATTTCCAGCTCAGTTTCTAGAGTTAAAAAGAGTGTCAATAAATTTTACCAAGGTTTGGAGAGAGGTTGGGATATCTGGATGCCTACGTTATTCAAAGTGTCACCTTGTTTGCGTCATTGTCTGGGGAATTTTGCAGCCCTAAACCTACTGATGGATTACATTAATCCATTTTAACTTTTTTTTTTTGACCAATTGTGCTCATGTATGTATAATATCTATGCAGAAATGAGAGAATTATGGCTAGATTTCATAGTAAATAATTGGATTACCTGCATGACTTAAAGTGGGTCTTTTTATGCTAATCATACCCAGCTAAATATAACCGGCCCTTTCAAAGAATCGTAATTCTCTGCCTATCTAGGTCCATGTGTTCTTTATTTCAACCACTTTCATCTGAAGGCAGAAGGTAAGAAAGACATAAGATTTTGGCTAAGAGAAACATTTCCACTCACAATATTTGTCCCCATAACCTTGGTGTGATTATTCATTCACAAAGTTCCTTCTTCTCCCAGCTTATTCTGTTGCTCATTTTTAAGCATTTGGTTGCCTCACAAAAAGCAGTATATAGTTTACACAGTCCTTGCTTGGAAAACCTTACAAACTAAGTATCTTCCATGTTCCTTGTCTCTTTTATGCACAGACTTGCCTCTTGCCACCTTGCCAATCTATGCCAGTGCCTTGACTCCAATCTGTTGAAATCCTCACCCATGCCTTCATCTCTTCTCACCTTGATTATAGCAACTCCCTTCTCACCAGCTTCCCAGCTTCTATCATAGGCAGAATCCTGTTAGTGGGCATTATGCATGCACAAATAGATGACTCCCCATTCATTGCAACATTGCCCTCATTTTAAGAATTCTCTAAGAACTTGTTCCAGTCTACCTCAAGGACTTGTTCCAGTCTGTTCTCAGGTAGGCTTTGTAGCCCAGGCCCACCATGCATCACAGTCTTTGGTCCAAAAGTCTTCTCCTAGGTTGCTGCAAGCAGTTAGAACATTTTCTTGTTCCCACCCTTTTCAAGAGTTCTCCACCTCATTGCACATTTCAGCGGGCATTGCCTATTTTCTTCTTTCTTCTTTCTCTCCTTTGCCAACCCCCTCCCCTCAACTTTAACTGCTTATGTGTTCACAAGTATCCATGAAGGTGGATCTGGGAAACCACACAATAATGTATATCATAATGGATTCATAAAGCCATGCCCCAGGCTATTTCACTGATACTTGTAAACACAACCACTTACTGGGGTGTCCCAGAAGGGTGGTTGAAGGATCTTGCTACAGTTTTTGAGGCATATGTTTAAGCCCTGCTTTGGACTGACGTTGAAAACTTATCCCCTTAACCCCTCATTGAGCCAACTGTAAATAGGTAGGTCATTCAGGCTGGGTAGTCAAAGATGCATATATGTGACACTACCTTCGTAACTTCCTTGTGTGCTATTGGCTGGAGAAACTGGCATGTCTTAACAATATTAACCTGGTTGACTGTTTGATCTGACCTTTTCAAAGCCATTGAAAATTTGGCCCTAGGCATGAGAGAACGCATCCGATGGAAACTGCTTATCAAAGGGTCCAAGCACTATTCACCCAGCAGTTCCATTACCATCGGTTAAGTCAGTGATTCTCAGGCAGGGTGCCATTGCACCCTGGAATACCTTGAGATCTTTTCAAGAGTGCCTCAGGGTGCATTGCAATATTACCACTGTGACAAGATAAATGTGGAGATTTCCAATAGGAATTCATAATGTTAAAAACCTTCTGACCCATTGCGGTCTTTGCAATACAGTTGCTCTATTAGTTGTCTGTAGTCAAAAAACAAGTGAAAACTAAAAACTGGCATTTTCCAAGGGACACCTTGAGTCTAAAAAATTTGAGAACCATTGAGTTAAGTTGTGTGATACCTGCAGCAGAGATACGTATAGGCAAAGGTTCTGCAGCCAAAACCCTCTGCAGTGATCTCTGGGAACTCTTAACCCATCTTTTGGCTCCCATCAAACCCTTGCCTTTGGCTGGCATAGGGAGAAAGGATCTCGCCTTACAGTGAATGCAGACCTGGTTTGCATTAGCTTCCCCTCCTGCCAGGAATCTCTGGCCTCACAGGAGAGAATGCACAGATCCTGGGAAGAGGAAGAATGCCTCAGAAACAGCTGATTCCCAGATCCATAAGAAAAGACAAGGATCATTCCCAAAGTGGCCCCCGTATGCCTGATCTGAAAGAAACAACACCAACCACTGTTAAGGACTTTTAAAAAGGTGGAATCAAGGCTTAGTCCATCAGCAGGAAATGTCATAAGATTTAACTGTTTATCAACTTCTGCAAATGTCTGCAGGCAACAGAACAAGTTCATTAATGACCCCAGCATATTAATAGTAGACATTTAGAATGTTTTAAATTGCTTATTACAGAGCCTCTGATGTGGCTCTGAAGTAAAATGTTTTGTTTTAAATTACTGCACGGTGTAGAGCATTTTTCACCATGACTCACGTTATGTAATTAATCTGATTTAGACATTTGTTTTAAATAAAAAAGGAGGAGTCAACATGATAAATTTAAGCTATACAAAATTGCCTTTAAAAAAATTAACCCTTGTTGAAATAAAGAAACCTAGAACAATACTTGGACTGAGATTCTTTTAGGAAATGTAATAGTGTAAGATCCATTAAAATGCAGTCTTATAATAGAAAGGCAGACAAAGCCTTTGCTGCCACTTCAAATCCCTATTTCAGTTTTTGGGAAGAAAGTTCACTAAGAATTCAGTGTCACAAGCAAAGAGAAAACTCCTTTCTAGCTAACATGTTAGTGAAAACCTTTAATCCTACTATCCACCAACACCACAAACATTTGATTTAGATTTGTTTTAGGTCACTGGGGAAAGTCAGGAAGGGGGTGGAATGGACTTGAAAATAATTATCCTCCTTTGGCATGGTTTTCTGTAGAGGTCTGTCAACTAACTGGAGGTTTCACTTCTTTTTCAACTCAAGAAAGGAAGGCCTTGGAGTGTAATGGCTTCTATCACTGTTACATCTGTAATATGTTACAACTCACCTGAACAAAAGTGAAAAAGGAACGCTCTCTAACACCAGGGTCCGCTTACACCAGATAACAAAGAGAGGCAGAGAGATTCCTGTGAGTGCAGTGGGGAAAGGTCAGAGGCAGCAGAGTGAAGTCCTATGTGTTTCTGCATTTCTTTGTGGAATAGGCAAGCTGTCCGTCAGTCCAGTTTGCCTTGCTCAAGCAAAACTGGCTGAATCAGCGTGTAAATGGGACAGGAGGATGTCAGAAAGTGTCTTCATTAACTGAGTGGTTTCTTTGGGCTTGTTT
>NW_017729022.1:178351780-178359975 GCF_001723915.1 Gavialis gangeticus
AAGAGGAAGTGAATGCACAGCCAGGGAGCCCTGCCCTAGTGCCCCCCCCCCCGCTTCTGGCCTGAGCTGCTTGGGGCATGTGGCTGCATTTCTTGTATTAAAGGTAAATGTCTGTTCACTCCTGTTTCAATTTATCTGCACATCTTTAACTAACTAACCTGTAAAGACTGAATTGATTCAGCTTTGGGCTTGTTTGTGGCTCTTGCTGTATCTTCCTCTAGTCTCAGCATTAAAGGTTACTACTCATCTGGTGGGGAGGGGGGAAGGGGGAAACCTTGTACAAGGCACACTAAGTGTCTCAATCCTGCTCAGTTCAGAGGCCTCCCAAAGAAAGGATGGTCTTAGGATAACTAGAGGCCACACAGACCGAAAGGTATGTAACAATCCATTTATCACTTTGCAAATATTAGTGCTGTTCGCATTTGCTGCAGCAATAATTCTTCCTGAAAATTGGTGAGGTGACTAATAACAATGTTATTTATTCTAAGACCTTGGAACTGAGAAGCAATAACAGGGGGACAGTTCCCTTGAAAGCTTCTGAAGTCCTGGGAATGAAATGGCAAGGAAAAAGAAAACACAACTAAACAAGGTCTTGAAGAGAGAAAAGCGTGTTATAAAGCAATAGAAACCACTTATTAAATTTTGTTTCCTCAAAGGCAATAACATGCATTTTGTAATGATTTGTATATAAACAATGAAAAAAAAAGTGAGTGAACATTCCAGGTTCATTTTTAGTGGCAAATATTAAGAGGTGACTAGAGATTTCACCCCCATTCCCCTGCCTCCCTCCCGAAGAGGTTATTCTAAAGGTTTGTTGGCATTTAATTTTTGTTTCTAGGGAAGTGCCTGCTTCACCACAGAGTCTGTTTGTTCTCTTTTTCTTTTCTTTTATTTTTTTTTCCACATTGCTTATCTGAATATATAAGCCTGCCCTTTGCTCAGATTTATGGGTTGGGGCAGTGCTGTGTGTATTTACAGTCTCCTGACCTGAGGACCTGGAGCTGAACAAGAGAAGGAGGAAACCAGGGCCTGTTCCATAAACAGAGACAGATATGAGGGGGAGGTAGGAGGCATTGCTAGCACTTAACATTTTTAACTATTTGGCCAAGTGAAGGAATTAGTGATTAGATTAAAGAAAGAGGAAAATGAGAAACATAGCTAAAGATTTTGAAGTTGTGTATATCTACTTTGGATTCTGGGTGTTTTCAATATTGGATATCAAGAAAAGAAACTGCAAGTTTTAAAGAAGATTTAAAAAAAAGTTCTAGGGCAAAATGAAATAAGGATTTAAACAAAATTGTATAACACAAAAGCATGTCCATCAGAACTCTGCTTTCTTTGGTTTAAACAGAAGAATCTTTTAAAAAACTAATTGCATTTAGAGTAGGTAGATGTCTATGTTTATGCAGCTACTAATTGCCTCAGATTAGGTTTTTAAAACATTACTTGATGATAAATATTTCTGAGTTTGTGTCTATCGCCTAGTTTATAGATAGAGATTCAGTTCAGATGGGACGTAGTACAAAGATCCCTGGGAGTTACTTGACATCTCTGACATTCAAAGCAACAAACGTGGCAAAAACCTCTGGAAAATAAATAAGCAAATGAAATGCAACATACATGGAGGTCACAACATAGCATAAGTATATCAAGATGATGAACAGCTTTGATGAAAATGGTAAACAAAACCACCTTCTCTTCCTGCAGTTTGTTTTACATTGCAATAAACCATTGACTCTATAACCTATCAGAACATGCTGAGATTTTATGCATCATTTCCAGCTAGTATTTGAACATTTGGTTTAAAGTAGTCATGAACTATAATTAATGGGATTTTTTTTCTGATAAAAACACACTTCATTGTATGTTGTTACCTGTCAGTCCAGAACTATGGAGATGGCACACTTTCATAGTAGGTTTTCTGTTTGGGGATTTTATTTATTTTTTAATTTTAGGGGTTGAGGATTTTTTTCCTTCTGCTTTAATTCTAAATAAACTTTTGCCCCTAGTAGTGAGGCACGGAAGTTAGTTCAGGCTTTGCTGTTTGATATAGTTTCACTAGCCTGTATTACTAAAAAATCATTTGTAAGTGGCAAGTTGAAGTAATACTAAAACTGCAACTAGATTGTGATTGCAATAATACAAATTTGGTCAGAATGTTTATTTAGCCTTCAACTACAAGAGTCAATACCATAGGTTAAACTATGGAAATGACATTGAAAATGTGGTATTATTAGCATTAATAGAAAGTGAGAACTACAAACTTGGGAGACATAAGTGGAAGACTAGTTGGTTAGTACAACATGAAGGTGTATTGTATCATATATATGTAGATATAAAGAAATATATGATCTTAGCCTGAAATAGGCTAAGAAGATAATCTACTGTTAAAGCAATATCTTAGCAGGGCATTATTCCTTATTGTTTCTCCCCCCCCACCCTTTATAGAGTTAGAATAAAAATTTCTATTTTCTTGAATGAAGGCATTGCTGACAGTGGATTCAGATGAGTAAAGAGCATCCATGAGAATTTGGGGGGGGCTATTACATTGCTGAGAAAATGCTTTTCTTTATTGTTTCTGCTGAGCTCCATTTGCCAATCAAATAATTTTCTTTTCTAATATGGTACAGATCATAGCAACAGCATTTTCGGATGTAACCATTTTGATCAGAGGCCTAACTCGGTCGGCCAGAAAAAAAAAAGGCACCACAAAGAACATTGAGATGAATGGCTCTATTTTATGAGCCATAAAAGTTTTATTCATCTTGACACTGAAACAGGTTTAGGCAGTGAGTTGACAAGCCTTAAATAAATAAGTGGAATTAATTCCCTAGCTCTTGAAACAATAGAAGCATGCATGTAGCACTGAGAGCTAGCCCATTGTTTCCTGTTGCTGCTTGATATTGATATTATTTGTGTTTTTCTGTGTGGCTTCCTCAGGGGCCTGGTTGATCCACTTCAGATTCTTCCCCTGTTTTATTAGAGGTTGAAAAAGGTTCAAGACCTGGTTGTACCACTGCTCCCACCGACAGCTAAGGAACCAGTTTGGCGTCTGGTTTGTCTGTTGTTTTACTGCTGACCTTCAAATCAACTTTAACCCCTGACCCCTGGAGACATCTATCATGACAAGAGGCTGTTTAACACAAATGGTGCCCATTTATAGGGGAAGAGAGTCAGAAGATTTCCTTTTTATGAAGAATTTGGTTTTTCACCCCTCTTTTCTCAGTCACCACAGGTGAAATCCCTCCTAGCAGCTGGCTTATGAAATAATGTGAGGGGAGGCCTTAATGAGCTGAAAGCACCCTCAGCTGGAGATAAATATATGCAAATGAGATGCACAAACAAAGGAGCCTGGACAGAGAAATATCTGCAATTCCAGCAAAATGCTGCCTGCAGCTAGAAGATGAACAGCTTTGATAAAATGGTAACAAAAAGCACCTTTTTATCCTCCAGCTTGTTTTACATTGCAATAGACCATTGTTATTGTAACCCATCGGAGCATGCAGAGGTTTTCTGCACTGTTTCAAAAAAACTGTTTAAACATTTGTTTTTAAGGCATTCATGAGATATAATCAGTGTGTGCGTGTGTTTGTTTTGAGGTTTTCTCTCTCTCTGTCTCTCTTTTTTCCTTTAGATGTTTTTTGCAGTTATTATTTTACCTGTTGGTCGTTTTGTTGCGTTAATGACAGGGTTTTTGTTGTACCGTTTCACATAGAGGTGAATGCTTCTTCCGAAAAGCACACGTTCTTTAAAATGCTATCAAGAGGAGAATGTACAAGTTGACAAGTAGTAAGAATCAGCGTTGTGGGGGGAGTTAAAAAAAAGCAGACTCTTGAACATTCATGAAGCAGCACCCAAACAGTCAGCTTTAATGAAGGCAATCAAGTCTGTAAAGCTAATTCAAAGACAGACATCTAACATGCTGATTTTAATAAGCTTTTAAAAGGCAATCTCTAACTTTTAAAAGTCTCTCTTTTTAATTTAATTGTTTTTGGTTCATATATTGCCAAAACAAACACAGCCACTAAAATATGTTTTCAATATGTATAAATGGTGTATCTAGACAATGTTTGAAATTAGTCTTGTATTTTTTATTTTATTTTGGATGGGGAGGGGGAAAAGAAATTACTTCAAATGAGGTTAAGAAATTCTCCAAGCATTATTAAGCCATGTTATTTTTTTGTAATCTTAATTCGTTTGAGGTGTATAAATATTAATGTATATAGACTTGCCTACAGACATCCTTTAAAAAAACTGACTCCTTCACCTACACCCAGGTTTACTAACATGTAGGTGAAGCAAACACATGGGCAGATATTACACCAGTGCTATTAAACTGCTAACCTTATCTTTATAATGGAGTTAAATGGATCATAAGAAAAGCAAGAATATTATTAAACTTAGACAAGTTACTTCAGGCATTTATTCAAAGATCTAACCCTAACTTTTGTGTCTGGCAACAACAAAAAAAGACATACCTAAAAAAATTGTTTAGTGTGTTATATGGTTGTGGCACTTTTACATACTACGGTAGATGAATGTCAGATATCTCCATGTCAAGCAGATTTCCTAATTTGTCATTGACATCCCTTGTTGCTTTTAGGGCCAGATTTAGGAGTCATAAGTTTAATTTATGTGGTTATCCACTGGAATGGTTTTCTATATACTTTTTTATACGACCTCTAAAGCATCACCCAAAGTTCTCAGTTTGGTATTAGAGTCACATCAAGTTCAGAATTTGAAGAGTTAACAGAAACTTGGTTATAATATGAAGGTTTTTCCTCCAGCCCAGGTTTGAAGCCGCATAATTATGCTCAACTGCTGTTGTTTGGAAAGGGCAAACAGCATCTTAGGCACAGAACAATGAAATTACAGCTGAGATTTAGGTTAGCAAAAGCCGTCTTCTGCAGGCTTTTATGATTCATTATTTCCCATTAAATACAGTATTAGAAGTGTACACCAGATAGCTCATGGTTGCTGCTCTCAGAGCACATTATCTATATTACACAGGTCTGGGGAGCAGAATTAGAAAACTTTGGGGGAATGAGCAATATGTGTTTGCTGATAGAAGTACCATATGGCTCATCTTCCTCAATTGCTTTCATTGCGACTCTGATGCTGGAGAAATTAAAGTTTTATTTGATGTGGCACAGCTTAATGAACTGTCTTCTGTTAGGAAAATTGAATATGTTTCCTGTTATTTGAGCACAGAGCCCTCATGGTTTTGGCTGATGAGGGATGCATTATGTATTGTTTATTTAGCATTTTGAAAACAAAAGGATGATATCGGAGGTAAAATTGATTACTGCAGGATGTGTTATATAATCACATTTTTCTTTTTCTCTTTTTTTTTAAATTTACAGTCCTGCTTATTATTTTAATGACAAGATCATTCTAGATCTCTGAAAGGGCCTTTGATACCCGCTACCTGGAATGTGTTTTATCTATAAGCAGCCTTATAATTCTTAAAGCTTGTGGAATAATATTTTGGAAGACAATGTACGTAAACTTGATTGGGGAACATCTATAGGGCTTTTTTGCAAGCTGTGAATGTTTCAACAGTGGGTTTATGTATGTTCTACCTGTGTTTTTAAAGGAATTGCTGTACCTTTTTGATAATTGGATGAGACAGCCACAAAGGAAAACTTAGACGTTGGTAATGCAAACTCCCACATTTTTAATTTTTAAATATGCAAGAGAGGTTTTTGACTATACAGCCATACTGTAGAGAAAATACTTCACTTCAGTAAGGTCAAAATAGAAGGGGAAGGAGAAGATATGTATGATGTACCAGGTAACATATGACCTATGTTCTCTGCTGGCGGAACTCCATTCAGCAAGAACTTGGTCCCATGAAGTTAGTCTGAAAAGACAGTTAAAAATAATAGAAAGTATTCTTGATACAAATTGCGTATCTGTTTTTAAAGAAAAGTGATTGAGGCACAAGTCTGCATTAATAGCAATAAATCAAACAATTTAAGGGACTATGCACACCAATTTTTTTAAAGTTTATGGGGAGGGAGCTATATTTTAATTCTGCAAATGAAAATCTGAAACATTTCTGAAGGACTTCATTCCTCAGAAATTTAACTTTTAATCACTGTAAATATTTTTCCATTCCCTTTCACACTTCTGTTCCAATGACTCAAGAATACTGATCTTCAAAACTAGGAGGGAAATGAGGGGTTTAAAAAAAACTGTACAAATGAACCAACTCTCTTTCCTGACACATACCCTTTTCTGACAAAAAGGTAATTTATCTTATGTGTCTTGTGATGTTTTGAGGATTCTGGCAACTGTGCCTGTTAAACAAACTCTTCTAGGAATCTAAATACAGTCCATTAAAAGAGAAATGTCCAGCATGTTTATAGCCATTGGAGCAGAGCTGCAGTCCTTACTCAGGCAAAATTCCCATTGACGTCAGAAGGAGTGTTGCTTATGCGAAGACTTCAAAATTTTACCCAAAGGGTTCTTTAAAAAAAAAAAAATCACTGGCATTTGTAGGAGGATATTGCTCTTCAAATGTCTTGGAGCAAAGTGGTTAAGCAAAGCCTGCACAAACACTGACTAAATATTTTCCATTCTGTATAGCTCTTCAAACAGCTCGCTGCAGTATTTTCATGTAATCTCAAAAATATATATAAATTATAGTTTAGGGGAGAGAGAAAAAAGTACATTACACCCAATGCTGAAAACACAAAAAACTTCATTTTCAGACAGATATATTTCCTGGAAAAGTAAACGGTACATTTTTATGAAACGCTGTTCCATGACAGGAGTCTCCTTTGAGGAACACCATTATGCATTGTTATCAGCATGGCGTAATTTGACTGTTGACAAAGTATCTGTGGCAGTGAGAATGAAAGCAGTTAGAAGTGTGGCGGATTGTAATCAAGAAGATGCTTAGCTGTGCAACACTGCATCTTGAGCAGATTTGAATCAACATTGCCTTGAGGGGACACACACATACAAAAAAAGTCCATTAATTTTTAGTGGGAAAATTAGAGTGGCACTTGATGAAGTGAAATTTGACATGCGTTAATTGCTCTGCAGCTCTTCTAATTAGAGATTTTCAAATTCTTTTACTGCTGTCAGACTGATGGCACATTGTCTTGCTGGACAAATAGTAAAATTGCAAATTGGGCTGATCAAGAAGTTGTACTTAGGGATACTGGACTCTCCCCCACACCACCCCCCTCACTTTTTTTTCTTTTTTGTTTGATCACATTTTCTGTTTCTGATTTTTGTGGAAGAATTCTAAGTGCTATGGCCAATACCACCTAATGCAGGAATGTTGAGGGAGAAGAAGGGTTTTATTGTTCTCATCCCTAATAAATAAGAATAAATTCAGCTGAGCTTGCAAAAAACGTGAACCCAAAAGCAAAAGGAACTGAAACTAGCATGATGGGTAGATGAAACTTTTTTTATCTTACCTAAATGTATTAGCTTTTCAAACATGTTTCATTTATTGAAAAAAATAATGCAGCTAATTATTTTTACTATTTTGATGTAGGCAATGAGTTGCAGAGAATGGAAATCAGGTTCCCATTCACACTTTCAACTTGCCTGAAACATAAAATATCAAGACTGCATTTTACCCCTTTATATTTAAAAAAAAAAGTCAGTAGAATGTTGTCCAAACACAAGTATTGTGCCAAATCTAAAATAATGATTTTAGCGCCTTTTTTCCTCGATTCCCTTCTCCCTTGCTTAGCCTTTGAACCTCCCTTAATTCATTAACATATTGAATTTTTTCAATTTTCCATTTTCTTGCAATAACAATATTAATGCCGGGGCCAAGGCTTGATTGGAGCTAAATTACTTGTTACCTGCTGGCATTTATTTATATGGCATTGAATTATAAAGCTTTGCTATTGTCATGCCTGGGGCGAATTGTTTATGACACCAGTAATAGGAGTAATTGTTATTGTTGAAATTACCTGTCAGCTACCCATAGCAGTGGCCCTTGTCCCACTGACAAATAGTGACAGGGGAGAGGGATCCTCCACGCGTCCTCCTGATGACTTCTCCTCTGATAATAAGGAGTGCAGGGCCTCTGATAATTTGCCTGTCACTGTTGAGTGCAGCTCAGAGAGAGTTGGCCAAATTGTTGTCATTCACTTTGACAAAGACAGCAAAATGCACTGGTGCAGGAGGAGGATTATCAAAATAAATGAAATCGCTTAAACATCCTT
>NW_017729022.1:178364975-178418200 GCF_001723915.1 Gavialis gangeticus
TGTGGGGGGGTTTTACAAAAAAAAAAAATACCCTTAAAAACCCTTTTTTTTTTTGGGGCCCCCCCCCCCCCCCTCAAATTGCCTGGCTTTATGCAAGAGTAGTAAAATTGGAAGACATTTCATACCACCCTGGGTATCTATGTTCTTTACATGGGGAAAAAAACATAATCCAAGGCTTAGGCAGTTCACTTTCTATTATTCTAACCTGTTTTAAAAATTATACCTGCAGTCGGTAGTTGCTCAACAGTTGCATTGACTTGAGCTAGGATAAAGAAAAAATGGCTGATTTGTCTTGACGTTGTTCTTCTGTCTTGTCCTCACATTTCACTTGAGCGCAAAATGATTTTAAAAAGTCAGATATTCAAAAAATAGACAATGTTCACATTAAATAGTAGAGCAGAAAGGCATACCTCTGCCTCTCCAGGTTAGCCATGGAGCTCTACGCTTGTGTGCTATGGCATATTACAACAGAACCTGAATGATTTTACCTATTTCCTTTAGAGAATGAACTTCAGTGTCTAATAAAATAAGTGAAATTTGTTTTCAACCAGACAGGATTAGTGATAACAAGGTTTCAGAGGAAATGAAGAGACAGTGATGTTTGTTGGAGTTTGTAGCTTTTAGAGAACAAAACATATGATTTGGATGCGCAGAGAGGAAGTCCATACCTGACAGTACCTTTCTGCCAATGAAATCCTGCCGTGACTGAGAAATGCAGGTTTTTTCACCTTTACAGCACAGTCATTAGATCAACCCAAGGAAGTGTTCATTTGTTAAAAACACTGTAATAATGTTAAGAATATAGTTTCATGCTGAAACCTTCATGTCCTACCAAATACAAAAAATCATTAGCACTAGATCTTTCACATATCATTTTATAGCAGCAATAATTACTTCCTTATTGGACTTTACCAGTCAGGTAATAACCAGCTAGAGCATTAAGCACCTTCAGTTCTGCCCTAGGCCCTTCAGTCCTTTAGCTAGTCATTATCTGATCAGCAAAACCTCCAAACAAGTCACTATTGCATAATTTTATTGGCTGTAACAATGTGGTTTTGTCTACATAAATATCTGCAGATGATAGCATATTCTACATAGCTGAGTCATACATTTATTTACATTGATGCATGTTCTAATAAGAAGTCAGTTCGAATCACTGTTGAGGAATATTGTATGCATGGAATAAATCTGCTGAATTTGACTCAAATGTGAACATAACACAGACAAATAAAATGTTTCCTTCATAGCTATACTGTGAAAACAAATAATTTAGGCAAAATTATCAGATACTTTGATCTTTCCATGAAGCAAGTGCAAACAATGTTTTAAAAGCAGACAACTAAATTTAGTAGGGCTTGAATAATTGATATGCTAGTGTGGCAGTAGATAAAAACTTATGTTTCTCATCATTCCAAACCATTTTTCCTCCAAATGAAGTTGCTTTGTTTGTGGTTAAATATTCTGAAGATGTCCACTTAACAAGTAGAAAATCGTGATGCCATTAAGAGGTTATCCTTAGTAATAAAAAGACTCAAACATGCCTAGGAATGTGATCTCTATTGCAGATAATTTTTAAGAATGTAACATGTCCCTGCTTTGTCTAGGGAAGAGTCATGTAAGTGATCCCAAGAGAAAAAATAACACGCATTTTAAAATGAAGCTATTTAAAATGTGTAACATATTTCAGTGTGTTACGTGAACCTTGCTGTTTATGTTTTTCCTTTAAAGTTTAAATTAAGCCTCCTAGGAATGGGTATGTATCTCTTGCTTCTGGTTCCATCTGAAAACAAAATACATTTTAAAATGGATATTTTACAGTATTCCAGTACAGTTTAACATGCAATAATAATTGTACTCTCTTGTTTCTCCCATCTTTAAATACAGGCTAATTTGAAATGTAAACTTTTAGCAAATAGCAGTTCCTTGTGTAGCTGAATTGCTCAAGTGACTGGCAGCAATTTCTTTTTTTTATCTTCCATGTAACATTTTTAAATACCCATCAGTGTCAAAAGAAACTGCACAGATCACTGTTGCTGTTCTAAATAAGGCAGAGCAATGTTAAGAAAAATGTCAAAAAAAATCGCAATGGATTAAAATGACATTTCTGCACCATGTCAGTGTGGATAGCAAAGCTCAGTGTTTTGCATAATTTCAAAAGGTATTCTTCATAAAACATTCAACATATAAACAGGCTGAGGGGCTTTGTTTTAAACATGTAAGATTACAATTGATGTTAGGAACAATTAATAAATTGCCAGTTAATCCTGTGTTATTATTTAAGATGTATTTTGCAGTTACAGATTATAAAAGAAAACAAAAGAAACTGAGATACATTTTCACATCCATGTGCAATCTAGAAATAAAAAAGCAGTTTCCAGTTGCCCTTTCTTGTTTTGTTTTGTTTTTTAATTCACTTTTGCATGTGCTTTCTGAACAAACTGGATTAGCTGTATTTAAAACAAGAGATAAGGAACAGATTTTTATTACTTTAAAACATTCTTCAAGGTTTACACAGTACTGTAAATACATTTATGCTTGGAACTATGTTTTCCTTTTTATTGGCACTGCATTGTAGAAGTAAAATAACCATGTAGTAACACAATTAAGGAATGAGTAGTTAATGGAGAAAATATTAAGACAGACAGCATTTACCATTTTTTTTTCTGGTCACATGTTGGGATTGCTGACTGCGAATCTGATGTTAGTTTTGCAGAAAAATCGGAAATTATGATAAAACTACTTATTTTAAATGCAAGATCCGTTCTTGCACTGCACTGAAAAAACATAATGAATATAGATAAGTAAAAAATAATGGGATTATTGTGATGATAGGATCAAGGATGATATCAGTTGAATTTGAGTGTGCACTTTTTCAAAAACAGGTACCAAAAAAAAGAATTTAGACAAATTTGCTTCTTAACCTTTAAAGATTTCCTGCCTATTCCTGTATGTCCTTTATTGCATTAATTTTTTATTTAAATTACACCATTAACTGGATATGAATTTATCAAGAATACATATATTGATTTATAAAACAGTATCATTAATTATTATAATAGCTAGATGTAGCTGATATTACAAAGCCATTTAAAGGTTTTTAATATAACTTGGACATACATAGATAGATAGACATTACGTACAAGACTACAATTTAAACTGGCTACCAGCAGTTAATGAAATCCTTGATTTATATTCTAGTTTAGAGATTGATTATATTGTTGCTTTGTAAAACTATTTATATTATGTCATTTTTCAAAGGTTGTCTCAATAAAAAAGCAAAATAAAAAAAGCATTCTATTTTCAAAGCAGATTTTGTTTTCTATATTTTAAATGCTGCTGATAATAATTTATTATGAGTTGTGAGACTTGTCATTTCCATAGAAGAGTTGGTTTTCTTGATGGCAGCTTTGTTGCAAATGCACAATTTCACATACTCATCCACTTGAAAAAAAAGGTTCTCTTTTCAATAACATTGTGTTTATTTCATAAAACATAAAATCAACAAAATGTCTTTCTGGCAGAGACTTCTCAGGCATATTTTTTAAGGTGTGGAAAAATGGGACTTACCCTAATGCTGCAAAGCAGGCAGTCACGGAGAACATTTTGATTTAAAATGCAATCTGAAGAGAAGAAGAGAAAAATAAGGAATGATATTAACAAACAACAAAATAACACTCTCCAGTTACTTCTAACATGTTAATCGATTAATTAATACATTGAAAGTTTAAATCTTTCACATTGTTCTTGAGGGGCTATGTCTCTTGACTCTTTATTTATATCACTTATTCTTGTCTGGAAACATATGTTACCGATTTATTGTAGTATTTTTACTGTTAGCCAGACAAATGTAAGGGCTAGCTGAGAAAGGTAGTTTCATCTGATGAGTTTAACAATTGCAGGGCATCCTTTAAGGTTAGCCAATAGGCTCTTTTGAAGCTATAATACTCACTATTAACCATTTTGATGCTGAAATATTTTTATTGTTGAAGTTTGGTCTTTCCTATTATGGATCTCTGTGTTTTAAATATGTATACAAGATAAAAATACAAAATATTGTTTGGAAAGAAAAATGCATGCCAAATACTTTTTTCTTATGTGTCTTAAACCATCTTGTAACATTTTCATATGATTAGACATTAATTTTTCTCAGTACAAAGTAGGACTTGGACCAGTGGGAAACATATTTTAGTGAGCAGTCATCAACTAATTCTTTACTGCATTACAAATGCAAACAAATATTCATTTCAGTTTAAGCATTCAAGTTTCTCTGATATAATTACTAACAGCCCCAAACAGTCCTGAAGCTTTTTTCCTTTCAAGAATGTAACTTATAAAATGAAAATTATTTTTTTTACTAGATGCCCCAGTAACTAACATGATGTTAAACATTAATGGTCAACTAGATTTTGTATTTTTCAAGAATATGTAATGATTAAAGGGCTTGTTCTGAAATAAAAGGTTGCGTTTCCAGCTTTGTTTCTGATCCATTTTGTACTGCAAGTAACACTAGCAGCCTTGCTTCTATACCAGAAAGCTTATGTGCTGTCACTTCAAACATGTTCATTTACTTGTCATGAGTCTCCTTCTTTAATAAATATATTCTCAGGCTCTTGAAGCTGTTTTAATGTTGAAGCTCATCGTTAACTTCTGGAAGCCAACAGGTTCCAAGTTCCTACCATTTGTGCGGGAATATTTAGTAATGTAACACCCAATCCCTGGCCACAAGAGAGTAACTGAGCCCATTATACCTACCTATGAATTCCAGCCCATGTGAGAGAACCACGTCTGGGTGTTTGGAGACACTTGTAACACCAAGGACCAAAGGGATGCATTAAAGGCAGATTTGTAACCCTCACTCTGGATTTCCTTGCTCTTGGTGGTTAACTCAGATCCTTGGTATTAGTGGGAACTACTATAGATTTATACTTTAATTTTCTTGCATTTTTATATTCAGGAAAGCACATGCTCAGAGTACTGGGTATATGCTGGGCATATAGTACCAGGATTAATGTTAATTTAAATATAATTTGTAAATAAAGCACCAAATGCTTTTAAAAAGGATTTTTGACATCATGGATCAGGACAATTTTTCCAATGGCATTTATGGACCCCTTACAAAATATCACATAATTCACAGGGAAGCTGTTTTATTTGACTGGGATGAGGACCGGGGAATGGAAAGCCATAGCTAATTTCCCAATAATAGCTCAGCTGTTATTTTTAATTATGAAAATGGCCAAATGCTTCTATTATAGATTCAAGCTATGTGGAAAACTAAAATATGCAAAAAAGGTTTAAGGTAGCAGAATGCAAAACTTGTGTCTGAAATCTTTTTTTTTTTCCCCTTTAAAATCATCAATATTTTAGATTTTTTTTCAAAATTTTATTTGTATCCAGCTGACCATATGCAATGACTTTCATCTTCAGGTGAATCCTGGACTGTTAATTTAATCTCCTGAAAATCCACTGCTAGCCCTGGAGACGTTGAGAACTAGTACCACAAGTACTAGTTAATTAAGGGACCTGAAACCGATTTTCCCCACCCCCCAACCCAGTTTTATTTAGGCAGGTGTCATTAATGTCCTGGATAGATATCAAAGACTGTGTTCCATTTAGGCTACTAAAACCTTGTGTTTATTGCTACCATTTAATTCTATATTTAAGCGAGTTTCCGGCAACCTTCTGGTTGTGCTAGAAACCTCCCTAGCACTTTTGTTATGGCTGTTGTACTTTTTTTGGGTGGGAGGGGGAGGGAGAAGGGGGAGAGGGGTAGGTCTCTCAATCACTCTATTTCTGTTTTGTCCATCACCTTGGTTTCTTTCCCCTGTTTTTGACCTGCACTTTTTCTGGATCAGACACTGGCAGGTTGAGAGGTAATAAGAACCAGATGGACATAGTGCAGAAATTGCCCAAATGGGTACGAGAATGTGGGGAGCTGTCAGGCATGGAGAGAAGCTGGAATTTTTCAGCAATAAAATGGGATTTATCACCACTCTACCACAGTCATTGCCGACAACCGTTTACCTTGACAGAAACCCCATTCCAATAGGCCACTCCAATGCAGATTTTTTTTTCCAAAGAGTGATGATTGGTATTTGTTCTAAGGCTCAAATGGCCTGCACTAAAGGTGAAGCATTAGGCCAAAGTCCTGTATTCCCTACTGAGGCAAATGAACCTGCTAAAATAAGTTCCTTCCACAATAGCTGTGTAATTGAAACCAGAAAGTGAGAGAATTTGATAAATTGCTTGACCCTGAAGGAATGTTAAGGTCATAAATTTTCATTGCATGTTTTTGCCTCTCTTTTTTTTTTTAATTTATTTTCATATATTGATTATATTTTGTATTTTTTTTCAGAATTTCAGCAAGCTTAAGCCACTGCCTGTTGGGGAAGGATGATAAAGCAACAATTAAATGGTTTAGAGAATTGTAACCAACATCCTTCCAAGATGGATCAAGGACACAAAGTATTAATGAATGGCAGTTTGCATGCATTGCATTTTAGGAACACACTGCACAAACTACTTAGAACTTGAAACGGGGATGCAATCCCAGATTATATTTTTTTAAATCATATGGTACTGCAAGAATGAAAAAGTGTTAAAAAAAAAAAAAAAGCCTGCAAATAATTTATAAACATCAACCACTCATTGCCACTCTTACCTTTTTGCTTCTATTGCCTTGTCTTTTGTTGACCTTAAACCAATGGCATTAGTCCTGAAAAATGATTATTGGCTTTATTAAACCAAATGTGCAGATTTTTTAAAATATTTTTTAAACCAAAGCATCTTACTATTAAAACATACATCCAATAAAAGAAAAGTAAAATATCAACAAGGCACACTTCTCTGTGCCTACCGCTACAAACACAAGCTAAAATAACAGACTGAGCCAGTGATTTTTATACCACAGGAGCAAAATTTCTCAGCACTGTAGTAGTTTTATTTTCACAACTGAATGAATTGTGCTATATTATAGTAACTGGGCTTTATAATCTTGCTGCTTTTTCCTGGCTTGACTATAACATTTCAGTAGCTATAATCACACTATAGCACTTCGATAAAGCACTACACTTTACATAGCCATACATACTTAACCCAACATGCAGCAAGTTAAATAATCATTAGCACAGTAACCCATTGCTATCAAAAACTTATTGGTCCTCTAAATTTTAAATTAATGGCCTGTCTTCCTAGCTGTGTGCATCTGGTTTTGAACTGCTTCAGTATGAAGTCATGGATATATTATCAGTACACGTTAGACAATTTTTATTATTGGCATTTCAAGATTAAAAAGCCACAAAAGCGAATGGTTGTTGCTGAATTGTTCTATCCCTAGACCTCTGAGTCTAAAACAAACCAGTCTGAGTGCTAATTATCAGCCGATATTTGACAAACCAACTATAGTGTTCATGTCATAAGCATAGAGTCAGGTTATCATGCCTAAAAAAAAATTCCACAAAGCTAAGCAAATGGGTGAAAAAAAGTTAAAGATGCATAAAATCTCAGCTAAAGGAGGCTGAATAATACACCCAAATTTTTTGAGAATTTAGGATGCTTTTCCCCTTTCCCCTTAAAAAGACCCTTCAACGTTTTTTTCCCCTCAAAATTCACTATTTTTTATGATGGAATAATTTTTGGTAAGTTGAAAATAGTTATATATACAGCAAATGAAGTTAGCATCAGTCCTGTTCCAATTAGAGATGAAAGAAGAAAACACTTGGAATGTAACCTAAAGATGCAAAATAAAATGACACATTAGTGTGAGAATTTTAATATGTTACTATGTAAATAGTTTACTAAAAGTTCTCAAACTACATGCCTGTCTTCCACTTTATAAATGAGAGAATATTCTAAGGTGCAAGTGATGCAGCTTAGATGTATATTTCTGACTGAGATTTTTCATGATTAAAATGTTTCTTCGTGCCTCCACTCAGGATTTTTGTTGCAGAGCTGCTTCAGACCAAAAAAGTATAAATCTCATAAGTATAAATAAAATATGAATAGAAAATGGCTTCCATCACTAATATTTTTGCAAACTAATGTTCAGCTGATGCAACTCAATTTTATTTTGCATCACATTAGTGTCATAATGGTAATGACTGGCCTTTATTCACTAACAGTTTGAGTCAGCACTTTGAGACATTTTTCAAATTAGGTCATACTGCAAATTTGTGGCTGATACAAAGGTTGATTAAGAGAGCTTCACAATTTTAAAGTGATGTTGTGTGAGGAGAATTAAGCCTTGTGCGATAGTTCCAGGAAATGTGAGCAACCATAACTAAGCAGAAATAATGTATGGGCCATAGGGGGAGAACATATTTCCACAGAGTGCTTGAAGTAATACTCATTTACAATTTAACAAAGTCCTCTTCCTGTTATGGAAGAATTGTATTATGGGTCTTGAAAACAAGCAATGAATTACAATAAGGACATAGAAAGATGTTCACTGCTCTTGTTTCACTGAAAGTCAGTTCTCCTCTTCATGTTCCTTTGATCTTGTCAATAAAGACCTTTTTTATTCCAAGAGAATTGTCTCCTGTCTTTCTGAAGTTAAAATGATCCCGTGTCACATCTAGACCATTTACCCATAATGTAACAATTCCGAGGTGAGGCTAAATTGCTATGTAAGCTAATGCTGAAAAATTATTAAGCAGGTTTTCAAAAAGTGACCTGCACTGGTCACTGGGGTCTAATTTTCAAAAACAGTTCAACTCTTATTTAGGGCAGAGGCTGAAAAAAGTGTCTGATTATCCAGAGAGCTCAGCACCTAACAGCTTCAGTTGTTCTCAGCGTTTTAGTCCAAAGAAACTAAGGAAGTAAGTTTTTCGCTGTGAGCTGTTGGGTGCTGAGTACTTTTGAGTATCCAGCCACTTCAATTTGCCTAAGGAGGAACTGAGCTCTTGTGAATTCTGTTTCATGGGATGCTGCCATTGTTGAGAGGCCAGAATTAAACCCAACATCCTGTGGCATTCATCATTTTATTTTTCTAATCCCTGTGCTGTGAATTAACAACTGGTGAGAAGCGGGCTTTTTCAGTTGGACATTGTTTGGTTTTAACTTTTTGGACCACTTGACAAAACAAGAAGAGCTATCATTAACATGGAGTGTGCTGCATCAAGGGTAGGAAGGAAACTATGGGAAAGGCTCTCATTCCAGTTGCACGGGAACAAACTCAAAGCCACGACACTGGAATGAGGGTTTACTCAGGTAAACTGAGACTGGAATCCCATAAGCAAATTTTCTATGCTTATATCAATGATGGTGATTTCAAGATTGAACCAAATTGAAATGAAAGGAAAGTGATTTTAAAAATCCAATCTGAAAGAACAATCCCCTGCTTTAGGCCTATTTTTGAAGATTAGAGAGCTGATTCACATTCGCCTTTATATTTCCTTTAGTTTCTTTAAACCAGTGTCCCTGGACTTACATTTCTGATGTGGGCAGCTGACTTTATTTCACGTTTTTGATGTGATCACCCACAGCCCTTTCCGTTCTCCATACGTTTCTGGATTCAGTCACTTTACCCACAGACCTCTCTGACAGTACAACACCTCAAATCCCTCCAAGTGGCAAAGTCTATTTTATTCCCAGTCACTTTCAATTTGCCTTTAGGGTTTCTCTAAAGGTTTTAGCGAATGTGATTTCTAAGGACCAAAACTAAAGGAGGGGGAAAGTGGCAAGCAGGCCACAAATAAGGAGGTATCATAAGCCACAAAAAGGAGTTCCTGTGAGTGGTATTTTTGAAAAGTGCCCAACTAAGGACCTACATCTCTAATAGCTGTAATTGTCCATGTTTAAATGTATGTTTATGCTTCTGTCACTATAAGCTTTTCTTCAGAGTAAAGGATAAAAAACTATTAAATCTTTAAGCAAACTCTAAACCAAAAAAAGGAGGGGAGAAGGATTTATTTGGCCTTTATCACAACAAATCTAGCTTTGGGCCTGAGCCTAGAGAACTTGTTTAATCTCCCTCAGACTCCAGTAGGTGTGTGCAAAGGTAAATGCTATTGATCAGCCATATTGCCAAGCCCAAGCATTCAAAACCCATGAATCAGCCATCAAAAAATTAAATCATGCCTGAGTGGCTTAACACAATCAGGAGAGGTTTCTAAACTAATAAATAAGTAAATATAGCTCCTAAGCCTAAGGGTGAAATTATAGCATGCTTTCAAACTCTTTTGTAATGCCAGAAGGGAAAGGAAGGTGACTGAAATTCTCACAAACACTTCAGTCCAGGAACTGTAGCTAAAAGGAAAATGGTAAATTTCACAAGACTTGGCAACTGTGCATCTTGCCCACAGTGTCTTGCTACTTCTTATTGTAAATTTCTTTGTGACTGCTAGCTCTTAAATGAGGTCTACAAGCATTTCTATCCGTGAGTGTGGAAATCACACTTGTACACAGCACCAGGACCATCTATGCACTTCTCAAATGTGGCCCCGAGTGAACAATTCACAGAGAAGAGCTTTCCCTACCTAACATAGCCGGTTTTTCCTGTTTGTAGAACATCTATGAACAGAAAACTATTTTTATCATTTTAAAAGTTGATCAGAAGACATTTCTGCCAACTTTCAATGTTATGGCTCATTTGTGACTAGCTCTTGGACTGTTCGCTAGGGATGGCATTCATCTCTAGGCCAAAGGCTCACATAAGACTCAAAACAGTGCTAATGTAGGACTTAAAAATCTACTCAGGACTCTCACACTTTATTTCTAGAGAGGGTAAAGTTCACCTAACTGTGCAGTCCAACTTCCCAGTGACTTAAATGGGAATTGGACTGGACCTTGCTTGAACTATTAGTCATTGGTCAAACAAGTCATATGGTATGGTTTCTGTTCCCTCACAGCCTAAATGGTGCCAATGTAACCCACTGTCCTCCATGTTAAGTGTCCCAATCTAGCCACTGACTCCAAGAAGACAGAAGTCTATTGCAGCTATCAACTGTTTGACTCATGCTTTTAGTGCTAGGGGTCCCAAGTTCATGCCCCATGAGGGTAGTCATTACACAAGCACTTCCAGTGAGAATACCTGAATAAGCACATTTTAAATTCCGCGTCTGCAAATAATCAGACATTAGATTTTCTGTTGGTAAAACTTACATGGATGTTCATGGAAAGGGAACACAACAGGGGCCCAAGCAGGCTCATTCTGATTTTAGTTTGTATCTAAGTATGCAAATATTTTATGGAAACATGTTTGCAGTATTCCCCGGGTTCTAATTATTTCTCCACTAGCTAGCTAGCTAAACACATACGTACATACATACACACAGATATTTCTATCTAACTATGTTAAGAAACAGGTACCCAAATCTGATAAATAAGTATATGTTGTTCTGTAGGAATCGTTCCTTAATATGCTTTGCTAGCTCTACCTTGCCTACCAAAATGTTTTTAAAATAATAATCTTAAAGACCAAAGCAAAAAGCACTCTTTCTTTGCTGCAGACTGAATTCATTTAATATTTAACAAAAAAAGATTTAGGGCCAGAGTCAGGCCTCTGGAGTCTCTGTCATGTAAAAGGAAGAGAAAATCCAAATTCTTTCAAATTCCAAATGGATTTTGCAAGGTTGGCAATTGGAAAAAGTGGCTAAACCAAGCCAACTTGATGCAAAAGTCACTGAGATTAAATTAACATGGATCTTCACTGTAACTTTCTCCCAGATTTAAGAGCAGAATTGTACCTTGGGCAAAATTCACACCTGCACAAGGCCTGTTGAGCTCAAGTAGGACTTAGTAATACAGAGGTACAGGCACTCTCTCCATTGGAGTAAATTCCTTTAGTGTCTACATTTATTTCATTTATAATCACAGAAATGTCAGGCCTGCTGTCAGGCAAGTGATAGAGAATAAATCTGATTTATTTTCACAGATGCTTACTAGGGGCTAGATTGTTCCCAACCTCTTCCCTAAGTGTGTAAAATTGAGGGAAGAGGAGCCTGTCACAAGTGCAAGCCACTTACTTTCCTGAGCAAAAGTGGTATTGCCTATTGACAGCAGTGATGAAACTATGCGCTTTTAAAGAATATGAGGAAGTAGCCATCAGTGCACCATATTTGCGTGCCAGGCAGGATGCACATTACAGCCCTGATAGAATTGCAGTAGACACATTTCCTTACACCCTCCCTGAGATACAGCATCTCCCCAAGGTCCCACAGAAACTAAATGAGTCCAGCCAGCCTACATGGGCCAGTGCTCACTGAGATGGACCAGGCCTGGAACATCACAACACCTGGAGCATCTTTTCAACCCCTGTGATGTCTTGCCTGGAAATTAGCTTAAACCACACATAAAATGAGTGATAGAATTTTTATTTAGCTAAGTGACTGGGGGTGGCCAGCTCAGTTGACTAGATGAAAGGAGCATCTAGTTAGCTAAATTTATTAATATGCACTTTTTTCAGAACAGATACAGCTACATTATGGAGGTGAAACATGACTTTTGATGATCAAGCATGCAGTGATTAAATAAGGTTAATCCTCATTTTATATGCTAATAGGATATTTATAATCTCAACTGCATATCCAATTTAGCTATTTTATTCTCTGTTGTTAAGAAAGTACTTCTTATTAGTGAAAGAGAATACCCCTATGTTCTCTGCAGATGCTGCTTTAATTGGGCTCAAATGCATTGTGTGTAATTAGTCCACTTCTTTAATATTTCATCCATAATTACACCATGAACAATGTGCTTAAATTTCATAAAGGCTGCCAGTTTAATTTTTTAAAAGAAATAATTAATTAGTGACCTTTCACATGTCCCAAATGGTTTTGATTTAAATCTAACCCCATCCATAAGTAACCACGAAGGCCCACATTTTCAAAATGGGGCCATAACCAGTTTCACACACACACTTGATTCCCAGCAGAGCTAAGCACCTGGAGCAACTCTTCTCTTCAACTGAAGTTGACAGTGCTCACTGTGTCTGAAATCTCAGATCTAATGTGTCTCAAACTGGGTACCAAACACAGTGAGCAAAAAAATCAGTGACTCCCTTTAAAAAATGTGGAATATAGTGGATGATGAAAATTTGGTATTTAATTCCAGCTCCGTATCATCTACTTAATGAATCATTTCTAGTGTTGCACTCATTTGAAAGAGGGAAATGAATTGCCCTGTGGTACAGTATTCCTACATCATATAGTTTTAGTACAGTCAATGCTTATTTGCAGTGACAGCAGGTAAGAGCAACACCTTCTGAGCAGCATTTCTCCTACCATGTATTCAGACATTCCCTAATAATTCCAACAGTGGCACAGCACCAGTGCACTGACAGGTTTTTACCAAAAGACATCAACTATACCCGTATTGCTTCCTTTCTCATGTCCTTGTGACAAGGTATTTAGCAGTATTCACAAATTCGTTTGAATTTGACATGGCCACACCATGAGCACTTCTGCTATGACCTTGACCTCTCGACCTCTGGGCTTCCAGCTGCCTACCCCAGTGTCCATGCCACTGGAGTGGGGTTGTACCAGTATTAAAAGTGCTGAGTGTGGTACAGTAGAAAAATTAACCATGCTTCTACCAACCTAAAGGACTTCCTGAAAAGTGACTTTGTGCAAAGCATCACTGTAGGGATGTGTCTGTTTTGTGACTATTTCCAGAGTGAATTTGCTCCGTTCCACAAGTTCTAACGGCACACACAGCCTGGCATCTGAAAATCAAGCTGGGTTCTTTCAGAATATCATATCATAACCCATAGCAAAGTCTGCAGGAGAAATGCTTCCCTCAGTAACACCTGTGTTAACTCCACTATCCACAAATTATGCCCCCAGTTACACCTGTGCAAACCTATTGCCTGCAGTGGCATTTCAAAGGGGTAATTGAGGATACTATATGATGACAATGCTGTTATACAGCTGGCCCTGAAACTAGAATTTAGTTAATCATTCTGCTGATGTTGTGTGAGCCAAAAACAAAAAATCCATTTCATTCTCCAAGAGCTGTGTTGGTTCAGCAAGGCTGAAATAAAATAATAAATAGTAAAAGCTCAGGGCCAGATCTTCAGCAGAAGTAAATTGAGCTACACTGATTTACACTTGCTAAGTACCCAGACCTTGCTGCTTCACTTGGATAAGCTGACAGGACTCAGCACATATAAAAGGAGCAGACTTGCCGAGCAAGAAGGGTCCGTTTTTACGCACGGTCACATTTCAGATCAGAGCTATGCTGTACAGATGTGTAATTGTTTGGCACAGCAAGTCTTCTTTCTGAGGGCTTTGTTACTTTCTGGGAAATACTTTTGGGCTGTTATCTCATGCCATCCATCTCTGTGAATGAAGAAGATAAAAACCCAGTGAGTTCCCATGAGCAGGGACAGATGGAGAGAGCTCTACCTCCCCCCTCCTTTACCTCCTTTTATGCAGAAATGCATAACATCCACCTTCTCTCATCCTCCCTGCCCTCTATAAGATGTTAGAAGCTAAGGTACAGCAGTATCTCTGAAAATTTACTGACCTTTCTGCTTTGTGAGCTTCCTCAACAGGAGCAGGGGTAGATCCAGGGAAAAGGGTGGTACAGTCTTGTCTCCCTATGATTCTTGCCCTACTCAAAAGTTATAATAAACGGCCTGTCAGGGACAACCACGTATCTATTCAGGTGGAGCAGCAGGTGAATGACTTCATGGCTCGTTATTCTCAACTTTATTCTTGCTAATCTCTTTACTTCAGAGGTGCTAACAACCCTTAATCTTCCACTAATCACCAATCACCAATATCTTCTACAGTTGTCTGTTATCTAATCCTGATAATGTTTCTCTCTTTACCTCCCCGAGCATGTCCAATGAAGGTGTGCCACTACCTAGGAACCTGTACAGGGTGGCTTTATTCCTATCAAATTCAAACCTATAACAAATGAGAGACAAGGAGGGGTAAAGGCAAGCAGAGCTATGTAGTGCAGTACAGTGGTTAGAGGGAGTTGCAAAGGTGAGGTAAAGACGTACTGGAGTGATCCTTTCCTGGGTTCCTCATTGCAAGAGATGATGGAGGCTGTCAGATGTTGAACCACTGCAACATAAAGCCAGGCATGAGTGGACCCAGAGGGTAGAGGTGCTTCAAGTGAATGAAATGAGTCTTCCCTGGTCCCCACCTGTTTATTCTGCACATCAAGGGTGAAGGGCAGTGGAGGCCATCTATGGGGCATGCTGTGGGAAGGGGGATAGATATAGCCATACCCCCAAATGCCTCATGTTTGGGAAAAGTGTTTGAGAGGTATTCTGAGGGGAAGAGCTATGAGGGGTCATGGGCACCAAGGGGCTTTTGAGGAGATGGGCCTATGGGGTAGAGAGGTACGGGTGAGGCAGGGCTGGGGCATCATGACGGTGGTGGGGCTTGAGGAGATGGGTGGTGGGGCTCATGGGGGTGAGATGGCGTATAAGGAGTTGGAAAGATGAAGGATCGTGGCTGAGGGGAGCCCAGGGGTTGTGAGGGACTACAATGAGGTTTGGCTGCTCAGAGGGGCAGGGGAGGGCTCAGTAGGGTGTGAGAGGGGTGTAAGTCATAATAGGGATGAGTCTGTGCAAGGTACAAATGGCTTAATAGGAGCAATGAGGGGGAAGAGTTGATCTCAGTGGGATGTGATGGGGATTCTGGAGTCTGATGGGGTTTTTATTAGGGCTGAGCATGGGGGATGTGTGGAATAGCAGGGGGTGCCAGCAGGTATTTGAGGTGGCAGGGGCAGTGTATAAAGGGCAGTGAGGGGCTAGGCTGGGAGGTAACAGCTGTACTCCCCCAGCCCCAGGTGCCCGCCCCACCCTGGACCTGGTAATTGGCCCCTTCCCTCCCCACCAACTTTGTTATAGTTTCATAGGTTCGTAAATGTTAGGGGCTGGGGTATTTGTTTTTGTTTGGATCTTAAACTCAATAATATAGTCCTGGGCTCCTAACATATTAGTAAAGCTTCTTGTTTCTTTTTTAACTGGGGAAATAGGTGTTGTGTTATGTGATGATGCATCACACCACTCACAACCCCCTTTTCAAAATCCAAGAACTGCCCATGAGAATCAGTTACTGATTGATTTTTGGGGAGGTACAGCAACAGCTTATAAGGGACCACCCTGCCAGGCAGCAGTGTGCCCCAAGGGCAGCCATCTTGATGGGGAGGAGTGTGCCCTGCTAGGAGGTCCACTGCCTCAGAGGAGAATTGTCCTCCAGCTTTTGGGGGTTCCTGGGCAAATGACAGACTGAGGCAATATCTACACCCCATCATAAGAAAGAAGCCACTATGAGAAGCCCAGGCAACCTTACTCCTCCAGAACGATCTCAGGACATATGGAGTTAGCATCCTGAAGATGTCCTTGGGCCTCCATGTTTTCTAAATACCCAGCCATCCACTAAGTTGAGGGTGCTGGACCCCCTGCTACCATCATGAGGTGAAACAACCCCAAGGATGAACTGGAAGGAAGTGTATATCTACACTGCCCATGATAGTGCAATGAAGAGTTATTGGAGCTCTCTCTAAATGAACTAAGTTGCGTACCAGTAGCAGTCAAGCAATGGGATTGCACAGGCTAATTTACCTGGTTTCTAACTTAAAGTCATTAATCTTCCCCCCAAGTTCTTCCCTTGAATGGAAACAGAACACACATACGCATCCTGTACACAAAGTGGCACAGCTTATGCTGCAGATATATACCATGTTAAAACCAAGTGACTTTCTTGTACCATTTCATGCATACAGCTGCATATATCCACTCATAACTTTCCTTTTGAAAAGCCAGTCCCACCCCAGTCAGGCCTGAATCCCACCAAAGAGTCATTGGTAAACAAGTGAATTTTTTAAGTGAGTGTGTTGAGGAGGGCAGGGAAGGGGAAGGTTTGTTTTGGGTGTCTTCTTGTCTCCAGAATTCCATCTCCATCTCCATCTTCATCTTCCCTACTTTGTTAGCCTAACCATGATCTTGCTTATCTCCGGTGCCCCAGATGTCCATGATCCTAATAGTAGGTGAAGGGACTCCTATTATCTTCAATCCCCATGACAGCCTTGGGAATACAAAGCAGCCCAGACTGAGGTGGAGGGTAGCAAATGATCACCTAAACCTCCAAGCAAGGAGGAATTCTTTCCTAGAATTCTTCCTATGTTGGAAGAAGCGCTCTGTATATAAGGCCATGATGTGACAGATGTCTGATCTGGTGTGGATAGGGTTGCCACCTTTTACACCAGGGGTATGTTGTATGTACCTGGGCTAGAGGCGATGTTGCCCAAACCTAGGAGGGCTGAACCACATTATTACTGGGGAATTTATTTATTGGCTGAACCAAATTATTACTGGGGAATTTAAAGCACTGTGCAATGTGCGGTGCACCACATTTTTTGCCATAGTTTTGAGAGGAAAAGAGGGCAAGAGAGAGAGGAAAAGAGGGCAAGAGAGAGAGAGTGTTGGGGTACCCGCATACCCCCTGCCTATGTCTCGCGTACCCCCAGGGGTACACGTACGACAGGTTGAGAAACTATGGATTAGAGTAATCCCACTGAACACTTTAGGACTTTCATAAACCGTGGGGCTACAAGCAGGCATCACATTTGTCTTAGGGAAAAACATTTTATCCTGGGGAAAAGTGTTATCATTTAGATATCCATGTCCATTGTCCTGGGACAATCCTAAAAGGTTTATGGGATAAGAAGTGCTAACACTCTGTCCCGAGACATTATGAAGTGTGTCTGAAGGGTTGTCTCAGGATTGCATTGTTGAATTAATGGCACAAAAGCGGCAATGTATTCAGATACTTGCTAAACCATGATTGGAGGGGCAATGTGTGTACACTCCAATGCTGGAACTTTTCTGTTCCAGAACAAACAAATGCAATGTGTGTACCTGGCGTGACAGAAATAACTCTAAATTAGATGGAGCTAAGTTGATCAGCTTCTTAATGGGTCTATTTTGGTGAGCGAACATTACTTAATTCAGGCAAAGATAGAAGAACTGAGCCTAGAAACATTTGTGCAAAAATGAACATTTTTCTAGTATCTATAAATAATATCTATAAATCTAAAAATCTAACATTTTTTATAGTATCTATTTTATTTAGTCATAACTGGGAAGCCCCAGTTATGACCCAAGTCCCAAACATAATAGCAAAGAGCTGGTGGTTGCCACAGACAGGCTGCAGCTAAATACAAAACAGAAGATAACAGGTTTATGCAGATGGTAGTTTCACAAGGCAAGAAATGGGAGAACACTAGTCAGCAAGATAAACAGTAGTCAGTCTGAGACCAAACTAATTATGAAGTTCCTGAGGGGCAAGGATTTTTTGTGGTAGCTTTTCTAAGACCAACTGTATAGTTGGAAGAGCAGGTGGACAAGCTTTTCGGTATCAAGTTCACTTCTTCAGGTCTGCTGCTTTGTAAATATTTCTGAGAACTTTTATAAGTAAGCACGCGCACACACACAAATCCAATAATGTTCTTTAAATGTGAAAAGATGCGAAAAACTGTTAAATGCCAAGACATACGGGCATTACACACCCATAGTTAGCTTATTCAATGGAACATACAGGTAGTATTTAGAAGGGATCTCAATGTTAAGTGGTCTTGACAATGGCATGAATCAAGGATAGATTGCCAATGTTTAGCTGTTCAGAGTTTGGGAGTGGTTTTGTAAATCACAATTTTCTGGTATGTAGCTGGTTGCCTGGATCTGATTGATCAAGAAGTTAAATTTTGCTCTCATTTACGTCAGCATAAAGTCATGATAATTCCACTGACTTCAAAACTCCTATGATTTCAGTGGAGCTATGCTTAATTTCTGTCATTACAAATATGAACAAAGGGACATATTCTCTGCTTCTCCCTGCCACCGAGCTGGCTTACACAGCTTTCTGAAAAATCTCCCTTTGTAGAGGGAATCTCCAGGTGAGTTACTTGTGCTAGATCTACAAGACACCTTGTATCTGAAATGATATAGAGGTGTTGCTGAGGAAAAGGTGACCTGACTGGACTCCCACTGTCCCCCTCCTACACACAGCTGTTGGAATGGCCCATTGGGACTGAAAGGTGCTGAATACATCTCAGAGTTGCTCAAGGTCTTCTCTAAATTGTGAAAGGTATCATATTGACTCCTACTGTAGCCTGAGGCTTGGGGGAGTGCCATTCCAACTATAACTCAGCTGAAGAAAAGAATCTAGGCCAGAATTTGGTCTGGGGCATTGACAGTCCATCAGAAGAAGTGAAGGGGACTTCTCTCTTTGCTCTTGCTAATCCAGGTATAAGAGTCTTCTATTTCATTCGATTGTCCGTTGCATTCCATACTTCACAAACGTAAAATTAATGTCTACAAGTTTTTTGTGCACGGGGTCAACTGTGATGTAACATATCCTCCCAGCTGTTAGGATCCTTTATTCTACATCGTGCTGTATTATTAGTCAGTCAGTTCACCTAGTGCACAGTGATTTGCAATTAGTCTTGAAGAAAGAAGATTTTACAAGTTGACTATTTTTTGTAAACCAGAACCCATATTAGTTGAAAAGGGAAAGGCCAAAGGGAAATTATTGCTATCTTAGACAGCAGCATAAATTTTCATCCTATTTTTAACCTAGCTTTTAATTTAATAAGTTTTATGACCCTTATATTAAGTACATATGTTTTACAAGACATTGTGTCCCTTGAGTCACCCTGAATTTGCTCTACTATAGCAGAGTTAAATGAATGAATACTGTGTTTCTGATTTCAGTTCACCCCTTATTTGATCTCTTTATATTCAGTAAACCTCCATAGAAACATGGAATTACAGAATTAGGAGGTGCTCCGAAGTTGTTTATAGGCTTCTGTTACTCTTTTCATGGGAATGAATAAACTTTTATTCCCTTATGCAAAACCTACCATATAACCACCAGATTTCAGATATTTACAAGTTATAAACAGTGAAATCAATAATTATCCTTGTAATTACTTACTACTTAAATTTAAAATGTGTAATTTTTTAAAGGACAAGGGCCAAGGTATTTTTCTTAACTCTTGAAATCATTTTGCCTACTATTGTTTGTTAGAACACTGGAACAGAAGTCTGTTTCCTGAGCCAAAAGAGTTACACTCATCCAGTAGCTACACTGGAATAATCATTAATGAATGTCATTTTTCCCTTTCAGAAAATAAATGTTTAGCATAAACAAATATAAGGGCCCTGTCTTATTTTCCTTGTACATGCAAACTTCTCAGTGGTGTCATCAGGAGTGAATTCAGAATCATGCACATAGCAATTATATGTGTGTTGCAAATGAAGTATAAGCAAATTAGAAGATTAATCATACTTCCTTGAGTAGGTCCCTTAAAAAAGCTAACCCCATAGTAATCAACATCTGCCAAGAGAAGAAAAATGGTACCTTGTCATTCTTGTTTGGATAGGTTTATCCTATTTAAGTAATGCACAATGTATGGTTGTGCAACTTTTTCTCTTCACGTTTGCAAGGATGGCAAAAAGGAAAGATAATAAAGGTGGTGTAAATATTTTCACCTGCTGGAAGGCATGAGCTATTGTTTGACTGCATATAAACATAGAGTATCTTTCAAATATAATACAATTAGTTTAGAATGGTGTTTTATAAATTGGGTGGTTCTGATTTGACTTGAGCACTGGTTCTTAGCGACTTGCTAAAGTTCAGTAAATATGCAGAGCATAGTACATGCACTTTATCTTTGTGTATTAGCTATGACATAAACACAGAGGGGAAAAGTCAAATTTTATACATCAGAACCTCGGTTTGTTGCCAGACATTATAATATTGCATATTTAATTTAACTGATGTATGTTAAAATAGGAAATCAGATTCAATGAGCTGTTTGTTTCTTTTCTACAAATACACTTACATCAATGACCTTTGAGGACATGACCTTAAAATGTAACTAGATGTTTAAAAGAACCTCAGAGATCTACATAAGACATTAATGTTTGTGTCAGAGGGTAGTATACAATCATGTATATACTCAGCTGTCTATATGTCGGCTGCTATGTTTTTATTGTTACAGGAAACCATCCAACATCCCAAACAGGAAAATTATCAACTTTTGTTCTTTTCTTTGGCATTGTCCCTTTTGAGACTGAAGGCATGACCTTAAGTTAGAACATATTTTAAACTCTATTTAGTAAACACTTTGGCACCTTCTATGTGTTTTTTAAACACTAAACCTTGTTTGGGAGTATAAAGCTGCTGATCAGTTACTTGTAGTTGTGAATTACTGCATACGGTTGCACAGTGCTGTTTTGGTTAAAACATTGGTATTAGACTCCAAAAACACAAGGAACAACAATTTTAGCCAGTCAAAGAGAACTCCTGGTCACCTCCCGAGGGACAAATTGATGTCAAGTTCTGCTGTCTGTCAGGATTAAGTGCCTGTTTGCTTTTTTACTAACATGTGGTTTGAGAACAAAGCAGCTCAAATCTCCTCCATTCCTAACAAAGCATCTCAAATTGCTGAGTAAAATTCCTTAATCCCCCATCTTAATCTGAAAACACCAACACCACATGGTAACACTGAGGTCTCTTTTTGTCCAGCATAGAGCACCATTAACATAGATGTTTGGTTTTGAGCTAACTTGTTCTTCAACAGGCTATTATCAGAGGGGAACTCCAGGTGCTTTGTTCTCAGACCAAATCTATCCAAACCATTTTTCTTCCTTATCTGTTCCATTCTAAATAGGAAACCAAGTATGAAGCGAGAATTGACTTGTGTACTTTTTCAGGACCTTGACCATGGGCCATGGGTAGATGGAATGCAAGGTGAACTTTTAAATCATAAGATATATAAGTAGGCATTAATCAGCTGGTTGCATTATCGTTGATTTTATGCTTCAGCTGTAGGGCTAAAAGGACAACAGTGCTGTGTAAGCAGTAATACATATTTCTACTAGCATAACTAAGCAAACCATATCTACAAGGCAATATAAAACCAAAATACCTAATACAAAATCACTTGTCTGAAAAGGATTGTTATGTTATAACCTGAAACTCCTATAAGTAAGCATGAAAACCGGATGGTTTCAAAATATTATATATTTGCATGTATCATTTCCATGTTGAAACAAGATCTCCACATGTTCCAGGTTTTCTAGCTCTAATTCACAAATAGCTGTGGGCACTGGATCTGCAAGAAAAGTTATCAAAATGTCTGCTTGCTCTTCAATGACTTCAGCTCACCATCTCACAATGTATTTCCATAGCATTCTTATTTCAGTTACCTACCACAATTTTAGCTATTCTTGAACTATTTTTAGTCAACAGTCAGCAGAGAGGCATGGTGGATGTTTTTGATATGGTATGAATCAATCAAATCAACCAAAAATTCATGTTGTAAAATTTAGGAACGCAGGGTAAACAGGATCCCGTTCTCTTAGAACCCTCTGAATACGCCTACTGGTTTAGTTCATGTTTTCTTAGTTCCACTTCTGTTCACTTTTCTTATGTAGTAGAGACCTATGAAATCAAAGTCTTCATGTATCATTGCCTTGATCTGATATCTCATGCTCTGTAATCTCCACAGCAACATTCCTCAATTTGGAACAGTGATGCTAGTTCCACTGGGCAAACCCCATTAACCAGAACAGCTTGAAAGGGCGACATAGTGGCCCCATTTAAGTCCATGGGAAATTTGCAAGGCGTGATATCGAGCGAGGGACTTTACTAGGACAGAAAGTAAGAAAATTTGCTTGAAAGCAAGTCGTTTCTTCTCTGGACTAAATGATCCCAGTTCTTCCAACTTGTAAGTCATATTTTCTAGACCTTTAAACCTTTTTGTTGCTCTCCACTAGGCTTTTTTCTAATTTGCCCATGTGGAAGGACCTCGCTTACATGACACTTTGAGAAAATGGGCCTATTGTTGGCAGCTTCACTTGAACAAAGGCCAGCAATCCCAAAATATTGCTTGCATGAGAAGTCACCCACAGGAAAACAAGAACTGAAACGTTTAAATGGAAAACTAGAAGTGAGTCCAAGACATAGAGTTTGGGTTCTACTCCACTCCTAATATCCCTGACATTTGACATAGTTTCCCCCCTTTTTCTCCAAGGGAGAGATTTTGGGAAGACGATGTCTTAATTTAAATGATATGGGAACTCTTTCAATGAAAAGGAGAAGGGATGAACAAGATGGCCTTACCCCAAGGAAAAGGTGAAAGTGGGGAAGGTACTGGATACTGCAAATGGCTCTTTAGCTATTTTATACAATAAGAAAACTGCAAGCAAAAGTATCTGTAAGATTATAAAGGGAGAATGGGGTTTGAAGGGAGGCAGACAAGTATTTTACCTACACATGGACATGGAATATACATAGGTAAAAGTCTTGAATAAGATTATTTAGGAATGGGATCCTGTAGAAACTTTTTAACATTATGCTGACAAGTAACTAAAATGTACACAGGAATTATGAGCTACTTACAGGCTCAAATCACTGTTGCAGACTTGCTAAAATATTTTTAGCCAAAAATTTACTTGCCAATTCACCAATGTAAAAAAAATCCCCTGTCTTATGTAACGCATACACAAAGTAAGCTTCTTTCTTGATTGAGAAAGAGAAGGCACCATTTTATCCAGTAAATCCACAGATACTGGTGAGCAAGCCTATATCATTCTTTTAAGCCTATCCTTCACTTATGTCTATGGGAAGAATGGTACCTTCAGGGTGTGCCTACACGAGATGCTATGTCACTGTAGCAACAAGCTATGTTGCATAGCTCATTGCTATGGCAGTGTAGCATCAGCAGGCATGAACTGTGATTCTGATGCTGCTGCGCAGTAGCAATTAGTTACTGTGCAGTAGCTCATTGCTACTGTGCAGTAGCATGGGAAAACGCTGTGTAGAATTGGGACTGCACAGTAATACTTAAGCAAGTACTAAATGATTGCGCAAATACATTGGTAATGCTTAAGCAAGTAATAAATGACTGCACAGTAACAATTGCACAGTCCCCTGCACATATAAACACACCCACAGTGAAGCCAACATAGTTATGCTGGTGTAAAAGAGATCAAATTAAACTCAATGTCTGCACATCTGACTGTAGTAGTACTTGCCTCACAGATCAAAGACTGAGGAGAAAGCACTTGTATAGTGGTATCTGTACTGGTTTGTAAATCATTGTGTATAACAAACTGGGTAAGTCTGTGCCATGGACTCGTCTCTGACCCATCAGAACTTCCTGACCCAATATACAAAGATGTTGCAGAAGATACACATCAAATCCTGGGTCCATGGAATCCAAAAGGTCTCTGTGTTCAAGAGTCCCATTCATTTCACCTTCATACTGATAGCCACTTTTCACAGAGGTGACTGACTACACTGGTCCAGATACATCTCTTTTCAGCTAGGTACAGACATTTAAAAAGGCCAAGGCAGAGTCGATCTAAGTTACACAGTTTTCTGAAAGAAGCAGAGTTTAGATCAGTAGCGACAGAACACACATTCTCCCTTTGGTTGCAGGATGCAAATCTTAGGGTTCTGCCATTTTTTAAACCAGTCTATGTGTGCCAAGCTTCTGTTCTGTTATAGGTACAGACTCATTTCCGATCATTTATACTGGTAAAAGTGTAATGTCTGTACCTGGCCTTCAGGAACTGCAAAATCATGGGAAGTTTCTGCTTGCCTGACTAGTGAACAAGTCTACCACCATTTCTTCTCACCTCAGCACTGAAAGGATGATGGACATCTGATGTATTGACTGATGGCTGAGGGCTGGTGTCCTGCCAGGTAAGAGCTTCTAGAATATATTTAAAAATAGAAAGAAGAGATGAGAAGATAAGATTTGTGTCTGTTGGCAATGCTCCTACAAATGCAGCCCAGGGTGCTGTTAGCCTTCTTTGCAATAAGGGTACACTGTTCACTCATATTCAGCTTACTGTTCACTGTAACCCCAGTAGGGGTTCACTGTAACCCTAGCTCAGTGTTATTCAGCATTATAGGCGAAAGGAGGAAGTGAATTATTGTATAAAGATGAAGAAATACAAGAGCTTAACTTTGATGGAAACACTGAGGAGCTGCTGGAGACTTGGAGCAAAGGAAGGGAACAGAAGATTTCTATGGACAATGTTCTGGATTCTGGTATCGCTGCTGATAGAAGTTTAATGTCTGTCTTTGTATATATTTGGGAGGATTGGATATGTTAAATGTTAAATCTGGTAGTTTATGGGTTGCCTTTATTCATAAATAAAGTTTTTTAAAGCCTCTGATAGGCTTCATGTTAATTTTTGTATGCTGAAGAGAAACATGGCCTTCTTCAATAAATGATGGGTTTTCTTTTGCTTAGTCCATTATTCAACCATAGGAGAATTTTCTTCCTGTAGACTGAGCTCCTTTCTACACCCTACCCAGATAGCTAGAACTCCAACACCCTACCCAACCAAAAGCATGAGTCAAATAACTTCTGGAGAAGACAGCGCTCATAAGCAGCAGATTTAGTGCTCTACCCAGAGAGAAAATGCACTGCCAATCAGGACACTTCTGTTCAGGATGACAACTTGGCTTCACAGGAATGTTGGTACAGTAAATGTTCTGCTGATCGCAAATAAGGTGTTCTAATCAGTTTCTTTCCTACTGTGGATAAAGCTCCCATCTTTACCCATTTTCTTTTCCAGTACATCCACACTGTGGTGTCAGAACATTTGGCTTCTATGTGGTGAATGTCACACCAAATCAAAAGTCACACCAAATCAAAAGGGCAAGACCTAAGAGTCAAAGCCTAGCTACAAAATCACAACATCATTGGCAGCTCTAGCATTTCATAATGGATAGCTCATGAGTGAGTACAAAGCCAGTGCTTGGTATCTTCTGCCATGATTGAAATGTTTCAGTCATGCTCATTAAATTAATATGGCCTGTGCTAATGAAAATAACAAAATATTGTTTTGAAGTCCACCAGCACATACATTTTGATTATATCAACTTGTTCTGCTGTTCCTCTTTGTACCATGTACTAGCAATATAACTGTAGCTAACAGTCCTTTCACCATAACAAAGAAAAAACTATATAGGCACCGGCCTGAACATAGATGAGCTTATTTAAGTGGCATACAAGCTCTGGAATTAGTTGTCCATACTAGGCTCACTGAGTCTTTTACAAATGCACTCTTTTATACCCCATTTTTTAAAGTATATTTTTAGTTGGGGGGGGGAGGTTCATCCTGCTTCTGCCTTTCCTTGCGTGATTAGCCATCCAGGAAATGCTTAAATTACAAAATCATAAGGTTTAAAAGATTTATAGATCAAATTATATTAACCTAATGCAATAGGCTGGGCATACGGAAATTAGAAGTCTTTATACGATATTTTGATTATTAAATTGCTCCCTTTATACTATTTACTTTGTTTGCAACAGTAAGGGTTTTGCTGTCTGATGTCAGAGCCCTCAGAGTAACCAAGCAAAAACAAATGACTTAGTCCTTGGTTCAAAGAAATAATAGGTTACTAGCATAATTAATTTTATGTTTAATTACTGTAGAATGAAACAATTCAACAATATCCAATCAATCCTTAGAATGACAGAACAGAAGGTCAGCAGTTGCTAAGTCAATTGTTTTGAAAGAGAAATTTATGTCAGGTTCTCTTTTATGTGCTAGAGAAAAAAATTGGATAAAAGTGGTCAAGCAAACATTAATTAATTGTATAAATGTAATCCTGTTGTCATGCTAAATCACACAGACTCTGGGTGCAGTGTTCAAAACACTAGACATGCATCAGTTCAGAATGTCTAGTGATGATCTCCTCTATTTAAAAACAAAATTAAAGGCCAATGTGAATATTTTGGGAGCAACTGAAATGAGTTTGTGGCCTCAATCCAGTTCCTGTATGTGGCAAGTCTACATCACAAAACCCAATTAACATTATTTGACTCCCTGCTGGCAAGTCTCAGCAGAACAGAGGTGGCTTTGGCAGAAGATACAGCCTGCTGCTTGAACTCCTTCTCCTTCCCCAATTTCCTGAGCTATGAAATAGAAAAATGAGTTTAAACAGTCTAATGAAAACTAATTTCCCTTCTTTTATCATTTATTTAGGTTCACTGCTGCCAGTTCTCAAGATTATAACTTGGGGCCTCACACTATGTGGTGTTTTCTATAAAGCTTCAGCTCCTGGAGTCATGTGTTTATTTGCTCCAGTCTTTTGATCATATGTGGATGCGTGTGCTCGTGAGTGTTGTATATTGCTGCCACATGGATGTACATAAAGAGTATTCAGTTATGTGTCAGGGTGTTGTTGATAATCTACAGATGGATACACATCGTCTGACCCAGTGTGACTGGTAGATTGAGCAACAGCCTTGGATACTTTTTTTTTTTTGCTTCTGTCGTGTCCCGAAAGATAGGAAGGGTTGATATCTGTTTACACTTGCTGAGGGCCTAGATTCATTAGAAAAACTTGCATTCCTGAGCCCCTGGTGTCAAACCAGGCCAACTCCATCTTGGAATCTGACCCCTCTTTTCCCAGTGCCACTCCCACTGCACGTAGGCTCCACTCCTATTAAAATCTAAATCCTTGACTCAGAATGTCTGTTTGAAGTATTTGTTTGTAATGAGACTCTCAGTGGCCATGTTGTTACTGTGCAGTCATTTGGTACTTGCATACCCAAGCCAATGCACATTAGCATCCCTGCACGGTTTCCTGGCGATGCTGACTGCACAGTAGCTCATTAGTACTGCACAATAGCTCGTTATTACTGTGACGTAGCGTTGCATCACAGTTAGTGCCACCCGATGCTACTGCCCAGTAGTAACGAGCTACTGTGCAGTAAGCAACTTATGTAGATGCAGCCAGTATGTATCTATGGATGACTTGCCTATTCCAGAGCCCAATGACTTAATTTCCATTAGCTTTAGAAGGGAAGACAAGGAAAGAGTGATTATTTAAAATTATACCCCTTAGTCTTCCTCTAAGGCTATGTTTGACTGATCTCTCTCCTTTTAATAGGTCAACATTTTCTTACATTAGAATAGTGACTTTCTTCTTTGTTAGGCCAGCTGCACCTATATAAAACCCTAGATTGTTTTAAAGTCTTTTTTCTATGCAAACCACAAATATAAAGGCTTCTCTCTCTCTACTTGACGTTGTGGGGAGTTTTACCAGGAATAGGATCATGCCTTTAGACTCTCTATTATTGGCTTTCTAGATTCAGTCCCTGTTATATAAGAATATTCTTTCATCCTTTTATCCCTTCAGTTTGAGGCTCACCTGGCAGAACTGTTTTTGTGAGGACAGACACAGTTAAAATTCATAGAATCATAAAAAATTATGTTTGGAAGGGACCTCAGGAGGTCATCTAGTCCAACCCCCTGCTCAAAGCAGGACCGCCCCCAACTAGATCATCCCAGCCAAAGCTTTATCTACCACAGTCTTGAGAACCTCCAAGGATGGAGACTGCACAACCTCTCCAGGTAACCTGTTCCAGTGTCTTACTATTCTCCTAGTGAGAAAGTTTTTCCTAATATCTAACCTAAACTTTCCTTGATACAACCTGAGACCATTGCTCCTTGTTCTCTCACCTGCCACCACTTGCAACAGTCAAGATCCATCCTCTCTGAAACCACTTTTCAGGTAGTTGAAGGCTGCAATTAAATCCCCTCTCAGTCTTCTCTTCTCCAAACTAAATAAGCCCAGTTCCCTCAGCCCCTCCTCAGAAGTCTTGTGCTGCAGCCCCCAAACCATTTTCACTGTCCTCCTCTGGACTCTCTCCAATTTGTCCACATCCTTTCTATATTGGGGGGGTCCAAAACTGGACATAGTACTCCAGATGTGGCCTCACCGGTGCCAAGCAGAGGGGAGGAATCACTTTTCTTGGGCTGTTGGCAATGCTCCTACTAATGCAGCCCAGGGTGCTGTTAGCCTTCTTTGCAATAAGGGTACACTGTTCACTCATATTCAGCTTACTGTTCACTGTAACCCCAGGTCCTTTTCTGAAAAGCTGCTGCTTAGTCAGTTGGTCCCAAGCCTGTAGCAATGCACAGGACTGTTCCATCCTAAGTGCAGGACTTTGCTTTTGCCCTTGTGGAAACTCATGAGATTCCTTTTGGTTCAATCTTCCAATTTTCTGAGGTCCTAGCCCTACACTCCAGCATATCTAATACTCCCCCCAGCTTGCTGTCATACATGAACTTGTTGAGAGTGCACTCCAACCCATCTTCCAGATCATTAATGAAGATATTAAACAAAACTGGCCTGAGGACCAACCCCTGGAGCACTCCATTTGATACCAGCTGCCAACTAGACATCAAGCCATTGACTGCTACCCTCTGAGCCCAAGGATCCAGCCAGTTTTCTATCCACTTTACGGTCCATTCATCCAACCCTTACTTTCTTAGCTTGTTTGTGAGAATGTCATGGGAGACCATATCAAAAGCCTTGTTAGAGTCAAGGTATATCACGTCCACTGGTCTCCCTGCATCCACAGAGCCAATCATCTCATCACAGAAGGCAATCATGTTGGTCAGGCATCCGTGGTGAATCCATACTGACTGTTCCTAATCATCATCTTCTCATCCTAGTGCTTAGAAATGGATTCCTTGAGGACCTGCTTCATGATTTTTCCAGGGACTGAGGTGAGGCTGACCGGTCTGTAGTCCCCTGAATCCTCCTTCTTCCCTTTCTTAAAGATGGGCACTATATTTGCCCTTTTCCAATTGTCCAGGACCTCTCCCAATTGCCAGGAGTTTTCAAAGATGATGACTAGCAGCTTTGATCACATTAGCCAATTCCCTCAGCACCCTCAGGTGCATCCTGTCCAGCCCCATGGACTTGTACACTTTCAGCTTTTCTAAATTGTCCCTAAGCTGTTCTTTTACCACTGCTAGCTGCTCACCTCCTTCCCAAACTGTGCTGCCAGGTGCAGTAGTCTGGAAGCTGACCTTTCCTGTGAAGACTGAGGTAATAAAGGTTTTTGCATCCTCTGTCACTAGGTTGCCCTATTTAGTTAAATTCCCGATCATCCTCTTGTTGCTGACATTCTTGTTATCCTTCACATCCCCATTTTCAAATGCATTAGAAATAATCACATTACACACACACATTTACATATCTCTTCCCCCAGAGAGAAACTCAGCAGAGGCTCTCCATCAGGTTCATTCTGCATATCACTTCCTAAAATGAAGTTCTTTCCACTGGCCACTTCACCAAAAATCTATCAAAGACAAAAATATCCAATTCCCTGTGGGTGCACACTTCTCACAAGACAACCACTCTCTCTCCAGTGTCTCAGTTCTAGTCCTCAAAGGGAATTTATGAAACACCTTTTGTAGATGAACCTAAAAACTTCACCTCATAAATCTACTGGATACAAAAAATCATGGACTAAATATAGACATTGAATTTATGGCACATTATAACCTGCCTAATATCTGATAACCCAGGTAACCTGTCTGCATTTTACAGGCTACATTCTACCACCAGGTCAACATTCTCTCCTTTTCCCCCTGCCCACCTACCTGTCTCACACATATTGTCTCCCATCACTTCTGATCCTCACTGCCATGCATTTGCATTTTCACAGACCTGCATTTTGCATTTTTGCTTCTATTCCACTCAAAAGAGCACACAAAACACCAGCACACTCGCCCTATGCCCAAAGCTTGTAAAGAATAATTTTTCCAATTATTTAGTTGGTCTAATAAAAGATATCACAATTACCCAAACAACCTTGTCTGCTTATGTCCTTAGACCAACACGGCTACAACCAATAACCCTGAAGCTCCTAGTTTTTATTCTTACTTTGACTACAGCAAACTAGTAAAGAAATTCTTTTCTTGCAAAGAACTCAGAAAGGCCCAAAGTCAAAATGATTTTAACATTATGGATTCCTATTTGAAATCTCTGGGTTTAGCTTACAAATCACGTTTGCACACCTCACGAAGTGAGTGGAATCCCACATCAACCTTGAAAGGATCTCAAGGCACCTCAGGGTGCCATGTACCCTGGTTGAATATCATTTGCTAATCACATCATTATTTTCTATACACTTCATTTCAACACAAAATCTAAATGAACTGAAAACAATTTATTAGAAAAATGTTCTTCTGGGCTGAGATTTTTTTTTTTTTTTTTTACAACATGTTTGAGCCCAAACGGAGTTTGCCACACTTACTAATCTTCAAAACGAGGGTTTTACTTTGGCCATGTTGACATAACCTTAAATACAGTGAAAGAAATTATCATAGAAGATGGAAGTGTATATATTTTTGGAAATAGATTTCATTCTGACAACTCTATAACAAACAAATGTAATTTTAATACTGTGTGTTCAATGAAAAATGAACTGTTGAATAAACATCAGGCTAAAGAGCAAACTCAGCCTGTTTAATATTTCTTGGACTGTCCCAAAATATCCCATTGATTACTAGAAATATAATAAATAGAATACAGCTAAGATTCTCAAAAGAAGCCTTTGAGTAGTTCAATGGGATTGAAGCATCTAACTCCCACAGACACTTTGAAACTCCCAGACTGACTGTATGTGTAATATATTAAATACAAAAGTGTACAGTGTCACTCTCAGTTTAAACCAGCTATTATGTGGTCTGTTCCTGGGACTGTTTTATTTTTTTGGAAAGCATTTTGTTTCTAGTTAATTACCATGTTGTTACCTTAAAGTCAAGCATCCCTCCCTTGACCAATCAGCAGTTTGGTTAAAAGTGGACAAACATTTCTGATCATCGTGATTGAACTCCTCTGCTATTTAGCAGCAATACAAAATGCATTATTTTGCTTCCTGTAAAAGAAAGCAAAATCAGTGTCACTCATAATGTTGGAATAAAAAGTCAAAGCAAAGGTTCCCCCCACTCTGCTCAGTTTCTTCAGCATTGTTAATGAAAACAGCATGATATCACATATAAACTATTAAGTTCATACAAAAAGAGAAAGATAAAATGGATATCAGCATTATTGCCCATAAACATGAATTTCTATACAAGCCCCCCCTTTATTTTCTTTACATCCAACAAATTTAGAAGACTCTTTTGTCCTCTGTTGCAGCCAAAGAATGCATCTTACATGGTTCCTGATGATTTTTCAATTGTTTCCTTAAAACTCAATTCCTACTGAAGTCCACAAGTGTTGAGGCAGCTCAGCAACTCAGATGATCAGGCTACTGAGTTACGGGTATCTCTGCTAGTGCTATGCATCTCTGTCACACATTAAACATGAACTGAGGTCCTTCCAGTTTCACAAAAACTAGATCTTTGATTTGATGTTGCCTCAGATCCTGCAAAAGAATGAGCCTACCCTGCCCTCTGTGGAAGACATGAACTTTTTTTGGAATTCAGACTGTCTTGCTGTGGTATCCTTATCATAAGAGACCGGTTGGTGATGCAGCTGCCATTTTCTTCATCCTTTCCATTCAGAACAACCTGGTTGCTCTGTTTGTGGAGCTCACCATGCTTTTCATATTTGAGGCTACATATGTCAACACTGCAAAAAAAAAAAGCTATGTGGTTCACTTGGGTTAGAAGAGTAGTGAAGACAGGTTATTAGGGTCTAAACTCAGATCAAGTTCAACCCTACAGAAGAGCCCAGAGATTAATTCAAGTTCCTAGTCTAAACTAAATCCCAAGCTGCTATGTCTTCACAGCTATTTTAAGAACGCATTTTTATTTTTTATAACATCTTCATCTAACAAAGTGTCTTTTTCCTCTCTCTCTTCACTGTATCCTTTAATTTCTTTCTCCTATTCCTTTTCTAGCTGAATTTGTATAAAGCATTCTAGGAGAGATCCATTGTGAAAAAAATACTGGCTTTTTAAAAAAAATCTTATTGTTTAGTACATTTTAGCCTTTAAAATGGCTTGCTTTCTTAAGTGACTTTGAAACTGTAGTTCAAATTGAACCCCTTAAATATTCCCCAGTTGTGGAGCTGACTGGGGGTGCCAGTTAAACTTCATGGTATAACTCATAGAAGACCAAAGCCTAGTTACCATTATGCTTGCCCAAGTTCACCAAAAACCAGCACATTCCTGCTTGACTGGCAGCTACATAGAGAAAGGAAAGTAGATAATGTGAAGAAAGCTATGCCAGGAGGATTTCCGTAGCCAGAGGAATTCCCACTCACCCTGTCCCTTTTCACGCCACTGGACCAGCACAAATCTGACTGGCTTAACCTTGTCTGAAGATCTAGCTTTGAGATTTTTGTCCCTCCTGAATAATGCTGTTTCAACAGAATTCCTTGAAACTTCAGCTTCTTTGAAGGCAAACACTATGGATCAGCTTTCGACCCAAACATTACAAAGAATAACATATTTTCCCCAAACACTCTACTAGTGCCTTTGAAACAAAAACCTGTAAGTTATTGTGGAAGCCAGTGTAACTGTGCCTTCAACCAACTCACATGAGGCCAGGTCCCGAATTAGTGGAAAGCCTTTTACTAGCTGAGAATCTGGCCCACTTTACTCTAGCCATAAATTCCTTCCCTTAAAATGTAAGACTCAGTTTAAGCTGAGTAGCTGCAAATTTTAATATCCTCTTCATTTTAGACATTCACATAGTCTTTAAGAATATATAAACAAGTTGGAAGGATCTTATATATAATACAGCCTGGGCATAATTTTTTTCCTCCTTTCCCCTTCAAGCCATTACAATAGTTTATTTTAATGTGTGTCTCTCACAGACTTCAGTGCCATACTTCAAGGAGAATGATAGGTCAGCATGCCTTGTTTTAAGTTTATGAACTGACAGCCCACTTTCAATGACAAAAGAAAATGTAACCTAGGCCTGTTTTAAAGCAATGATTGTCAGATCACATGTTCAATATGTCATATGGAGTACACTTCATTAAGGACTGAATTACTTTACTTGTAACATGAGCTAAATTAAAGTCAATGTCAGGCTGCATAAATCACTGATTTAAATGTATCATTAAGTGCATTGAAACAGTCATCATCACCCCTTGCCCTAAAATAACCCAAAAATCTGGGTTTCATTTTTATAAGTTGTAAGGATGACAGATACGAGGCTTTTTTTCTTTGCTGGGGCTCACAATTTTACTGTCAAAAACTGTTGAACTTTTAAGGAACAGCAGTGGTCCATTGACGCCCCAAATAAGACAGTTTATTTCATAGCGCATTGAATTCAGAACTCACAAAGTAGAGATACCAGACATGCAGAATATCAATCAGGCTGTCATACAAGTCCTTCATAATAGTGCTGGAGTGAAAATTTGGTATCTTGTATGCTTGAGAAAGGATATCATAAGGAAGAATCTTGGGACCACTTCACAGTCACCACGGCAAATTTTGCTCTGGCCTACCCCAGAGATAGGGGACTTCTAGGGTTAAGTCAGGACACACATTGGATAAATTCTGTCCTGCTGGGAAGTAGTCCTGTTATTAACTGTATAGATGAAACATTAACTACAAGAAAAAAAATTGGTAAGAAACTATCCACTTGTACCTCCATTGTAAACTCAAGGCATAATTCTCTTCTCGCAGTAGCTTTATATGCAAGTAAATCTGTTGATTCTAATGGAATTATTTCTGGTTTACACCTCTGTGAGCATAAAATTAGATCCATTCTGCAATGTTGATGAAGGCTGCTAGCTGGCCACAACATTGATTTATACCATAAGAATACAATAAGTGGATAGAATTAGACCTGGACAATACAGACCTGTTTCTTTGCTCACAGTAGTGTAAATCGGGAATAGCTCCACTGAAGTCAAAGGAATTACATCAGCATAAAATAAGTGGAGCATCAGGCTGTAAATTCCTCCTTCAGATTTATTCCAGCTGTTTGCACAGTGGATTAACTTCTTTCTGAGGATTAAAAAAGTAAATAAGATTGGTCTATTTTAAAATAGATCTTCTGTGTATTTTATCTTTAGATGAGGGAAAGAAGTCAAGTAGTAGAGTGGGGTTTCCTCTGCTATCCATCTTCTGGGTCTACTTAACCCCTGGAGGAGATCATCATGACAGTCAAGGAAAGCAAGTTCTTCTAAAAGAGAAGAGGAAAGCTTTCCAAAAGACTTTGTAAACCTGGAACTGAAGTGGCTGGAGAAAGGGCCTTGGATGCTCCTCATGCAGATTTCTTAGGAAGCCCCTGTACTGTCTGTGCTCTCTCTTCTTCCTTAGGTATGACAAGTCTCATCACTTCCATCCTCCTTCTCCTCTTCACCTTTGTAGTTTGATGTTCAATCTCCAAAAACCTACTATGACTGTCAGCACAAAACAATAGGCTCCCCTTATACTTGGCTTCTTTCATCTCCTTTGGAAAATGACCTATATTTGTTCTGTTTTCACAAGTGTGGGGACATTTCCCAGATCCGTTTATCGTGTGCTCTGTGTTACAAATTAGAGTCCTGTAATTCAATTTAGTCATTTTGGAGGCAAATAAACTCTTATAGCTAAGATCATTTGAGTAAAATTAAAAAATCTTAAGATTACTTTATTCCCACAGTAATAAATTATCTGGCAAGATCTTGAAATTTAAACCCAATTCAAACTAAAGGCCCATATAAAGCAGGTGTGTCAAACTTGCCTGGTGCCCTCGGCCAGATCTAGACCTACCTCTAGTGGCAGGGGAAGCAGTGAGACATTGTGCGAGCAGCAGCAGCAGCAGCAGCTGTAGGGCGCACATCGCTATGTCAGCTCAAGGAGGTTCAGTGACTGATGCAGTTGTCACATCAATTGATACAAAACATGTCCCCAGTATGACTCCACATCCAAAAATACAGCAGTGGATGCCACTCCTGCCTGCCCATCCCCAAATGTCCAGCCCCCTCCAGTAGCCCTGTGAGCCAGGTAAAAAGGCTACATGAGCTGGATCTTGCATGTGGGCCAGATGTTTGACACCCTGCTGTAGAGCAAAAGCAAACTGCACTAATGTAGTTCTCTTCTTATATGCTGTCACTTGCAGGATGACATCTGAATATTAGAGAATTTGGACATTCCCCATATTGAGGTAAAAGAAATGTTTGTGCATGTCTAATCGCTTTGCAAACGAGGAAGAAAAGGTAGAATTGTCAGTATAATTCACATAAAAGCTCTTCCCACATCCCTATACCATCTGTCACCATTACAAAGGTAGAAAAATACTTAAATAGCATCTTGCAATACTAACCAATTAATTGCCCAACAGCCCTGTTTGGTTGAAAAGTGTTACAATCTTCATTTAAATGTACAAATATGGACACAGACAACTGACTTGCCCCAAGTAGGTCATGTTCACTGCTTCAGTAAGCATATCTGCCTTCAGCAGAAATGAGACTATTTCCCTCAGTGAGGAGAACTGTGATTTCCATATTCCCAATCTCTTGCTTAAACCAATTAGTCAAACTGGTTTAAATGCACCGCTCTAAAACTAGCCCATTCTTTTACTGAGAAGTCAGTTTAAAACCCAGAAAGCTGAAAGTGGAAAGGGAAAACCAAAAAGACACGTTGCAAGAGCCCATCCTTCTGGAATACCAACTACATGCTTTGTTACACAGATCATGCAAAATAGCACAGACATCAGGTTACATTTATGCAGCATTAAAAACATGAAGTTGCCCACGAAACAATTAACTGCTAAGGTACAAGAACTAGAATTTGGGTGCTGTAGTTAACAGAACCTCCAACCTGGATGTCATCTGCAAACATACCACATTGGCCCAGGATAAAGCCACTTCAAGCCTTGTCCTTTCTATTTTGTATGAAGGTCTATGTACATGTTGTGTGCTTTTCTTCTTAGTAAAATAAGCATTACACCTTCCCTACATTTTCTGACCATTACTTTCAAACCAAAAGATAGTAAACACAGTGATTTAATAGTTACAAAAGTCTAAGACATACTGCTCTAACAAGCAGCCAACTAAGGCTGCTGCATGGGAAAAAATTGCGCTAAGTCGGAAATTTTTTGTACTATTATCTGTATAAATTATATGCTTCAGGCTGATATGGTTTGAGGCAGTGGAAGCAAGTGGCACTAGAGTATCTGATATTACTCTACTAGGTGATGCCCAACCCAGCACTGAGAGTATTTTACATATACTGGATGCCTCCTAGAATCATGTAAAGGGTCCAATAATTTTGATCTCCCTCCTGCCACATCCCAAACACACACTTTCAAAAGTTTATCTAGAATACGATCCTGAAAACATCAGTAGCAATCTTTGCTGTCATCTTATAAAATGTGGTTGCTTGGAGGCTTTGAGTGGTACTGTGGTATCAGCCTTAACCCAATGATCACATGACTTTACAACCAATTTTCACAAACCATCACTATGTAAACCAAACAGCTTCTGTTACTGATTCTGATGCTGTAAGTCTGTCTCCAGTTTTTCCTGTAACATGCTGGAAGGTATTGCGCTGTGCAGATATACCACAGTGTTTTTCACCACAGTGTATGCAGTGAGACAGTGTAATGATAGACATATACAGTAAACCTTTAATAAGTAGCCAACCATTGTTCCTTATCTCTATATGCATGAGAGGTCACCAGGACCAACAACAGGAATGCCTAGGCAAGAGTATGGAGGCTGCCCAGGATTTTCATCCCCACTTTAGACCATTGAAACAGAATCCAAAGGCCAGACCAAGTCCAGAGCCTTAATTGTTGTAGTTATATGCACATCTCAAAATTGAACCCTGGTCTCCCTCAAAGCAGACAAGGATCCTACCACCTAACCACAACAGCAGGTGAATCCTTAATACCATTTGAAGCATCTATCTTAAGTTTTCAAGCATTTCCCCACTCTTGTTCTGCAAGATCATTGCATATATGATATGCATATGAACATTGAGAAGAAAAATAACATGGAAGGATGCTGCTGGGATGGAAGGCAATTTTTTTTTTTCAGGTAGACAAGAGTCTGATCCCTTTGCTTGAATCTGCACCTCCTGGGAAAAAACAGCTGCTAAGAGCCTGAATTCTAGGTGCTCCACCTTTTAACAATCCATGATGTCTGACTTCTTGTACCCATGCCTGTGAGGTGTTCATAGAGACAACCATGTGTAAAAACCCAGAAGGAAGAGCTTTAGATTAGGAAGATTCACTTCACTCTGAAGTACTGCCCCCCATTGTAGAGAGGGGATCAAGACTAAAATGAACTACGGTACACAGGGTGTGTCTATACGTGCAGTTTAATGTGCAGTAGCCTATTCTATTGTGCATTAAAGCGGCACATAAAAAAGTATGCTAATACTCAGTAGAACAGGCTACTGCACATTACGCATCACCTAGAAAGCATGTGCTTGTGCTTCTGTGCAGTAGGGCAGCCTAATGAGCATTAATTTAGCTCCTCATGTTGGAGGTACTAAATTTAATGTACATTAGGAAAAGTGCATTAATGCATATATAGACATGCCCACAGTGTCTGTATTCCCTTGAGCAAATAAAGCTGACATAGACATGTAGTACAAATCTGATTCTCTATTACTATCTATTGTACAATGAACAACTCTGGGAGAAGAACAATGTTTGTCAATCAATCATCATAACAAGCTAAGTAGAGGGATGTTAGCAAAATTCCCTCTTCAGTTTCATAATTCACTCCAAGAATTTCATGCTTTCTGAAATGCCAGTAATTTGACTTCTAGCTAAGGCAACCAAAATACACCTTTTAAACCTTCCCTCTTCAATAAGAATACATTCACTGTGTTTCTAACCAACTAAAGTTTTGTTATTTAAATACATTAAAAATGAAATATTTAATGAGAAAAGATAATAACCTGAAGGATTCTTTAAAAGACCTCAATCCTGGCTGTATCAAGCATGGTTCTGTTCCATCTTTGCATATAGCCCCCAAGGATACAGCGTTGATCAGAGCGGGGGAGGAAAGAAGTGGCTTTTTTTATATCCAATTTTGCAAATGTAAGGTGAAGGCATTATAAGCTGCTGTGAAGAAGATAAATTTTCACTAGACAGTCCTTTTGAAAATGTTCTTTTTTCTCTGGAATTTCCCTTCCTTCCTTAAACTAAAGAAGAGAGACTTCCTTTAAAGAGATCCTCCAAGTTAAACCTGTCTGAAGCATCCCATGTGCAACATGGTACAAGTTCCAGAAGACAAGTTAGCAGTGACACAAAGGCAGCTGTAGCTTTCTGGCCCACAGGAGAAGAGAGTTATTTTGGAAAGTGCTCTCAGCTGTTGCCTAGAAAGAAAAAAAACCAACTACCCACTGACACACAAACCCTTCTTTACAAGCAGAGATAAGGCTGGATTGGCATTCCAAGTCCAAATCCCCACTAGGCTGGAGAAAGCTTGGAGAAAGGTCAGGTCCAGATTGGAACCTCATGGTGCTGGCCTGCTTCCATGTATAACAGATTTAGTATTTCAGCCAGAAACCACAACTCTCAACTCCATCACCCCACACTGTGCCCCTGACAGATTCTCTACACTTTTTATAACTGATTAGGAGATTATTTTGGCTGGGATTAGACTTCCATAGGTGGCTACAAATGAATGCTTAGTGCCTTGTGTGATGCTGGCTGCAAGCTCTTTATTAGCATTATGTATTATTTATTTATATTAAATAACACCTTGCACATACCAAACACAACACCAGCAATCCCAAAGGACTCTCCTGAGCCTTACAAACAGCTTCAATAGAGGAAGCACTGTTTGTAAATCTGTTTGTAAAGCTGCACATCCACATCTTTAGCTATCCAAATTGGGTCAAAGGTGGCAAAAAGTCATCTCAATACATAAGCACATGATGTAAGACCTGTTCACAAAAATAAGCACAAATTAAAGTTATTGTAATACCTCGAATGCAACCAGCCCCATATGGCATCACCCTGAGCACCCATTGAAAGCCTCAAGACCTGTCACCTTTGCTTGAGTGCTCTGGTGTGAACAGCAGTCACCTAGCTCTGTGAACCAAACTGAACCAGAGAATGTCCTACATAGACCCCTGCAGGAAGGCTGTAAATTGGACTTATGACAAGGTGCTCGACCTCATCATGATGTGGGCTGAGGAGAAAACCATCATCACTGCTGCCAAGGGTGCAAAGGGCAGCCAACAAAGCCAGGCGGACTACAAGCACATTGCTGCCCAGATGGTACTTGGGAGTACCAGCAGGACTGGCAGCAAATCCTTACTAAAGTCAAGTACATGAAGTCACAGTATGCGATGCCAACAAGATCTCAGGCACCACAAGGATCATGGTCCCCTACTGCAAGGAGCTATCCAGAATCTTCAGGTAATGCAACCTAGACATGTTTGAAGTGGTAGAAAAGTAACAAGGGAAGGTAGTGACCTGTGAGGTCCCAGAACTTTCTTAGCAGAATCACTTAGGAAGTGAGAGGGAGTAGCCCTACAGAAAAGCATCAGATAGGCATTTTCATTGATTAGCAGTCTGTATATTGTGCTGTTTTTGATGCTGTTTTGCTGGGAACATTTTGAAGCTTTCTGAGTACAAAGGGTGATGAGTACCATTACCACTGTGGTGGTCACTTAGCTGAAAGAGAGAGTTAGCCATGCTGGTTTGAAGTCAGTCAGATGGTAGGGTAAAGATGCACCTTTATAGCCTAACTAAAATAGATATATAGAGGGCACATCTACACATTCAATTAACGTGCAGAAAGCTTACTGCACAGTAGAGTGTGTGCATCTACATGTGTGTCCATTGGGAGCAAATTTGCTCCCAACAGAAGTACTTCAGGGCAGGGGTACTCCTACCATGTTCTGCTCCCATGTGTCAGCCAGAGGAGGTCTAGGCTCCCCTGAGTGCCAGGCCTGGGCTGGCAGGGGGCACCAGGGTCAGACCTGGGCCCTAGGGAGCAGTAGGAGGCTGTCCTACCACCAGGGCAGCTGTTTCCCAGCCCCCTGCCCTGATCAGCCATTGGGGCAGCTGGCAGCAAGCCCCCAGCTGGGTGAGGAAACCCCCCAGCCACAGGCTGACCTGCAGCTATCCCACTGGTGGGGCAGATGGCAGTGAGGACAACCAGAAGTAGGATATAGCTCCCAGCCAGCCCCAGGCTGCTGGGACCTGCCCCAGAAGTGGGACAGGTCCTGGCCACCCCCTGGCTGCATGAGGAAGCAGAGAGATCCAAGTCCCAGGGCTACTTAGCTTCCAGCTCCCCCCAGCAAACTGAGCAATGCTGGGATGAAGGGGGCAGACAGCTACCCCATCCCAGTGCTGCTCAGCTCCTGGGGGAAACCAGGAGCTGAGCAGCACCTGTGACCCATAGTGTTGGGGCTGACCAGGAGCAAATTTGAATTTGCTCCTGGTCAGTGACTACACACTGTATCTACTGCATAGTTAGGTTACTACTACCTGTACTTGCAGGTAGTATCTAACTGTACAGTAGACTATTTTAATGCACAGTAAATGGTGCATACATGTAAACAGTGATACTTTACTGTGCAGCAGACTAGTCTACTGTGCAGTAAAGTGTCTCTTGTAGACACACCCAGAGCACAGACTTTCATGAACCTGATTTCACTACATTAGATGCTGTGAAAGGATGGGCAGAAAGCAGAATATAAGAAGGGGAGAGCAATTAGAATACAAAAGACAAGGGAGAGGAGAGAGAGAGAGGGAGAGATGGGGGGGAGGAGGATAGTGCTAGAAGAGAAAAGCCAATGAGTGGTAAACCTATAGGAACAAAGCAGGTCACAAAAGTTAATTCAGGTAATGAGAGAGCTGTCCCTGTTTAAACCATACTCAACACAGTCTAGTTTGTGGATGATTCCTTGTTCCCCAGGTTCCTGTTTAAACAGTTTTTTTATGTTTTTTCTGCATGAGAACAGCAAACCTGAGGTCAGCGATGGAGTGTCCAGGGAGGGTGAAGGTCCCTTAGCTGCCACTACCTGTTGGGACCCAGCAATTTACCAGCACATTTTTGCCATAGAGCACATTTTGTCCCAAGAGACATGCTTATCAGACAGGGTGAGGGGAGGAAAACAGATGATATTATGGTCAAGGGAGTTCTTTTGATTTGCCTCAACAGAGGATATGGTTCATCATCTCCAGAGTGTCAGATGAACCCTGAACAACAACTGGGAAGAAAAATCTAAGGGTCCAGCTAATGTTTTCTCCCTCGTGTCACATTTCTTTCATTTCCTCCTCCTCCTTCCAATCTTTCCTTTCTCTTCTCAGTAGTCTAATAAGGGTCTCGCCTGCCCAGCAAAAAAAACCTACCCCATACCCAACTTTGCTTTGACCAAAGAAGCAAGCTAAAGACAATGGCCTGGGTATACATTTGTATAAGTAAGGAAGGCTGATTTCCATGAGCTAAGTATCTGGTCTCTAGCCTTTGAAGCATTCAGTGACTGAAATAAGTTTTATACAGTGATTTCCAAGCCACCATGCTGTAAGCATCAGAGACAGAAGCTGCATTTTCTTATCTTTTGCTCTTCTTTTCTCTTTTCCCCTTTGTGTGCAGGGGTTTTTTTCTTTGCCTTAAGAAGAAATAGGATCGGACTTTAACTACAAAGCCCAAGAGCTGTCACCTAAAACTGACTCTCTCTTTTTCACAGCAAGAACATTTAATACCATCTGAAAGAGTGACAAGCAAGGGATTTTCCCTTTTAAAAAGACACTGCACAGCTAAAGGGAAAAGGGAAATTGTGGAAAATGAACTTTCACTTAACTTGAAACTTTAACGGGTCTCATCCTGTTATTTCTTTTAATAATAGTTCTCCATGTATATTTATAAGCCTTTTTTGTGCTCTTGTTCAGTAACAGCAAGACAGGACTACTCTGGATAGGCTGTGAGGCCCAGAACATTAAGGTATTTAGGTGCTTAACTCCCATAGATTTCAAAATGGAGTTTGGCACCTAACTACTACAACCTTTGGGCAGAACTACATCTACTTCTGAAGGCCATGTCACACAGGACACTTAGTACATTTCAAAATGCACTTAAAATGTGAATGTCTGCAAGTTCAAGCAGTAAAACATGTACTAAGTGCACTTGTATCATAGCAAGCTTATGACTTATTGAGAGAGGAGTATCTCCAGATTGCATTAAGTAACATGTTCAACTACCATCAGGCTGCTCCACCGAGATAATATGAACAATTGCAGTCCTCCAGCATCCCATGATGTACTGCTCCTAGCCCCCACAAGCCTGCTCCAAGGCCATTCTGTCCACCCACCTGAACTCTACTACCCACGGGGTGGTACTGACCCCAAGGTAGCACCCCTATCAGTCCCAGGGGCCTCAGATGGCATCACTCTGAGCACCCACTGAAAGCCTCAAGGTTTGCCAAGCCCTCTGACCTTTGCTTGAATACTCCAGTGTGAACAGCAATCACCTAGCTCTGTGAACCAAACCAAAACCAGAGACCATCCTACTCAAACCACTACAGGAAATCAATGAATTGAACTTGTGACAAGGTCCTAGACCTCATTGTAATCTGAGCTGAAGAGACAACTATTGCTACCACTGCCAAGGTTGCAAAGGGCAGCCAACAGAACCAGGCAATCTATGAGCACATTGCATCCCAAATAGTGACTGAGGGGTTTCAGAAGGACTGGCAGCAGATCCATATTAAAATCAAGTGCATGAAGTCCCACTATGTTTGAGGCAGGGATGCCAACAAGGTGTCAGGCATCATGAGGACCATGGTTTCCTATGGGAAGGAGCTATCCAGGATCCTTGAGGAGGATCGTCCTGTCACTCCCTGCCACATTATGCATGGCACACCTGAGGGCTCCAAGCAGTGTACACTCGGGTCTCTCTCTATGCAAATCTTTTTGTGCAAATTCGCTTATATGCAACAACCTTATTTAAACCAGAAATTCCCTTTGTATGAAAAAAACCTGATCTTATGCGAAGTCGGCTGTCAATGAGCTCCCTGCAGGCTGGCAGAGTTCCAGCCTTCAGGGAGCTGGGAGGAAGCAGAAGGAAGGCTGTGAGACAGGGGGCACCACATGCATGTATAATACATGCACATGGCCTCAAGTAGCCTTGAGGGCAGCTCTGGCAGGTAAGTTGGGGGGGAAAAGGGGATTGAGGTGCCTGTAGGGAGGGAGCTGGGCAGGGCTGGGGCTGCTGTCCAGCTGGGGGGTGCTTAAGGCCCAGGGCCGCAATGTGCAGCTGCAGGGCCCCAGCAGGAAGCAGGATGGAGCCTCCGATGGCTCACTGGGGGAGGGGGAGGGCTGGCTCCCTGTTGCCGTGCACACTTCCAAGGGAAAGAGGCAGATGCATGGGCGCAGTGGGCCCTGGCCCTGATCCTGGGCCCAGCTCAGCTCCTCTCCCTGCCTGGTCCCAGTGCCCTGCACCCCACTGCCCTTACCACACACCTCCTGTAGCACAGGGCTGTGCTCCTCAAAGAGTGGCAGGCACAGGAGACACGTCCCCAGGGCAGCCGCCATTCCCTGACGCCCTGCTTCCCTGCCCCGGGTGCTTCTCCAGCCCAGCAGGCACAGCCCAGTGCACCTGGGAACAGCAGGGCTGTGCAAAGAGGCTATGAGCTCCCTGCTGCACTGGGTCATGCCTGCCAGGCTGCGGAGGCATCCAGGGAAGTGCAACAGGGTAGAGCCAGGAGGAGCAAGCAGCCAGCATTTCCCACTGCCCTGGGTCCCTCCCCCAGGTGCCTCTCTAGCCTGCCAGACACTGCCCTGGCAACGCACCCCTTGCACATGCCGCTGCTTGCAGCACAGAGCTTGCAGCCTCTCCGCACAGCAGTTATTGTATTGTGCGATTACTGTTTGAATTTGTCATGGTTTGGGGAGGCAGTAGAGTGAGGCTGGTACGGATCCCTATTAATTATATGTAATAATGGATTCACTTTATGCAAATTTGCTTTATGCGAGGGTTTTTTTGGAACGCAACCCTCACTTAAAGAGAGACCCGAGTGTAATGACAAAAATGATGGAGTCCCCACTCCACTACCTTCTACCAAAACAACCAGGGAGGACTACGATGGGCCTTCTCAATGGACTTGTTCCCCATCCAGACCCTGACCCTGACCCTGATTTAGACCCAGACTTAGGATACACAAGACGGGGACAGTTTAAAAGAGACCCTCATTAAGCAGGTGGAGATGCTACAACATATGACAAATTGAACCCATACTAAGAGTCCCATGTGACAAAGCCCTGAGAGGAACAGAGCAGACAACTGGCACAAACTATGCTGAGCTTAAAGTTGCAGCAGGGAACAATTTTTGTCAGGAATGCTAGAAAACATCCCCATTCTTCTATCTGTACAGAACAGGCAGGATCTCTGTTTTTAAAGTATTATGCAACAGGTGAATTAGTAGAGCTCCATTCTCTTCAATAAAGCCATACTGAGGGCCTATTACAAAGCATCTACTTTGGAAGAATGAGGAACTAATTCTCCGCAGGTTCAAGTTTCTTGTTCTAGGTAGTCTGCAAATTTCAAACCTGGGATACAGTCCTAAGTCTACTGAAATAAATAGCAAAACTCCTATTGAGCTCAGTATTGAGAGGTTAGGACCCTACTAAATCACAAAAATGCAACATACCCACATGCAAGCACACTTTCTCTCTGCCTTACCTCCAACAGGTCACAGTTTTTGACCTATGTGAGAAAATTCACACTACTAGCCCTTTCAGCTTCAAAAATAGGCCAAGGGAAAAAAAACTGACTAGCCCTGACAGCCTTTCTTGTATAGTAGATGACAGCATGTGGAAACATAGTGGCAATGGTAGAGTAGGGTACAATTCAAAAACTATAATTTTGGTGTGCTCAGTCAACACAGATGGGGAATGCCTAAGCTGACACTGTTACAGGGCTTGTTAGATCAAAGACAGGCAGCTAGAGAAACCTACCACCCTTTCCCCTTCAGAAAGCCACTTTCAGTTTTATGCTAACTAAACTGACTGTCCCTTCAGTAACATCAGTGAAGATATTAATTACATTTTCATTTTTGTTTAACAACAGAAAAGAAAGTTCAAAAGCACTCTATGTGACTTCGGAGTCCATTGAAGTGCCTACCTAGTGCAGCACTATGCTAAGAAATACCACACCTGTTCCTTATGCCAGTTCCTGAACTAGAAGTAGTAGTGTAGCTTCATGGGAGGGACTCCTTGAACGCCAATAAGCTTATGGTGGGTAGTGGAAAGAGTCCAGCTTGTTGCATCAGTGTGTACAAGAAGATCCATTTGCAGAATTAGAGTACTGGGGACAGGAAGCAGCTGGTTATGCCCAGTTAAGAATACCTTCTGCATAGGAGAGCCCTTAGCTAGCACATAGGACTAGAGTACCTGACTCCTGCCCTTCTCCCCACACCCAGCCCTGGTGGATGAGATGGACACAAAGCACTCCAGTGAAGTGACATATTATCCCTTTAGGATGACCATCCTAGGAGCTACTCTAACCCACTCCAGTTGGCACAAATTTGCCCTTCAAATCAAAAGCCAGCTCCCTGAAGACCTTCACTTTGATGCACATGGTGGAATCTCCAGGCAGAGTCTGAGTTTCATTGTTGATTCTTTAGAGATGAAACAGATTCTCAAGGAATCCATTGTGAAGCACCTATAGGAGAACAAGGTAATCAAGAACAACCAAAATAGATTCACCAAGAGCAAGTCATGCCTGACCAACCTGATTTCTTTCTATGATAAGGTAACAGGGTCTGCAGATGGCAGGAAAGCCGGGAACGTGATATACCTTGACTTTAAGCAAGGCGTTTCATACTGGCTCCTATGACATCTCACTAACAAGCTAAGGAAATATATACTAGATGACAGATATACTAGATGAAAGTACTGTTAGGTGGACACATAACTGCTTGTATTATTGTGCTCAATGAGTAGTCATCAATGGCTCAATGACTAGTTGGGAGGAGATATCAGGTAGGGTTTGCCAGGGCTTTGTCAAAGGCCCAGTGTTGTTCAACATCTTAATGAATGATTTAGATGATGGGATTGAGTGCATGCTCAGCAAATTTGCAGATAACACCAAGTTGGGTGGAGTTGCAGATGCCCTGGAATGTAGGGCTAGAATCCAGAATGACCTGGATAGACTGGAAAAATGGTTAACAATCAATCAGATGAGATGCAACAAGTGCTAAGTCCTGAACTTGGGACAGAATAATTGCAAGCACAAACACAGGCTGGGGAATGAGTAGGTTGCAGTACAACAAAAATGGATCTGGGGGTTACAGTAGACCATAAACTGAACATGGGTCAACAGCATACTTTGTTATATTAGCAGGAGTGTCACTTGCAAATCAAGAGAAGTGATTCTTTTGCTCTATTTGGCATTGGTGAGGCCTCACCTGGAGTCCAGTTTTGGATTCCACACTATAAAAAGGATGTGAACAGATTGGAAAGAGTTCAGCACAGAAAGGCAAAATGGTTAGGCACCTGAGGAAAGGTTGAAAGAATGAGGGTTAGTTAGTTTGGATAAGAGAAGACTGAGGGGTGGTTTGTAAATAGTCTTCAAATACCTAAAGGAAAATTATAGAAAGGATGGAGATGGTCTTTGTGGCCATAGCTAACAGGACTAGGTACAATGGCCTCAAACTGCAGCAAATGAAATTTTGGCTGGAGATTAGGAGGAACTTACTATGTGGGTGGCCAAGTATTGGAACAGGCTACCTGGAGAAGTTGCGTAATCTTCATCCTTGGAAGTTTTCAAGAGCAGATTGCACAGACACTTGGCTGGGATGATTTAGTCAGAAATAATTTTATCTGGAGCAAGGGGCTGAACTAGATGACCTGATAATGAGCCCCTTCCAGCCCTACTTTCCTATGAATCCACAAAAGAAAGTTTAGTACTTTCCATCACCACCTCAAAAGAACAACAAGAAGAATAAATGAACAGACTTTTAATGGATGCATTCCCTTTTCATTACTCCCACCCTGCCCTTCTACCTTTTTCACATGCCAAGGCAGCAACCATTGAAGAAGCCCACTGTGGCTATTATAAAGACCAACTGATATATCCTTCCACCACTTTATATAAAACTTTAAGGAAGCACAATTCCTGAACAGCAACAAAAATGCATCACTCTTTTCTCAAGTGCTTTACTTGGTTTAGGTGGCTTTGTTTTTCCTGCAGTGTTCTGACTTCACTGTCTCTGTCACAAAGTCAAAGTGCCTGCAAGGATGTCATAAAGAAATCAGGTAACTGAGAGAATGGGTTCATGACAGGAAAGAACTCATTTGTCTATAACAGGAAAGCTCCTTTCATAGCTGGTTCTTTTGACACCTCCCAGCTACCTAATGTATCAGCTGCAGGGGACAAAATATCCACTTTTCCCCAATGGCTATTTGAACACACAAGATCAGACCTGTGTCTGACAGGGGTCAACATCTGATATTTTCCAAGACCTGCCCTAAAGGTATGGGATAATCTACTGCCCCTCCTGAAAGACTTCCTAACCCTTGGAACACCTCCAGAGATATACCCCTACTTTTAAGCTGGTTTATCCCTCCTATAGAATAGCTTTATCAGGATGAACTATAAGAAAAGGTCACAAAACACCTAGGGCCAGATTTACAAAGGTATTTAGGCCTCTATAAATGAAGATAGCCACCTGGTAGATTTATAGGAATTCCTACTGGAGTTAGGAACTCTAACCCCATTAAAAATTAAGAGCAGTCAGGTGCATGACTATATTTAGATGCCCAAGACATGTAGATATTTAGCTCTTTGTGGAACTCTCCCTTTGGCACTTCTGTAAACCCACCAGGTGTATCCCTGCAATTTTACACATGAAGCTAATGTGGCAAGTCTTCCCCTTCCAGCTTGACCCTGCACTCTTTGTTCCTATGACTAGAGTTACTAAAGTCAATGGAACTACTCTGGTAGGCAGTCTGGTCCTTCTGCTATGAATGCCATGCAAAGGGTTAAATTCTAATTCTTATTCATACTAATGAAGTTACTGCATATATCATCATAGTAAATCATGGTCTTATATGGTTGTCCATATTTAAAATGTCTTAAAGTATATTGGGATTATGCTTTAACAACTAGGAGATGTATTTTAATGCATTTTTGTTTCCCAGGAAAACTAAAGATATTCATATTAAAAATGGATAATGAATGGGTCATTGACTGTATATCCACTTTAGAATTACTCTAAGGTTTAGCAATGAAATCATAGCAAAAAGATACCTCAAAAGTGTTGAACATAGATGAAAAATGAAGACTGAATATAATTCAAAGTCAATAATACCTATTATTCACTGCCAGAAAAAAATCTTATGGGCAGGTATTTTCCTAACAACTATTGAAAGGATTTAAAATTGCTGATTACTATCATAATATCTGTAATTGAGAACATCTGAGTGTTTGCATGTTACACAGAGCTTGCTGAAATAGCAGGGATAATTGTGTATACTAGTGATTTTAATTTATTTGCTGTACATCATTGCTTATCACAACTTACAACGAAAAATGGTAGGTAGCTTTTTTTTTTGCACCGGACAAGAAGTGTGGCAGAAAAGGCCTATCAATGTAACTATTTAGATCCTTTCCTGATTCATTAACCAAACTCCAGGTCCATATTTCTCTATGGGACTTTTCCAAGCAGACAATTATTACAATTTGCATTAACTTAATGGAAATTCCCAGGAGTAAATAATAGCGAACTTTCTCCTGGAAAAAAAAATGTAGGTAATATGGCAACAATCAGGATCTCTACTTACTTTAGTCCATCATGTGAAGTAATGACAGCCTAAGAACAAAGGCCACTTTCCTTGAAGTTATTGATATTCATTGCTCTCCCAAAAGTCTGGAAGATGTTTACAGTTACAGGAGATGAAGGACTCTTAATTGTTCTATATTTTATGTAGGCCTTTTCGTCACTGCAAAATGAACTCTGAAAAAAATGAGAAAAGTAGCATTTTACACCCACTTTGCTCTAATGGTGATGATTACACAAGGTTCAGAGCACTGATGAGGTAGGCCCTAAGCCTGCATTTGAGTTTTGCTGACATTGTACCAAGGATTTCAAGAAACAAAAACAGTGTCTGCTTACAAAGCCAACACAGAGATAGCAATGCCCCAAAACCATTATAAGCAGTAGAGCTGTGCGAAGCTTCGCTTGCTCATTTGATTCAGAGGAGATTCAGCCTGATTCAGCGGCTGAATCTCCATATCCGAATTGAATCAGGGGACCAATGTAAATGTCCGAATCAATTTTCCAAAGATTCGGAGAGCTTTTATGATTTGGGCAATCCCCGGTGGCTGCAGCAGAGAGCTGCAGCTGACTCCAGCTGATAAGTACTAGGGGTGGGGGAGGGAAGAGGGGACCATGGGGGAACCCCTGCCAGCCCCCCTGACCTCTCCCCCTCTCCCATGGCTGCTCCCCGCCCCCACCAGCTCGGTACTTTAAAAAAACAAACCCCAGTGCTCACTGGGCGCTGCTGGGCAGGGAGAGCAATACCTGCTGCCCCACACTGCCCCACGCTGCATGGGGCAGTGGGGGCAGCAGGGATCATCCCCCACTCAGCAGCACCTGGTGAGCACCGGGGCTTCTTTTTTAACAAGTGCTGGGAGCTGGGGCAGGCGGGGCAGCCGTTGCCAGGCTGGGAGAGAGGCTGGGGATGGGCCTGGCTGATTTGGAGATTCTGAGATTCGGCAGCAGCCGAATCTCTGAATAAGATTCAGCCAGATTGAATCGGGACAGTGATTCAAATCACTGAATCAAATCACTGTCCCCTGAATCAGCCGAATCTGAAGTGAATACTAGCTGCTTCGCACAGGCCTTATAAGCAGATAGATCAGTGCCTAGCTGCCTAAGTGTCCTTCAGTCTTGTAAATGCCTGTATGCATCATATGTGGGCACTGAAAATTGAACAATATATGGATATGGACACCACAAGACTTTAAATGCTGTTTAAACCTGAAGGCTAGAGACAGAAATTACACATAAACCAGTTTAAGTGATCAGAAACTGGTTTAAACCTGTAACAGTAGAAAAGCTCAGTGTACATAAAGCTCAGTCCACAGTTTCAAAATGGCTGGTTTAAGATAAATGTGGTTGAATATAGTATCAAACTTAACTGATTTTCATCAAACCAGTTTATGAAATTTCTGTCCCAGACCCCTTCTTGGTTCAAATTAAATCCAGTTCCCCAGCCCTGAGCTGAGCTGAGCTGAGCTGGCCTGGACTGTGCTGTGCTGTCTGCTTCAGAGCAGGGCTGGCCCTGCCCCTCTGCTCCCTAGCTAGAGCAGTGAGGGCTGGCTGACAAGGGAGGGAGGACAAGCCCAGCTGGGGAAGCAGCCCAGTCTGTGAGGGGGACTGCCCCCCCCACCAACAAACTCCATCTAGGGACTGGGGCCAGGGCCAGGGGTTAAACACCCCTTCCCCTGCTCAAACTTACTGCTGGCTGTGACTGTGAACTACAAGTCCCAGAGGCACCTGGAAGCAGGAAGAGGAAGTGACGAACAACCCTGAAGAGTCCTGCTGCTGTAATTCTGGACTGAAAATCTCAGAGATCTCAGGGGCAGCAGGAAGAGAGCTATGCTTTAGTGCCCCTCTCCCCACCCCCCCCAGCTTCTGGCCTGAGCTAGTGCAGGCATGTGGCTGCATTCCCTGAATCAAAGGTAAATGTCTGTTCACTTCTGTTTTAATTTAATCTGTGCAGCTTAGACTAACCTTCAAAAACTGAATCCATTCCGCCTCAGGCTTTTTGACTGTCTGTACCTAGCCAAAATGGGCAGATATACAAGTCTGTTAAACTGGTTAAAATTGTAAAGCGTGTAAATTGGGTCAATGTTGTATGTGGACAACAAAGTGTTTCATGATGTGGGCCTGGTCTGTCTACCAGACATCCCACAGCGCATTGTTCTCCCCACCCCCCACCGCTGTAACTGGCTACTCTGGTATATAGCCATAACTCTACCACTCTCCACCCCAACCTCCCTTTTATAGGCACTTTTTATCAATGAGCTTCCTTATACTGTTTGTTCAAATAAAGCTAACTTTCTAACAACCCGCTGTGTCCGCATCCCTATTTGACCATGTTCCCTTAAGATGCCCACACTGCCCCAGCCCCTGGGCTCCCAAAAGTATGAGTCCAAGCCAATGTTCCCTCTAAGGTGTAGCGTTCTGTGAGTGCACCACTTTGGTCCATGAACACACCGCTTCAGTCCCGCCTCCCCCTTTCAGCACGCGCTGCTTCAGAAACAACAGGTGCCTGAGGAGCACCCTCCATAGAGCCCTGTAAGGGTCAGAAACCCCGGGACTGTAGTGGAGGGTGAGCAGCCTTGTCTGGGGTTATGGACCCCAGGGGACTGGGATGGATGGAGAGGAACCTTTCCTGGGCCAGGGACCCCAGGGGAGCGCATTGGGAGGTGAAACATTGAACTCAAAATATCATAGAACTCCAGGCTGCAAGAATAATAATTAGAGTTAGCTAAGCTATTACAGAGTAATGTATTTATGGGGAACGGCAGTTATTTCACACTGACAAGCTATCCGTCATGTAAGATTATTTCAAGAGCTGTTACAGAAGTCAATAGGAGTCTGCACACAAACAAAGAAGGGAACCTCAAGTCCTATCTCAGGGGTGGGCAAAATACGGTCCACAGGCCGAATCCAACAAATCCAGGAAAATTAATCCAGCCCACAGGAAAGGGCAGAATGAATTGCATCTGGCCTGCCCTGCACCTGCTATGCTCCACCTGGGGCTGAGCCCAGCCCATTCCCCCTGGGACAGCATGATACACTGCCACACTCACCAGCGGGAGGGCCCTGGCCCCAGTCAGTGTGCACAGCTTATGGGCAGGGCAGCCGCCACTGCTGCACGCTGCAGCCAGAGCCCATGCCAGCCCCAGCCCCAGCACCTGCCCCTGCCTTGCCTTGGGGAGCAAGGAGGCACATGGCATTGGGGCTGGGGAGCAGAGCAGTTCCCCAGCACCAGCCCCGAACCCCAGCCCCTGTCCCTGCCTCGGAGGGAGCCTTGGTCCAAGCACTCTACCCCGCCCAGGCACCCTAAGTCCAGCAAACACGCTACGGAGTTTGGTCAAGTGCAGGCTGCTGAACTTTATATTGAACTCAGTTCAATGTAAGCACTCCACCCTAGTCCACTATGAGGCAGATAACTCCCAGCCCATGGTGTCAAAGCCACAATGCTTCACCTAAAAGGTGGCTGTTCTATCTGACACACTAAGGCACTGTGCTTGGGGATACCTCTGACCCATGACAATTGTGAACCAGTTCCCAACTGCTGGCATTTGGGAATGGTTCAACTGTTACATGTGTCCATACTCTGTGAATGAAGACCAAAAAGCAGCTACCTGGTTCTTTCCACACATTTCCACCCAGCATGAACTGTTGGCATCCCAGAACATGCATGATCTCATCAAGGATCTTCAAGGTAGCAGCTTGGTACCCAGAGTTGGATTAAAGTGTACTGGGGCCCCAGGCAAACACAGAATTGGAGGCCCCCTCCCCCCATGGAAGCTTGGCTTCAGGGTGGGGAG
>NW_017729022.1:178423200-178465218 GCF_001723915.1 Gavialis gangeticus
AGCTTAGCTTTTTCCTGTTGTCCAGAAAGCCTGATTTTGCCATTATTTATAACAATTGGACAACGGTGCTTTTTGTCTTTGTTTGATTTTGGCAGCTAGGCCTTTAAAAAAAAAATATGAATGAATCTATTACCCCTTTGCCATCCCTCTACAATAGCTTCAGATGAAGTGCTTGCATAACAGACTAAGTCTTGAAATTCTGGTATTTACATCTCCCTGCTCTCCACTATGGCCAAACATACACATGCACACAGGTCTGCACACAGACAGGCATGCACTGTACCCTCACTCACACATGGACACAGACACAAACACCCTCTCCCTGCAGTAAACAGATACATGTACACACACACACACACACACACACACAGGTGCACAGATGCACGCACAGAAAAACAGATGCATACAGCTGCATAGACCTGCACACAGACACACAGATACATGCACAGAGACACAGATGCAGATGCACACAGACACGCAAACACACAAACAACTTCACGCAGATGCACAAACAGAAGCAGGCGCACACAGACACACACACATGCAGGAGTCTGAAAGTCCCACTGGCTTAAGTATCAGTTAATGACCATACAACCCACCCCTTGTCCCACTGTCCAGCTATTACACTGCTCAGACCCATAGCTCATATTTAAGTCCCAGAAGGGATTATCTTGTATACCTTGCCTAAAGTTGCATCTGGTCAGTGCTTTCAGACTACAATTAAACCATTCAACAAGCAACTGAGGATGACAATGTTGTGGGAGGGCTCTGTGCCATTATATATAAATGCCCTGTGATCATGGCATTCAGCTAGGAGGCAAGTGAACTTCTTTTCAAATCCCAAGTCTGTCCAGTTTAGAGCAGGGATTTGAACCATAGAATTGGCAAGTGACCTCAAAGATCATCTAGATCAACCCTCCTGCACAGATTTTGCTTCTCCTAAGCCAGCCCCCTCCAATAAAAAAGTCTAAAACTGCTCCAGGAATCTTGTTCCACTGTTTTACCCTCCAGAACTATCTATATCAATAGCAATAGTGATATATAGATCTAGCTATATATCTAGATCTATATATCTATATATATATACAGATATCTATATATATAGATATCTTCGTCTAATTTGGGGTTATGAATTCCCTTGATGCCAGGGTTTTTAAGAGTTAGGTATTGTGATGCCTAAGTCCCTTCATGACTTCTAGCTATAGATAGATAGATAGATAGATAGATAAAGAGAGAGAGAGAGAGAGAAAAGAATCTAAATCTACTTTCCTGCAGTTTAAACGCATTGCCTCATGTCCAGGCAAAGGAAGAACAATCCTTTTCTCTCCATTACCCTTATGGCAGCCTTCCAAATATTTGAAAACTGCTGCCTTGTCCCCCCCCGAACCTACTTTTCTCCAACCTAAGTTACCTTGTTCCTTCAATATATATCACTTGCAATCCAACCCCTTTAACATCTTCATTGCTGAGCCTCTCCCATTTCTCCATATCTTTCTTAAAATGCAGTGTCCAAACTAGGATACAATTCTCCAACTCAGACTTCATCAAGAGCAGCACCAGGTAGAGTCGTATTCCCATCTCACATACAATGTTTTTATTAATGCAATGCCAAGTTGCATTTTACCATTTTTTTACAACAGCATGACACTACTGATGGAGATTGAATTCATGACCCTTTATAATCCCCAGATCCTTCTCAGCAGTGCTGCTACTAAGCCATTTGTCGCCATTCCGTAATCGTGCACTTGAGTTTTGAGGGGTTTTTTGATTGCACATTTGTCATTGCTGAATTCTGTGCTGTCGTCCATAGCCCAAATCTCCCATACATCAAGATCCCTTCTGACACTTCCCATTCCTCTCTCATGTCTCCTCACAGCCTGATTCCCCCTGTTTGGGGTTAATTTATTAACTGTGAAGGACCTTATCATGCCTTACAGCCCTTCAAAATTCTCTCCCTGGAGCCATCCTCTAACTGCAGCAGGCTCTTCCTGCAAACCTCCTCTTCAGTGCTGTATGGCCTTCCCAGCCTTTGGTCTGCCTTGCCCTTCTACTAGCCAGCCTCCATTTGGCTAACTTCTAACGAAACAGCACTGGTGGTTTATCTGGATCTCTTTTTTTTTAACTTTAACGCTGACAGGCCTTGTGTCCTGATTGGGCAGCACCCAATTGTCTTGTTAACCATTTCCTATAGGCCCCAGTACATCTTTCCATTTTAACTCTAGCCGCCAAAGTGTTTGTAGCTCATCCTATTTCTTGTTCATCTGCATATTTGACCAGTATATTCTTTATTCCTGCATCAGATTCATTAATAAAAATGGTAGACAACACTGGACCCAGGCCAGTTTTTTGTGGAGCCCACTCAGCCTGACATCAATTCATGTGTAGTTTTATTGTTTCCTTGTGCAACCAGATTTCTATCCACTCAGCGGTAATTCTCCCACACACAACGTCCTCAGCTGATGGAGCACAGAGTTTTCTGTGGTGGGCTTCTCTCAGTGTCTCTTGTTGGAGCCAGTCTCCTTTGAATAAATACTTAATATTCACTGAACTAGAGAAAGAGAAAAATGTCAGAGCTCTTGTGGTTAGAGGGCTTACCTCAGTGGTGGTGAAGTCAGCTTCAAATCTCTACATGGCCTTTTATTCAATACCTACCTTTGAAAGGTAGTGCTTACATGCTGTTCTTCACCTCAACAGTTTTTTTTTTTTACAGACAGCTTCCACAGCTCCTTATTTTGCTTATTGGCATCTGTGAATCCTGTTGTCCGGTGTTTTATCTGCCAATTTGTAGTACAGCGTGCTTGGCTACCTAATTTGGGGTTATGAATTCCCCTGCTGCCAGGGTTTTTAAGAGTTAGGTGTTGCGACGCCCGAGTCCCTTCATGACTTTTATGCCTTTCTGACTAGGGAATCAGTGTACATTGGTGTCTTTTCTACTGATTGTGAATGATAAGTTTTTTGATTTTCTGCTTCCAGGCCACTGGGACTAGTTAAGCATGTATATAAGTGCTTTGGGAATCAAGGTCTCAGTCTCCTTGCTTCCTGGCAGGGGAGACATACCACTGTCCCTTAGGATGGATTTTCTTTACAGACTAGGAAAGAGGTAGACTTATGGCAAACATTACCAGTGAGTAATTTTCCCTTACTTTATATAAGCAAATGCCTTTGATATGCTACAATCCCAGAGGTGTTCAGGTTACATGCTTATTTTAAGATCTTTTGTTTACTTTATGATCTTCATAGGTCATTGACATCCCATTTAGCTCTGGTGACCCTGTTTATACAATTGCAATATACATTAAAAAGTGTTCCTTTGGATAACATTAACATTCTTGATCTTAATCCATCACATGGTCTAACAATAGCTTCAACTCTGATGTGTGTGTAACTGTTAAAAGCTTTAATGTAGAATCCAATATACATATGGAGTGGGAGAGGCCTGATCAAACAGATTTGCTTTCTTTTTTCCATTCTAAGTGGCAGAAGATCCAGAACTATGTAACCTCTCCTAAAATGCATCGCAGAACCCTTCTCACCACTACTCAGAACAATTAGAATCCCTTTTAAATGTTGCCTTTTATTTTCATGTTGTAACACCACGTTAGAGCATTGAACCACAAAGTCCAAGAGAGGTTGTATTTCTTACTCTGCCTCAACTCAAGGAGCACACTCTTGTTTAGCATTTAACAAGTCCTCCTGGCAGAGGAATGACATTTTCTTACATCATCCTGCATTTTCAGAGCTTTGAATCCAGAAGGACATTTGGCTTTAAACCCATGGCAAAGAAAAGCCATCAATTATTTTTAACAGGGTGACATCTTTCAGTTTCTTCCTGTTATTTAGCAGGCCCTTGTCGGAGACTGAAAATACTACAATATATTTTGCCCACATACTTATTTTTACTGGTAATTTTAGAAGTTGCTGCTGAAATTTTGATTCATACAAGAGTTAGTCAGAAAGTAATGCTTCCTGTTTTTGTTTCTCAACCAACTATTATTGAAAAAATATTAAACTTGCACAGAAAATGTGTATATCATCACTAAACGCACAACTATTTTTTGGCATAGGCCTTGTACAGACATTCAGGTTCTCCTCACTGCTCTCCCAAAAGAAACCACAAGTGTACAAATGTTCAAGCTTTTTCATACAGGGTAACAATGGTTTCTACAGAAGAAAAATGGCTTGGGAACACCCAGGAGAGTTTCTTTTGGGAGACTAAACGTCTGTACATGCCATGGCTTCTCTCAGAAGAAGTCCTTCAGCATTCTCCAAAGGAGACAGTGGGTTACTCACTAGACTCTGCTGCTCCAGCAGGAAGCAAAAAATATCCCCTTCATAATCCCCACATTGTGCTGCAGGAAACAACAGGCTGACCATGAGTAGGCTGGGTCAGCCAGTCAGAGATGCCCTTTGCACTGATGCCATCTATCACCAGGCAGACTGAGGGACCCCTCAGAGTACCCTGAAATGTGTCTAGGGGCCCCTCCAGCTGCACAGTGTCAGCGCTGCAAGCTCTCCACTCTTCAGGGCCTCAGCATTAGAATGCCTGGGTAAGTTTCTCTACCAGGAGAACAAACCTGGGATAATTCTCCCAGATTACCTGAATGAATGTATGCAGCCATAGACTCCTTTTTTCATCAGTGGTCTTTTTCCACCAGCGAACAAGGAAGGGCATTCTCTTTGGAACCCCCCCTTCAGATAGTTGAAGGCCGCTATTAAATCCCTCCTCAGTCTTCTCTTCTGCAGACTAAATAAGCCCAGTTCCCTCAGCCTCTCCTCAGAAGTCATGTGCCCCAGTCGTGTGTCCTGGTCATGTGCCTAACCATTTTCATTGCCTTCCACTGGACTCACTCCAATTTGTCTACATCCTTTCTGTAGTGGGGGTACCCATACCCATACAGTAGTGAGGGATACCCACCCTTTCTGTCATGGAGGATACTCATAGCCATACCCATGGCTTAATTTAGGAGAGAAAAATAGGAGGCGTTACTTTCTGACTCTTAGATATTGACAAAAATAGGGAGGAAAATATTTGTGATGCTTTCTCAAATTGATTTCTTCCATACTCCAACAGGCTCTAGTAAATCTGTATTTGTCTGATTAACATTGAACCAGTGCCAGATTATGACATGCTGAGGCCCTAAACTATGTCCATTTTAAGAGGCCCCATACAATAAAAATAATCCACGAAATCCACAAAAATGGATTTTCATGAAATTCTAAGATGAATTATTGTTATTTCTACACAAATTTATGAACTCAGTATGAATAATAACTGTGAAGCCATATAAATGTATATTTTAGTCATATTAGAATGAAAATGTCCAGGGTTTTTTTCTTATTTAGAGGCCCTTCATATTGTGAGGCCCTAAGCTGTAGCTTAAGTAGCTTAAGCCTAAATCCGGCACTGCATTGAACTAATTGGCTTTCAAGTGCAGCGGAAACTGATCAAACTTGACGTTTAGGTAGTTCTTTGAGCATCTGTATTATCCATGAGATCAGCACCATTTGATAAGGCTCTTAGAATAGTATATGTTAGTTTGCTACTGGTCAAGCACATTCAGAGAAGCTCATAGGTGCTTCTTTGTGATGGTGTTGAAAGGATGAGTTTCCTAGGAAACCTGTATAGAGTATCATAAGAATACATCCAAGAAAAATCTACAGAAATAAAATCAGATGATTTATTCCAAAATCATGTAGAATTTCATACAGAAACAATAACTTTCTAGAGAATCCTTCAAGTAATCAGAAAAAAGCCACTTTATGCCTGAAAGTTTATCCAACACTTCTCTCAGCTACACAGTTGATCCAGTAAAAGATATCACATAAAATTCTTGCCTCTCATAAAACAAACTGAAGAAGAGCTGTCAGTAGTGTAGCTAAGGGAAGGGGGCAAAGGATAGGAAGGGGCAACAGGGACACCAGCCCCAGTTGCTGAATTGGAAGGAAGAAGCATAAAAATAGCAGCCACTGCACTGCTGGCTGGCCCAGTCACTGCCACCACCACCACCAGCCCAGCCGTGAGTGATGTCTTATATACCACCACCACCACCATGCAGGATGCAGAAGTGTCCAAGCATGCCTCTGATGGCTATCATTCCTTATTCTGAATAGGATTTTGGAGTAAACCCTATTAGATTGTATTCCTTTTAAATTCTGTTGGATTTATGAGAAAGAACTTTACTTGGCTAATGGGAAAATCATATGGGATACTTTTGCTACAATCAGATTCCCTTTCCTCACCATTTCTCCCACTTGACCTTCCATCACCATAACTACATATATTCCAAAAGAGCTGTCAAGCAAGAGGAAAGAAAATTAAGCATACAGATGCTGGCTCATTCAAAGTATTATCATTGGACTGTTTACAGTCCTTCCAAGCAAAAAAGCATGCTTGCAAATACTGGTTCTTTAGGACTAGACTGTACAACTGTAATGCTGTTTGCTAATACCTTTATTAGAAAAGCATTGTTCTGGGTACCCTGGGTTATAGATCCATGGGCTGCTTAATATTAGTAGACAGTATACTGTTAAAGACCTTGAACCTTGCCGTGCTTGTCTTGTCCACTCAGGGGTGTTGTAATCTTAACCCTCTGTATCAAAGTTTTGCTTGAATCAGAAGTCCCCCGGGGCATGCACTGGTGACGTCCCCAGTGTTAGAATCAGCAAGTATTGGTCCTTGTCCTCTTTGATCTGACCTTTTTGGGGAACCTTGTAGACTGAAGCACTAGGATATGATCCATTTTATCCATGGGTGGATCTAGGATTTTGAAAAGGGAGGTATTGATGATGTGGCACATAATGACATAAATGACAACACATTTTTCTCCAGTGAAAGAAACTTGAAACTTTACTAATATGGTAGGAGGTTAGCACTATATTATTCAGTTTAAGATCAAAGTAAAACCAAATGTAACTAGTGTAATGTGTATTCATTTGCTAGATTTTACATATAAAGATTTTAAAAGCACAACAAACTAGGCAAAAAGTCAAAGGAAATTCTTTTATTAGTCATTTAGTCATCATAGTTAAATGTATTGTTCGGATTCATAAAACAAAAATCTAACCTTCTTTAAAGTTTTGAAAGTGTCTTCAATACTTTACCAAAAACATTTTTACACCTGAGTTAAGGTTTTTAGATAAAATCAGTTTGTAGGGCTGTGAAATAGAGGAGAGATCTTACCAGGAACAGACAGCAAAATTGCAAAGGAAAGGATAGTTTGAATGGTGGAACAACAAGATTGGTCAATGAACAGACAAGTTATTAATACCTTTGTACTAGAGAAAGATTAGCAGGAATCCGGGAAATAATAATGAGCCATGAAGTCAATTGACTCTCTCAGTATTGCCTGAATAGAAATATTGTTTTGCCTCCCAGGAAGTTGGTTTTAAAGTTTGGATGAAGCAGGAATCAAAGGAGTGGGGGCTGCAGATGCACCAGTGCACCTCCCCTCCCCATCCCCCACTCTGATCCACCCCTGATTTTATCCTTGAAATGTGATTCACTCCTGAAATGTGGTGCTTGCAAATATTTTGCAGTAGTAACCGTAGGTGATCAATCAGGGTAGATGATTGACAAACCTTTCAGGGCTACCTTGGTAACTTACAAGTCCTGTCCATTTACTGCCATGACATTCTTTAATCAAGCTCCTAAAAATCTCCTTCACTTACACTAATCCAACCCTGCCACTGATCTGAAGGGCACCGTCCCTAAAACTTTCCTTGCTGGAACTTTCAATACGCTCATGTCTTCAGTGGTTTGCTCATTCTGCAAACACAGATAGGACTTGATGCTGGTTGCAGGTGGCCCTTTTTCAACTTAACCTTCTTCCCCTTTCACCGGAGTGAACCCAATTTTTTAAACAATGTTTTAAAACAGTAGAGAGACTTGTTACAGGAGGTGTTGAACTGCTATCTTACACTGTTTGCACTATTTGATTTTGAGCTGAGAATCCCATAAATATGACTTCCAGTCAGAATAAAAATGAGAAAATCTGCAAATGCAACATATTAAAAAAAAGGAAAAGAAAGAAAGATAGGGGATTTCTTTCTGTTTTTTGCCTGTCAAAAAAAAAAAAAAACCTCACACACTTGCTGGCCAGGTCCTTCAGCATCTCTTGGGACAACCAGCATGCTGAGAAGGCTGATTTTTGCTTTGAGGTAAAGGGAGCACAGAACATTGTGGCAGGCATGCAGTAGAAAAGTGAGGAATGCAAGCAGCTCCAGCAGGCAAAGGAGGAATACGTCATGCAGCAACAAGGGCCACTGACATAGGTTATTCAAGTAGGAATGGTGCCATTGTAGGACTGTGCTCTCCTGAGGTACCTGTTCAGTATGGTGGCCCAATGGCTAATTCCACAGCCTGTTCCTTTGACAGTTTCCATACCTTTGGCCGCATCAGCCCCTGTAACTGGTTTACCCACTTTCCCAACAGTTTCCCCAGACTTTCCACTATATTATCACCTCTTGCAGCTTTAATGGATTTGAACATCTTTAGGACCAGTGAAGCAATTTCAGGAACTGGGGTTAATAAAAATTGAGAGTGCATGCAGTTTGGACTTTGTCATGCATACCATCTGTGCAGCAATGTCCAATTAATACAAGACAGGCCACTCAGGTAAGGAAAACAAGAGAAGTATGATAGGCAATCAATGCTGTTATTTTTAGGTGGTTTGCTGCCTTTGGCTAGGCTTATGTATGCTTAATTTTGATTTGCTGGTTTTAAATGACAGGCAGAAGGTAAGGTAGATTTGCACCTTATAGGCTAATTAAGAAATGCAGATCTTACCAGTTTAGTTCATCAGCTACTAAGGAGGGACTCAGTGACTCATATAGACACATCCACTGACAGCACAGTAACCTAATTCTGCTGCACATTAGCATGGCATGAAAAAACTGTGTTAATGTGCAATAGAATTAGTTTACTGCACATTAGCATCACTGAAATAGCATGTGCTGGTGCTAATGCTCAGTAGTGCCAATTATGGCACATTAAATTTAGTACATGTGATAACCTAATGCACCATAATTATGGTGCATTAATGAATGTGTAGATGTGCCCAGTGACTGTTAGCTGTAATCACTGCAGTCACACACACACACGTGTTATGATAAATCACTTTCTCATTTTAAACAAGTAGCTTGTCTGACTAACATTCTGGGAAATGTTTTACTTGTATGCATTTATTTAATAAACCATTGTTATTCTGTGCTGTAATGGGTTCCTTTTAAGTACGCACAAAACAGTAATAATCCAAGACATATATAACTAGGTTTTATTAAAGTTGCACAATACAAGATTACCAAGTATCCAAAATTTCACAAACCCATTAATCAAAAATCCATAAAACAAAGATATTATCAAAGTTACAATGCTAACCTAAAATTGATTACAGCAGGCCTTACCGTGCATTTTTTTTAAATAAAATATTATACCATAGTATAGACTAAAGATTCATATAGTAAAAGTAAATCATAGACTAGTAGAAACAAGCTTAATGTGTGTAATTAAGTATGACATAGCTTTGAAATGAGTTGCTCAACAACACCATTGTCCCTGCATTGGTAAGATGGAGCTACCTATGGTATCCTTTATAGACCTTGCCTTCCTTGAGACCAGCAGTGGTGCAATTTTATACACCTTTGTTGATCTAGGCTCAAGTGAGTCATCCTGCTCATCCAAATAAATGCCAATAAAACAGTGCACCTCACTTCCATGGATTCTTATTTTCTCTGTGCAGGTGCGTACATGTATATAAGCACACACAGAGCATATTTTATTAGCTACAAAGTACTACATGCCCAACTGCTGTTAGATGTTGCATCATTTAGTCCTACAGTTGGGCAAATATTTTAACCTAAGACTCAAATTTTAAGCACAACTAACCTGATTTTAAGTTTATTCTCAAAAGTGAAGCCATTAGAGTTAATGACTTTCACCTGAAATTTGTAGATGTCAAAATAGATGCAAGCTAGGCTGCCTCTTTCTTCCCCTGAAGTACCCTCACTCCAGGGGGCACCCTCTCACTCACAATAGGAGCTGTGGATTCCTTCTACTTACCATTAGTAGGGCTGCGAGAAGCTTTGGTCCCTGATTTGATTCAACAGAGATTCGGCCTGATTCGATGGCTGAATCTCCAAATCCAAATTGAATCAGGAGTCCCTTTAATCTCTCTGAATCGAATCAGAACCCTCCAAATCGATTCGGAGAGATTTGGAAAGGTTCAACAATTTGGACATAGACACAGCTTTACATGTTTTCTCTACATATCTCTAGGTAGCAGGCAGTTCGTGAATGCTGTGATGCTGGGGCACATGGAGCATCCCACAGAAATGCGGGGGGCTCTGGTCCACTTCCAGATCCCCCAGGGAGCACACTCCCCACCTCCCCATGCCCCTCCCAGCTTGGTGACTGGTGCCTCCTGGGTTTGGGTGTCACCCCGCACTCCTGTGGGATGCTCCATCCACCCCAGCATCTCAGCAATCACAAGCTGCACCTGGTACCTCGAAGTATATAGAAAAAACATTTAAAGCTGTGTCTATGTCCGAATCACTGATTCTATGAATCAGCATTGAATCTTCAGATTCGTATTCAGCCAAATAGAATCAGGGACAGTGATACAAATCAATGATTTAAATCACTGTCCCTGATTCGGCCTGAATCTAAATCAAATAAGGCCCACTTCGCACACCCCTAACCATTAGTACTCTTTCAATGGAAGGCATGGTGGCTGTCCTTGACTTCCACCTATGCCATCTTCAGAGGTGACTGGATAGCCTACTTCTTCAGCATCTAGCATCTCCCTTCCTGTGCAACAGGTATGTAACTTGTAGAGGATTAAGCATGCATCAACCTTATCAAGAGATAATGGAAGACAAAAGGACAAGTGACTTATCTAAACTGCTACTGGTTGGATCCAATAAGCTGGTCAGTAGGGCTGTGCAAAACAGGCCCTATTCAATTTGGATTCAGATTCAGCCCAAACTGGGGACAGTGATTCAATCCATTGATTCAGATCACTGACCCCGATTCGATTTGGCTGAATCCAAATCTGAAGATTTGATGCTGATTCAGTGAATCAGTGATTTGGACATAGACACAACTTTAAAAGTCTGTTTCTATGTGCCTTGAGGTAGCAGCATGGCTCATGATTGCTGTGGTGCTGGGGCAGATGGAGGGTCCCACAGGACAGGGTGCTCTCCAGCATGCTTGGCAGCAAACCCAGAAGTGGACCAGAAGTGCTTCCAGTCCACTTCCAGATCTGCCGGGGAGTGTGCTGGGGGCCCCTCCCCATGCCCTCCCAGCTCAGCAATCAGCCACAGGGGGACCCTAGGTGCCCCCCCAAACCCAGGAGGCACCAGTGGCTGAGCTAGGGGGGCACAGGGCTGCCCCCCTCGCCCCCCGAGCACTCTCCGGTGGACCAGGAAGTGGACTGTAAGTGCTTCTGGTCCACTTTCAGGTCTGCTGCCAAGCGTGCTGGGGAGCCCCCCATAGGGTCCCAGCACTGCAGCATTCAGAGCCCCTGCTACCTAGAGGTATGTAGAAAAATCATTTAAAGCTGTGTCTATGTCCAAATCACCAAATCTCTCTGAATCAATTCAGAGCGTTCCGAATCAATTCGGAGAGATTAAAAGGTCCTCTGTTTCAATTTGGATTCGGAGATTCGGCCAGTGAATCAGGCAGACTCTCCACCAAATTGAATCAGGGACTGAAGCTTCTCACAGCCCTAGTGGTCAGCGAATGGATATTTACCAGTAACTAGCTTGTTGTGACTCAAGATTGCTACTTCTATGGACCTAAGAGGGCAAAGAGAATCAGCTAGCTATCTACCCCTGAAACCGTTACAGGTGGAAGCAGTAGAAATTCACTTGGCTCCCTGCAAGAAAACTTGTGGAGTGGGAAATCTGTGAGGTGAAGAGAAAACTGTCAGACTCCTTGGTTTCATTATGAAAGTGACAAGTGTTGCCAGGGTTCATCTGAGATCCGCAGCGAGTTTCAGGTTTCAGGCAAACTTGGGTACTCAAAGCTACCTCCGTGGGGTGTGAACTGAACCTGCCAGTTTGGGTTTGCTGAAACCACATGAAATTAAACTGATTTCACACAGGTCTCTTCAACACCCTTGAGCTGACCAAGCTGCTACATCATTTGAGATCCACACCCCCCAGCCCCCGCCGTGTGGCCTATTACGCCAGTCAACCTCCACCAAACAAAATAAACAATCCAAAACTGCAGCACTTCCCATGTAATGTAGAGGGGGAGAGAGAAATTGGTTTCCTTATTGTCTGTATAATATTCCCTTGTAAACTTAATGGCATGTTCATTACTATAAGGAGGGTGAATAACAGTACCATCAGAATTAGACCTCTGATCTCTTTTACATCTGTAACACTAAATCTAACTAATTCCATGTATTGTGTGACTTTCTATCTACTCCCAGAACAATAACAGAGACCAGTACCCTGAATTCACAGGCCCCCAAAATCTGAACTATTCAAAGTACATAGCTAGCTGTTAATTTTTCAGCCATTGCCAATTAAAACTATCAGTAACAGCAAGTGCTTATTGAAAAGGGACAACAGTTTTAAAGAAATGGAACGTTCCTTAAGGTATATTTTTTTATTTGTGGGTGCAGGCCCAAAAAAAAGAGAACACAGAAAAAGCAACAGAGTTCCCCAGCAGCTTTCTGCCTTTGTTTCAGATAATTATATTTGAATAAGATCATTTTCTCTTACATCCTAGCTTCTCCTGCTCACTCCTACAGGGAAATTGCATTAAGATGGCATTGCATTCTATTGCCGTAATAACAAAGACGTCACTAATTCACCATTAAGGCTTCTCTGCTGATAAAACAGGAGGAGAAAACGGGCTGTGAGAATAAGAAGGAGCAACCCTTATGTGAACAGAAATATCTTTTGACAACAGAAAGAAATAGCAAAGAGAAATGTTGAGAAATCTTTGGCTACAATTCCGTAGTCCTCTTTCCCCTTCTTTCAGTTCCTTCTCTTGCATTTACTCCCTAACCTAGGCATAATTTAACAAGAATAGTTCTGATTGACAAAAAGCTAAAGAGCAGATTTTTAAAGGTCTCTGGGTGCATCTACTTATGTGCTTTAATGTGCAGTAGCCTATTTTACTGCGCAGTAAAGTGTTGCGTAAAAAAGCGCTATTATGTTAATGCACAATAAAATAGGCTACTGTGCATTAAGCATCACCTAAAAATCATGTGTTTATGCTAATGCACATTAAGGCAACTTTATGTGCATTAATTTAGTATCTCACATTAGAGGGTACTTTTACACATGCAAGTGCTGCAGCACCGGGTGCTTTGAAAAGCACCCAACACTGTGACGCTTGCAGTTGTATAAGTGGCCAAATGCGTGTCAGTGCACAGAAAATGGTGGCAGTGTGATTTTGAACTAAACCACCTCAGAGGTGTTTCTACATGCTTACGTGCATTTCACCCCTTATAGAACTGCATGCGGTGCAGTGCACTGTGCATCAGCTCACATGTGCAGCATACTCGATTAATCAAGTCTGCTCTGAAACAGCTCATCTCCAGCACATAGTCAAATGAAAAGGTATGTGTATAAATGCCCACAGGTACTAAATTTAATGCGCATTAAGAAAAGTGCATTAATGCACATGTAGACGCACCCTGTAGGCAACAAGTTAGGTGCCAGAAGTCTGGTGCTAAATCTGCAAATGGATTTATGCATTGCAATACCTAATGCATAGGTGTCCTGCCTCCCAATGGAATTCACAGTTCTGAGCTAGCTATTAAGATTCCCCATACAATGCCTGGGGAGGGGGAGGACCATCAGCAATAGGATTCCCAGCAGACAGCAATGACACCTGTGGAGGAAACAGAGATTAGTAGGAATCAAGTAGATTGTAATGACTCAGTATAAAGTTAAAGTCCATGCTCAGTCCTTGGATTTTAGTTTCCTGCCAGCTATGAATTTTTTACTCTAGTTGTGCCTGCTTTTTCATCTGACCTGAAGAAGAACACACTGCATTCAAAAGCTTGTCTTAAATCTATTGCAACCATGGAGTTGGTCCACCCACAAAAATCCTTGTTTCTCACAGATTTCCTGGACCACCATGGCTACAACATCACTCCAATGCTACCACAGCTATTGGAGTTAGATGCCTACGACAAGCCAAACCAAGCCAGGCCTGCAGGAGACTTGGGTTTAGGTCTTTGTTCCAAATCAGTGAGAGCAGGAACCTGAAAACAATTCTCCCAATTCCCATGTGTGAGTCCTAACCACTAGTCCCATCAGTGTACATAATCAAGTTAGCAAATCCCTAAAAAGCCCTGTACTTCGCTATTTTGTGCAAGACGTAAACTAGCAGGTGCATTTTGAGAGTGCCTACTGAATTTGGGCAGGCAAAACAGATGGGAGGACAATGCCTAGCTGGTGAATCTCACTGGGGCTGAGGTGTGAGGTAGGCTGTTGAGCAGCTCAGGGACATCAAAACTTAAGCAGTTCTGGGCATGCTTATCTGCAGAAAGTCAGGTGACAAATGAGCAGAGGTTTTGAGGGACTTTGTTGCACCTAAAACATTGGATTTAGGTACCTAAGTACCTTTGTTAAGTCAGCCAAAAAATCCTATACCTCACAACAGTTTGATTTGAAGGTTGTAAGCCTCCAATCATGCAGTAGACCCTTGGTGACCTCAGCTGACTCAATCTTATATTTTATTTTGAATAATATTTTTACAAAACTCCCAGAACCTGTCAAATATCCTAAAGATTGTGTAAAACCCCAAATGCATGCAGCCTGTCCTATCCTGGGAGTGTGAAATCTTATTTTCCAGCTCTCTGCTCAGATTTAATGAGCCACCCCCTGTTTAACCTTCATCTGAGAAAAGTTTAAAGCATCAAGGGAAATTGTTTTTTCCTTGTCTTGGTCAACAGAGTTAATGTTTGGCACATGCCCAAAATGCATCCTTTCGCATTCCAAGTCTTTCATAATACTACTCGTACCATGAGTTAAATTATACTTCTTTTCTAATGAAAAAATGCATGAAAGAACAGAAATGAGAGAGAGCAAACCTCTAAGAAGTGAATCCAATGCTGTCACTCACAGTGAATAGCATCTTAATTCACAAGTAGTCTCCGTGAAACCAACAGAACTGCACTGTATGGAGTAAGGTGCTGGTCAGCAATAGTAAGAGTATCAGAGCCTGGCCTCTGAACAACGTCCCATTATTCCCTGTTGACTGATTAACTTCAACATGAAGCAGGTCTTTGCTGCTGTTGTTATTTTCTGTGTTACTGTTTTTTGGATAAGATATACTTAGTGAAAACACTAGCGATCTCAATTAAGCAACTGGGTGACTTATAAATATATATTTATGTTTGAAGCCTAAGTGGCCGTTGGCTTCCCTACTGTTTTACTTAGCTAACAAAACAACTCTATCAAAGTAAGTATTATTCCAAAACCCAACTTCCTGTGCAGAATGCTCCCTTGTGTTCCATCAGTCTGGTTCTCTGATGAACTACATCGTTTCTTATAAACTGTCCGTGGCCCATAAATTTCCAAGCATAAAGGCTATTACTGTGCTGTGTGAAACCACTGAGAATTGTGTCCTTATAATTTAATTTCATTTTATTGCACACAAATTTGTTAAGAAAGTTAGTCTACAAACTCCTTTTCCCCCCTCTTCTCCTTCTGCTTCTTTTGATTAGCCACAAATATTTGATCCAGATTTTGTTTCAACTGATTTCAGCCGGCCTGGTCCTTCATGAAATTAGCTTTCTCCAATGTATGCAAACCAAAGGCCTAAAAATACAAAATAAATAAATAATAGGGGGAAAATTACTTTCTTCTCCACATGAGTAGATAAATATTCCAGGTCCACAAAATCATGAGTTTTAAATATCAGGTCAGAATATCTGCACGAACTACAACAGTGACAGCTACCATATAAAAATACTTTTCTTTGTATACAAATCAGTGTAAGATGAGGACTTCAGAGATGTTGTGCATAAAACTAAAGTCCTTTCAGGATTGTTTCTCATTTTAGCTGTCACAGCACTCTGTTTACATTTGGATTCCTGTTGCCACAAGGACAGATCTGGACAGATCTTCAAACAAATACTAGACTATGTGTTCCATTGAATAAGAGAAATGACTGAATTTTCCTATTGGGTGCAACATGAAGTTTTGCTCCTGCTGGCTAAATTCCAGTATACATACAATACAAATTGTACTAGCTCCAGGCCAATAAGGAGGTGAAGGCAGGGAAAAGAGGTAAAATAAGCAATATGTCTCATGGTTTTTTCTCTCTAATTCCAAGAAGGAGGCAATCCTGTGAACAATAAGAAAAAAAAATAAATGGGGAATAGGGGCATTTTGATATCTTGATGGCAGAAACTTCTTGACTACGTTGTACTAATTTCATTATGTCTAATTTAATGGGATTTTATTGACAGATAACCCATGAAATATGACTTGGAAACTGTATGCTACATTGGGATCTCACTAAATATTTGATATAGGAGGACTAAAACAAAAACAGATGTTTTAGGGAATAAGTGACTTGAATTTATCACTCATAAACCAATTAAAAGTTTCTGTAGCAAGTTGACAGTTCCCATGAAGCTAGTAATGGGAACGAACTCAAAATCATTAGCCTGTGAGCTACAGAACAATTCCCAGCCAGTTTTTTTGCTGCTTTCAAACATGATGCTTGCTTTTTTTGTGTGTGTGATAAAGAAGCAATCTCACCTTGTCACTCTCTAACCTAGAATCTGTCTTTTCACCTTCACACTTCCATTCATTGCTCATTAAGGAAACAGTGCGATATCCTCACTATTGTTAGTCTCTTTGGCATAGAATCACAGCACTTTCATGTCCAAGTATGCTCCATAGTAATGCACAAAAATTGTTTCTGTTTGTGGCAGGTATTTAGTTAATAAGTGATTAGTAAATCCTGGGCAGGGGGGAAATTGAGGGAACAAATTCATATATTTCATTTTGTATTAGCATTTGAAAATGTAGTTATTTGCTGCTAACCTTTTGCTGTTTGGGCTGGGAGTTTTTACCCCAGTGCAGCCACGCATTTAACCATGTGCTTAATTTTATTGCCTGAAGTCAAAGGGATTGAAATATGTGTTTAAAGGCAAATATATGCATTAGAGCTTGTGTAAAACAGGATTGGTTTCTTGTATTAAGTCCATAGAAAGGTTAATTAAATAAGCTAATATAATGAACAAAAATTAAGCAAGATACTTGGGGAATATCCATGCTCTAAGTATTTCTGGGCACATCTACATGAGACAGTAGCTCATTGCTACTGTTCAGTAGCATCTGAAAAAAAAAACTATGCTGAGATGGTGCTGTGCAGTAACATCAGCTGTGGTTACTGCGCAATCTGACGCTCATGTAGACACAGCCTCTGTGAACTAGTTGTTAAATTAGCATTGTATTTATAATACCCATGTTATTTTCCATCTCATTTCTCAAAGATGTATTATTGTGCTATAGTCTAAACAAAGCCACAACAGAGTCCACAGCTTTCTGGTATCATGCAATTCAGTACAATAACCATTTCAAAATAAGTTCCATTTACTAAAATTAATTCCCAAGGAAAACATTCAAAACCAGTCGTGCAATTTTAGTCAAATATCCATAAAGCTCTTGATGTAAAAAAATCTTTGCTTTAAATAAGAAGTGCAAGCAGAAGAGCTAGTGGAAGTAATAGGAGTGAAAAACCTAACTGCTTTTAAGATGGGGCTTGATAAGGTTATGAAAGGGATTATATGACATGGTGCCTGTGATAGCTGGGGACAGGACTCAGTGACCCAGGATGACCCAGCCCTAGGTTCTTACATTTACTCTAGAATCAGTTCATCAGAGGTGCTATTATATCGTATAAGATAAGAGTTTATGTTCCTATGAAAGTTCTCTTTTAAATAGACCATCAAATCCACTGTGAATACTTAAGCAAGAGTAGTAACATGGTGTCTTGGACTCATACAGTATAATGCAATAACACTCTGCATTTTGACATCTGCCCAGACAGATGTTTAGAACTAAGTTCTTCAGATTTTTTTTTAAGTTGTATGGGAAAAAATCTGGGAATCATCTTTTATATCGAAGCTACTTAGTACAATTTAACTGTCAACAGTTTAATTAATTTAAATGTAGACTTACTGTAGCAGCCAACACCACACACAAGCCTTCCACAAAAATTGTTATGAGAAAAGGCCTTGAAAGCAACATTTGGCCAGTAAATTTCTTTCATCAATACATATATTTACAAGAAAACAAAAAACAACCCCGCCCCCCCCAAAAAAACACATAGCAAACTTTCAAAATCATGTAATTTAATCTTTGGTTATAGTTATCGCTGGAAAACACACATTTACACCCCAGATAATCCATAGACATATCATTGTTAGTTTCATTAAAAATAATAGCTTGATTATTTGTACATCTTGTGGGCAGTAACAGCCATGTATATTTATTTGAAGTACATACAGAATGATCTTTTCCTTATTTCATGGCTTCAGATTTCTGGGTTTTCGATACATGTTGAAACTTGTGCATTAGCACATTCTGGGTGTGACTACACATTCATTAATGTGCTGCAATTATGGCACATTAAGTTAGTACCTGTAATAACTTATAGCCGCAGCATTGGTGTGCAGATCAGTGCATGGGGGGGTTGGAAAGTAGACAGGACCTCAGCAGCTGCATGAGGTAGTGCGGGTCCCCAACCCTGCATGAGGCAGGAGCTCTCGGTGCATGGGTCAATGCGCAGGGCTGGAGTGGATGGGACCTTGGCAGATGCATGAGTCAGCATGGGTTCCCAACCCTGCACGAGGCAGAAGGCCTCAGTGCACGGGTTGGTGCACAGGGCTGGACAGATGAAGGGACCCCACTGCATGAGTCAGTGTGGGTCCCCACCCCAGCAAGAGGCAGGCATCCCTTGGTGCACGAGTCATTGCACAGGACTGGGAGAGCTGAAGGGATTCTGGGACTGCAGGAGGCAGTGCGGGTCCCCAACCCTGCAAGCAGCAAAGGTCCCATGGTGCATGGATCAGTGCACAGGGCTTGGAGAGAGCCAAAGAAAACCCTGCCACTATACAAGGCAGCATGGGCCCACATTCCTGCCAGTGGCAGAGGCCCCAGGGTACTGGAGGGTCCACAGAAGGTCTGGGAGAGTAGACAGGCCCTGGTAGCTGCACAAGGCAGCTCAGGCCTTTCCACAGCGAGCAAAGCTGCAGCCCCAGCACGGTGGGAGCTTAGCCCCACCCACAGAGAGGAGAGAGAGATAAGCCAAGACCCACTGGAAGGCTAAGGAGCTGTGAGTGCCCAGGAAGAGGGGATTTGGGGTCCTCACAGGGGAAGAGACCAAGGTCTCCACAGGGGAGGAGGGGCCTCAGTATCTAAGGGAGGTTTCATGCCCCCAAAGTCTAGCTAGTCGGGATTAGGGGCAGTTAGCATTGTCCTTTAGAGATTATCCATTTCCCCTCTGTATTACTCCTCTATGCATTGTGATTACTGTGCATTGTTAGTAATACTAACAATGTAAGTGGATCTTAGTCTACTCAAGGGCTGGGTTTTCATCCTATTTAGGTTTCTAAAGTAGCAGATAGGTACTCAGTGAAATTTTCAAAAGCATCTCAGCATGTCTAACTTCATTGGATTGCCTTTGAAAATCTGGCCTGACAGATCAAATTTTAAATCATATTTAAGCCTTGTTCTACTCAGGTGCTGAGGACCTCCTCCATAAGCTGGGCCTGAGTGCCTAAGTGGCTCCAAAAATGGGACTTCATGGTCTAGTCTAAGGCCTTGAACTGTGCTGATCTATTCGGACAAGCCTACCAAATGTTGGGCTTCTCTCTTAACATTGAGAACACTAGAGTGCTCTATCAGCCTGTCACGGGCCATGAATGTGACCCCCCCTCCCCAAATTACCATAAAAGGAAAGTCCCTGGAGGTAGCTAAGTACTTCCTCTATCTTGGCAGCCACCTTTCTGAGAGAGAAAACATTGATGAGGAGATCCAGCACAGGATACAGTATGCAAGTACCTCCTTTGTGCCTCTTTTGTGGAAATGTATCACAAATTCATCATCACAATTTCTCAAAAGCATGGGGGACTGGTGCCTCTTGAGTCAGGGGGGGCACATCAGTGACCCAGGGGGGTCCCCTGGTGGCTGATCACACTGACTGGGAGGGGGGTCCCCCTGCGGGTAATCTTTCACCGAGAAGCAGCCACACCACTTCCAGAAGTGGCGCAGCCACTTTTGCTGGTGCCCCTGCTCCCCGGCTGGCACTCACAGGGGCTGCTCCCACCTGCCCCGCTGCCCGTTACCTAAATAGGGAGTGCAGTCTGACAGGGAGTGTACCAGCGCTCCGAATCCGAATCAAAGGACCCTTTAATCTCTCCGAATCAAATCAGAACCCTCCAAATCTATTCAGAAAGATTTGGCAATTCAGACAGACACAGCTTTAAAAGTTTTTACTACAAACCTCTAGGTAGCAGGCAGCTCATGAATGCTGAGATGCTGGGGCAGATGGAGTGTCCTACAGGAGCGTGGGGGAGTCCCCAGCATGCTCAGCAGCAGACCCAGAAGTGGACCAGAAGCACTTCCGGTCCACTTCTGGGTCTGCCAGGCAGCATGCTGCCCCCCCCAGCTCAGCGACTGGTGCCTCCTGGGTCTGGGGGAGCACCCGGGGTCCCCCCACAGCTGATCACCAAGTCAGAGGGGCACAGGGGAGCCCCTCAGCATGATCCCTGGTGGACCCAGAAGTGGACCAGAAATACGTCCAGTCCACTTCCAGATTCACAGCTGAGCACATGGGGGGGGCACACTCCTGTGGTGTGCTCCATCCTCCCCAGCATTGCAGTATTCACAAGCTGCACCTGGTACCTTGAGGTATGTAGAAAAAACAGTTAAAGCTGTGTCTATGTCTGAATTGTTGATTCTCCGAATCAGCATTGAATCTTCATATTCAGATTCAGCCAAATGGAATCGGGGACAGTGATCCAAATCAATGAATTGTACCACTGTCCCCAATTTGGGCCAAATCTGAATCGAATAGGGCCCATTTCACACAATTCCATGGGTATCTGTAACAGGGGGCTTCTCGGGGCCAATTTGCCTTTGGCCCACCCACCTGTTTCTGGGCCAACTGCCCACTTTCTCTCCTGCCATGCCTTGTTGTTATCTAATTAATCATCTTAAATAGGCGGAAGGCTGCCCATTTTCTTGCCCCGATGCCAGGGGGTGCTATCTGTGGCTCCGTTCCTCCCCTACATCGCAGCCCAAGCTTGGCAGATGGCATCCAGAGATATTAACCTCACCAGCCCCACACTGGGCCCCAGAATCCTCCTATATGGACCCCAACCAGATTCCTCCACTCAGGCAGCCTACTCTGCCTTCATTTGGGGCTGCCTTGCTCCCTGAACTATTTCCCCACTTGGGTGTGGTCCCCCCAGGACCTTTGGCCACACAGGCCCTGGCCTCGCCTCCAAGGCCAGTCAGAAACCCCAGACCCTCAGCTCTGGGCATCCCTCACAGTGGACCCCCGGCCCTTTTGACTGTTCTGGTCCTGGCCCCAGCATTGACCAGTTGAGGGTATTCTAAGCCTCTAGCCCCACTCTCTACCCTAGGTCCACCTTCTGGACCCTACTAGCAGGTGACCCACCCAGTTGTGGGAGCTGGGGTTATTACGGCACCTCAACCCACCTTTCACCAGGGTGGTAACGGGCCTGGTATTTCCTGGGGGCTCCCACACCACTGAGAGCCCCACCAGGCCACCTACTCCCTGTAGGATGCAATTTTAGGTCATGCCCAGGACCAGGAGCCTCCAAACCATCCCCTACAACTCCTGCCCTTACCTTCAGGTCCAGAATGTTCCAAGCAAACTCATAGCCAGGAAAGGTTACTACCTGGCCTACCAGCAGAAAACTGCTCTGCTTATATAGGCAGCCAGGGCTCTAAAATGGCTGCTGCAATCAAGCACCTGCTGGCTGCTTGGCTGGGCCCTTAAAGTGGCAGGCACCAACAATGCCCTGCCACAGTATCCAATCCTTTCTCTTCCCCTAACACATAGAGCAATATGTGCTGGCCTGACATGATGAAGGCAATATGGGCTCTAATGAAAGGCACCCTACATAGCTCTATGTCCTATTGTAGTCCAACCTATGTCACCTGTGGAGAAGCAAGGACAAGTAGTCTGCTTGCACTCCCAGAGAACAAGAGCATCATTCTAGGTCCACCACTTCTCTTGGTGGCGGGGAAAGAGTATCAAATTTCCCTTCTTTTCCAACACCAAACAGGCAATTCGGGCAGGAGGATAACCCCTGGTATTTTCCCCAGTGGCTGAAGTAAAACTTTTTAGCGAATGCTCTCTTTACCTCCCCACAGAAACCTCTGCAAGGGGCAACCTTGGTAGGACTCCCCAGAGCAACAGGTGTTGGCCTTAAGAGTCCATTGAGAAGTATGAGGCAGTTCAAACCACTCAGAGCTATTATGTCTCCAAAATCTCAAGCCAACATGATTATATCAGTTCCAGTCTGGTTATCGTTTCAAGCTTTTCTTCACTACCATGTGAGTTAGAAACTTGTATTTTTAAGGGAAAATTGATATTCTGCTGTAACTACATGACTGCAGGAGCTGGGGTTCTAGGTGAGGCCTCTAGGTTCTATGCCTTAACTCAGTTCAGGATTCCAGTTGTATAAACACAGCTGCATACAGTGATATTTTCCTCCACAACTCCCCCATGTAGCTTGTAATGTACACTTGTGTACGATAAACTAGTATAATTAGCAAATGATATAACTCAAATCAATAGAGACCTGTACAAAGACCTCTCTCCTTAGTCCTGTTCTAGCTTTGTGTGCTTGATGAAAGGTTAAGTAAGAAAAACCAGGATAGGCATGGAGACTTAAGGTTAGAAAAGGATTCAGGAACACAGAAACTCATACAGAGAAATTTGCACTGTTGCTGCTCATCCTCTGTGTATAAACATAGGGCTTTTGCCTCTGGGGCTATAAATCCAGCACTTTCCATGACTATACAGTCCACATTTATTCCAAAGAAAGGAATGAAAAATATATCATGTGGTGGCTTTGGCAGAGCCAACACAGTACACCGCAGCTGGAAAGCTGATCTGTGCCTTTCACCTCACTGAGAGGCCTGCCACATGCTATGAAATGCTTTAATGTCCCTTTAACATGCTGTATAAATAATTTCCATGTCCATTCAGTTGTGCTCACATGTGTTCCTTTGAAAGAGTTAAGGAAAAGCTACAGTACTAATATATCTCTTGGATGGAACAATGACATTTATATGTCATTATAATCCTTGCATTAATTATTTTTATTCTTGGCCTTCCAGAGAATATCACAGAATCCATATGATGTCTCTTTAGTGGTAAAGCTGGCCTTTGGAACTCTTATTTAGCTAAAGGAGGTTTTAAAACTCAGCTTGTAGACCAGTCCCCTATTGGCTAGACATCTAAAACCAGTCAAGAATGGAAGCTGATTGAACTTGTGCTCAATTCATTTCCAGGGGATCTCCCTAGTTCATACAAGCAGGATATATGTAATTTAATGCATAGTAAAAGTACAGACATAGGCCCAGACCATAAGACTTCTGATAAGCAACCTGTGCAGATGTTGAATATGGGCTCTCAACTGCCCCACAAGCAATGACGTTACTTCAGAGCCATTATGTTGCCTTCTACCCATAGCAGACATGCCACTAAGGGCAACATTCATGCTGGGTATAGACTGAGGTATTTACAGGCTCTGTAGTGCATCTGGGAGATGTCAACAGGATTACCCATCTGCTTAAAAGATAAGAGTTTTTCTGGATGCGGGGCAAAATGTTCAACCACACAGATCCCTGAAGAATTCTTGAAGGGAGAGGAGGCTTGAGAACTGCTCTACACCCATGTGTGGAATTCACGTTTAATCTGTACCAGTGATTGTCGAATTCAAGCTGTGTATTTACCCATCCCCATGCAAAATCTGATGATAGTTTTATTCACAAGATTAAGAAGGGGTGAAGAATAAATCCATATACACACCCCTTCTAGTGCATTGACATGGAATGGGGCTGCAATAAGGACGGCATATTATGGGCTGAAATACCAGCTACACTTTTCCCATGGGGGATTTGGGCCACTGAAATAAGTGTGGATCACATGAGGACCATACCCTTAATGTTTCATGCCCTCCTGCATGGTACGGGGCTTTGAGGTCCCTAGGTATAATCTCAAGATCACCAGGCCTTCAATTCAGAGGCTGTTCCCAGACCCTCAAACAATGAATTTTCTGTACTTTAGACTTTTGTAGAGCAGTGCAAATCTGCAGATCCCCAGTGCAAATCTGAGGAGAAATGGGCCCTTCATCAGCAGCATGAAATCTAAAGATTTAGGGTGTTTATTCTGCTAGAGATGTATGGAAGATTTATGTCATTATCTCCCATTAACTGTAATGGGAATTGCATGCATAAATCCCCAATGAAGAGATGGCGGAGAAAGCCTATATGTGTTTTTCATAAAAATAAGTTACAAGTGGTGTTACAGAGGATGGAAGTGCCAATGGAACCGGTGGTCAGGTCAGAAATATTAATTTGAAAACACTTACAACTTCTTTTATACACTGACTATCTCTGACACATCTGGTCTCAGAAGCCAAAGATCCTTGATGTTATAGCAGGAAAAAATTGATAACAGAGCTGTCACCCAAGAGCATGGAAAGGCACTGGCAACAGAATGGGTCTTTTAAGAGCATTTTTAGGAAGCATTTCTCTTCAAGCTATGCAAGTTTTTTCTTCTCCCACACAAACCAACAGATTTGCTTAATGAAGTTGAAAGTGCATAATGCAGATGTCAAACCTGAGCTTTTCCTTTATATAAATCAACAAAGAGCATTTGCTTTGCTGTATGTGAAATTTGCACGCAGGTAACCAGCTAACCAAATTTTTCACAGCATTCCCTAAGTATTTGTATTCCTAGTTACCCAGAGAAATACAGATAGGTTCTCTTGCAGCTGCACATCAAGAAAAACAGTCTTAATAAGGCTGGATGGTTCACATATGCAATAACAGAGTTGTCTGCATCTAGCTCAAGAGTTCAAACCAATGTAGGACGGCAGTGATCTAAAATTACATTTCATGGCTCTGTGGTGGCCTGTGTGAAATGAGCTGATGGTTTAAATCTGTCTTTCAGTGGGTCCTCCACCTCCCACCTTACAGAAAATGTGCTCAGGAATGTTAACTACTAATCAAATACAACTTTTATATCAATAGAAAAGGAGCTAAGCTGGTAAACTGGAAAGAAAATTCAACCATTAGTAAGTTTGATAGAAATATTTTTGCAAAGTTGGAATAATTTGTTCAACTCAGTAAATTTCATAGTCACTTTAGATAATTTTCTAATGTATTATGTACTTCAAGATAATCCTTCAAGCAATAGCAGAAAAAAGGATATCTGATTCTAGCTAATATTTGTACAAAATAAAAACTATCAGGTAGATTAAAAACATATGATATCATCAACACATAACGCCATTTTATGTTCCTTGCCACTTAAAAGTATTCCTGATTTGCATCCTTATTCTCTTAAAGGATGGCTTCCATTAGAACTGTAAATGATAACCTAGAAAATGGAGGGAAGGACATTTACTCATATCTTGGAGAAAGAGGAGGTAACACAACTTCTACACAAATTTCCGTAATTAAAAGCAAATCTAAGGATCTAATCCTGCAATTGATAATGGAGTTTCATGCAGGCGCAAAAGTTTAACAGCAAGATTGCAAAGAAAAATTGAGGCACAAGAAGGAAAACACATAGCTCTATTCTACCCTGTCAAAGGCCTTTTCCTTACCAAACTCAAAAGGTCAAAGGTCCATCTGAGCACAGCAGGCCATCAGGCTTGTGCTCTTATAAGGCACAATAGTTTCTATAGCCAATGGCACACAAAGCAGTGGCATGGCTAGCATCACATCCATCTGCCTTTCACTCCCCAGTCCAAATGACCAGGCACCCATTAGAAAGTTAAGTGAATGAGTGCCTATACATGTGCAGCAAGGCTGCTCCGACTCACTGTAATTACAGTACATTGGAGAAGACTAAATTAATTGAGTCTGCTACTTACCATGCTCCAACAGACTACAGCATCATGTGTATCATTGTCCCTGTGCCGAAAAATGGTGCCGGGGCTGCTTTAACTAAAGCTTGTTCAATGAGTTTTAAAATGACCCTGCTGCCAGTTTTCAGCACAGGGACACTGATACATGAGACACTCCAGGTGCTTTAGGTAGAGCAGCTCTAAGCCATTTTAATTAAAGTGCCTCCTCCCCCACTCCTGGAGCATGTGTATAAATGTCTGAAGCAGCTGTTAGTTAGACTCCAAAATGAGGCTTACACTCACATGGCTCAAGCTGTTGCAAAATACCTTATTTGCATTGCCACCATATTGTCCCCCATCTAGGTACAAAGTTACATATAGAATTTTCTTTGACTAAATAGACTGGAAGAGAGTTAACATTTTTATATAGTCAATCCCATGCCTTCCTTTTAATATAGATATATAAGTAATGTTGTAAACACAAAATTCAATCTTCAGTCGCAACCCTTTACTGGGTATTTTTATATCTTAACTTAGCACAGAAGCAGAGACAAGAGAAATTTGGGGAGTGTAAAGAAAAGATAAAGGTAGCTTTGAAAATTAGTACCTTTTTTTCAGAAGGATTCGCAAAAGTTTCATTAAAACTTTTTTTTCAGATTTAGGCTTGTGCTTAGATCTATCATGGCCTGGGGTACAAATACAATAGACCAAAATCTGCTCTTTTCCACCTGACCAAATCTGGAGAAACACCTTTTATTTTAGCGAAATATATCAAATTTTACAGCAGAACAAATGAGAGCAAAATGTGCTTTACAGTAGACACGTCTACATGAGAAAGCTACTGTACAGTCCTTACTGCGCATTTGTATAGTACTTGAACTAGCAAGTATTAAATAAATGTGCAGCATTTGGAGTTACTGTGCAGTAGTACCACCAAACGTCTGTTAGGTGATGCTACTGCACAGTGGACTAATAATGCTACACAGTAGCATATTAGCACTCAGGGCTATAACACGCTACTGTGCAGTATTTTTGGCTACTGCACAGTCAGCATCTTGTGTAGATGTACTCAGTGTGTGTGTGTGTGTGTGTGTGTAAACAACAAGCTAGAGGGCATGGCTCTCCAGTGGCATATACAAACATCCAAGTTACTGACATCCCTGCTGTAACTGTAAATTGTAAGTAAATGTTGAATCTCCTTTTATTTAAAAAAAAACCCTAAAGGGTTTCAGCAAGCTGAAGTATCCTTTGCTTTTAACTTTATAGCCCACTTTCCAACACACATACTTGATTAGAAATCAAGTCTTTCACTGAGTACCTAGTGCACTTGGCCATCACAAATAGGCCTTTGCTTTTGAATGCTCAGCTTGAAAAATTGTGACTTAATTGCATTGCCTCTAAAAATTAGGCTCAAGATAATTCAAGGTTGCCCAAAACTGGACACCCAAAGTTACAGATAACTTCTTAAAATGTTGACTTCAGCGTGATACCACACAACAGTTTCTCAGTAACTCTTCTTCTACAGTAATCCCTCAGTTGAGGATAATTGTCTTCCATGATTGTCCTATCTGTGGGTCCAAAGATGGCTGACAAGGCTGATCCAGACCCAACGACTCTGCTACAACTTGGGCATGTGTTTCAACGTGCTGTGGGTAGCTCCAGATATTTGATTCAGTTAGCGACATGCTGTTTCTGCCACTACCACTTTTTCATCTCCTGTTGACGCCATAAGGTTTCAAAGTCCTGAGATCCTTGAAGCAGATTCTTCCTTCATTTGAGTCAGTCCTGTGTGATAGTCTCCCATGAGCTGATGTTGATGTTGCATTTTTTTCATGTTGGCCTTGAGGATGTCTTAACTTTATAGCCCATCTTTATAAAAATGGCAGAGAAAGCACTTAAGTATTCCAAAGGTACAAGACAGCAGGAGTACAATCTGGTTATTATAACCATTTTGTTTTTAGAATTTAATTCAGTCCTCAAGATGCAATTCCAAAGTATTAAAGTTCTTCCTTGCATCTTGGTATGATGATGATGATTACTTTTAACTACTAAATGGCATCCCTGTTTATTATGTATCATCCTTTTAAAATGTAACAAAAATGTCAAATTCATTTCTTAAATGTCTGTGTTTATAGAAAGCTGATGCTTTCTGCACACAGATGATAACACATTTTGCTATCGTTGAGTCAAAGAGCTTATCGGGATTCCAGAAAGGATTAGACATTTATATGGATAGTGAGAACTGCCATGGTTACATTATATGGGCTGTGTGTTTCAAGGCTAAAGCTAACACTAGCTGATAATAAATATGGGTTAGAAAGAAACTTCCTCTATAGGCAATTTTTCATAACTGCCCACAAAGAATTTTCATGCTGCTTCCTGTGAAGCAGAACCTGGTACTGGTCACTGCCAGAGACAGGATACTGGACCAGATGGAAAATGGCCATTCTTGCATTGCTTTTATATTCACCAGTATGAAGTTATGTATAAATCCAGGAAATCAGTCATTCTAACTTAAACTAACCTTCAAAAGCAGATCAATAGCAAATACATCAACTATATCAACTCGCTATCTCTTCGACTCACTCACTCTGTTTCTAGTTACAGACACGTATGTACAGAGCATGACCTTGCTGCTAATGTACATACGCTAGTAATATTTACTTTTTTCTGTGAAACTGACAGGTGGCTAAGTTATTAATGGGGTATGACACTGTGTACCTTATTTTATATGGTATGTCATTTGTTGGCAGTTAAGGCATTACCCCTTTTTAAACCAGGAGCAATGCAACTTGTAAATAAAATGTGTACGAAAACTTCACTGTTCCTGGCTTCACTAGCTACCTGTTTGTTCTGGGAGTTTTTTGAGGGTAGAGGTATGACAGTACGATGAGATTTTTAAAAATCCTTTAAAATTCTGTTGTAGTACTATTAATTGTAAGAGTCAAACCTGTATATGCTTGAAGAGGCCCATCTAGAAATAGCTTGCTTGATACCCTGTAGACCTAGACTAGGTGCCTTGTGGGGAATTACTGGCAATGTGGGAGGGCAAGGGTTCCTTGGGAGAGGGGCAATTGCTTGCAGGGTTTCCCCGTGTTGTAAATGTGTGCACTCTCCTAGAGAATACTCGGGACACACCTTTAGTTTGTGGGATGACTATGTTTTTTTCCTCCAGCTCTTTAGCAACAGTTCCTCCTGTATTTCCCAAAGTTGCTGGTCCCTTTAGTAAGCATCATGAGAGTGGGCTGTGCATACAGGCTGAGGAACAGGCCATGTGCAGGATCCATTGAAATGTCAGCACCCCTATTGCTGGTTTGGTCTTCATCATTCATCATTCTGTTTCTGAAAACTCTTAGGTTGCAGCTTCTATACTGATGGATAGGTGTATCAAAAATGCAGCTGCATTGGACAGACAGATTGGATAAGACAATCTAATTGTGTTGTTGACATGTTTGTTTGTGGCAGAAATTAATTAGAAGACATGTGGCAGAGGCCCTTGATGTTGGAAAAGCGCCAGACATTTTCTCCCATAACAGGCCTGAGGCTTACTATAGCTGAACAGCTAACTTTACATTTTCACTGTGGATCTGTTGCAGAAATCCCATTGATTATGTGCTGTGCCTCAAGTGGTGTTGGTGGTGGGAAAACTCTACACATAGCTCTTTTAGTCATCTATCAGTAAGACTGGTTGCAGGTAGCTAGTGCAGCTTTTACATATGTTCCAAGTTAGGCAGGAGTACTTTTTGCCACACTCTCCCATTAACTTCCTACTTTCAAATAAACACTGCGGGTCAGATCCAAATAATTCTCATACATGCCTAAATAAGAGTTGGATGGAATTTAGGCTCCTAACTCATAAAAAATCACCTGCATTGAACCATTGTCGGTGGCCACAAAGCTTCTAAGGTGTCTAGAATGATTAGGTGCCTCTGTTTTGACCTGAGGAGTATTTTTGCCCCCCTCCTTAGCTTCCTTTCCCATCTGATAATATGCAAAGAGATTCAATTCACTCATCCTGCTTATTGATTATAATGCCAGTATGAAACAAAATGAGAAACGTGAACGTCAAACACATAGCTAGACTTTTAAATCTTTTTTTCCAAAAATATTTCAGTTTCCTAGCATCTTGATTGAATTTACTTTTCTTCCTTTCATGCATAAAAACTTGTGGGCAGCATATTAGCTATTCTCTTTGCAACTTGGCTTTCAATGGCTTTAAATCAAGGCCCACTGTTTGAAAGCACCATCATGTAGCACAAACATATTCTTACAAATTTTTTGGATTTACCCAGTATTCACAAGCACAAGATAAACTTGATCATAGATTACCAGCCATCTGGCAAGGTCTTTCTGAGCAGCAGTGCTCAGGTTCCTCCTCTGTAATTCCTTGACGATTTTTCAGTAACTGTGCAACTGCATCAACATATTCACTTTTCCTTTTTTTCTTTTTCTTGAGACCTATGGAAACTATCAAAAAAAACTTTTTCAATAGGAAGGTCATTTTTATAAGTAGAAACACTGAAGTTTGGGTTAAGTGAACATTCACAACTAGAATGCATTAGCCAGAAGAAAAATAGTTGATTTTAGAAAGCTTGAAAGTGCTAAACTTTGTTTCACATTGTTGGCTTCTTTTTCAGGTTTTCTTTCACAATAGTCAATTCTACAAAAAAAAAGAAAAAAAGGAAAAAAAAGAGGCTTCTGTTTTCATTAAGGATTTTTTGCCATTGGTCACCCATGTTGATTTACATTGTCACAGAAGATTTTTCATGGACTACCCATGTATGCAAATATAAGCTAAGCTAAGAACTTCTAAACAGTCAAGCAGAAACGGATCCAACCAATACAAAACACTGCCTGTCATCTGCTGTTGTCCCTTGGCAAAGTCTGAATGATTGCAATGCTTCCAGTTTTACCAGAGATTAATTATGGCTTGAAAACAATATTTCTTATCCGCAGTTTTGGGGCTTTTGTTTGGTTAGGAGTTCCCTCGCTCCCTATCTCTCTCTCTCTTTGGATACTTCTAACTTCGTTCTAGAATAGATAGCTGCCTACTTTGCCAACCATTATATACTGGGGCACAGGTTAGCCACTCATGCCCACTGGCTAACCCGGGGACAGCTAATTAGAACTCTCACAGGTTACTTTTCTACCATAATCATACTGGATACAAACCAAGGATACCTTCTGTGATGCACCCAAGTTCTGAGCACTCTTCACCAGCACTTACACTGCTATTTTTATATACCAGAAAACAATAGGAAAACAAACAAAAAAGTGCTAAACTCCCAAAGTCTGCATGTGCCTCATTCTATATCCTTTGTCCTGCCACAACCCCAACCCTACTTCAATCTCATTCATTATGGTACATATATAAAGTAGATTATTAAACTCTTTTGGCACAGAGAATGTATCCTCCTAAATTCTCCATGAACCACTTAGCACACTTTTCAGCATTATATAACCATTAATAAACATTTCTGCTGCTGTGTGCAGTGGTTTGTCTGCAGCTTTTGTACAAATGTTTGGAAGTAGGTAGCTAAATGATGAAACGAATATATATCACTTTGTATTTTAGGAGACAACATTGAGGTTAAGACCTCTGAATCTTAATCCAGCATTTCCACTTCAGCTTCCAAAAACAGAAAACTGTTCTGGTTTGGATGTGGACACAGTCTCACAAGAACAATTTTTCTCATGGGAGTTCTGCCATTTTCATGCCAAAATTGCACAAGAATTGTTTATGATTTCAACCACATCAAATCCAAATGCAAATCCTGGCTCCGCTTCACCATCAAACCAACTCCCAAACCTCAGCCTATAACTAATCTGGGCCCAGATAGGAATGCTGCCTTCTCAGCACACCTCTAATTACTACTACGGAGCATTAGTTAAAGTAGCAAAATTCAAGTATAACTGAATACAGAAAATATATTGTAGTGAGAGAGAAGGGTTCTTCTGCTGAGCCAGCTTTCGGGGTCTTCCAGCGAGATGTTGCTGCCATTGGCAAGATCAGTTTGTTAACTTCACTCTGGATATAAGAGAGAAGCTGTAGCAAGTGGATAAAACAGAGTGTTTTCAGCAAGGGTGGCCTATCCTGCGGGAAAAAAACTTAGACCATATCTTACATTTCTGCTTGGATTTCAGTTACTCCCAGGAAAAGGATATGGCACAACTACATAGTGGCCATTCACAAAAAAAAATAAAATAAAATAAAATAAATAAATAAATAAATCTCCTTTTCCTCCCAATGGTATGAGCAGTGGGATTTCTGGAAACACTCTGCTCAAAGGAGGAAAATGGAAGAAGTCGTAAACTGGAAACTGGAATGACAGCAACAGCAGCTACAGACTTCGCTGAAGTTTCTGAGGGAGCAGCAGGCACACCAGAATCAGCTGCAGGTCCACCCCCCACAATAGTTTGAGAAAAGGCAACAGCAAGGTAATAAACACGATTTGCGCCCCGGGCAAACCCTGCAAGAGAGCTGGGACAGGGAGCCAGGATCCAGGAGTGGGAGTTTTATCCAGTCCCCTCCTGCTCCTGCTGCTGCTGCCACCACTGCTGCCAGCACATGCTCTGTTCACCTGGGCTCTTGCTCTTAAAGAAGGAGCAGCAGCTCTCCGTCAATGCATTGGCTGCTGCTACAAAATCAATGCTGCTGGGGCACAGAGGGGGAGGGGGAGAGATTTTGGCACTCCTCTTAAACTGGCGCCTGGAGCTGGTGCCCCTCTCACCCACTCCTAGTTATGCTACTGAATGGCAACCAGCCCAGCAGCAACAGAAACTGCAGCTGCTTTAGCCATTCCTGCATGGAAGTGCATGGTCTGAGTTGCTAATAAGTTCTTGGTCTCCCCCTTTCCTAAGTTGGGACCAGAAGATGACATGCAGCTCACCTGCTCACTTCAGAATAAGGAAGCCAAATTACAGAAAAGGTTCTTGAACACAGTTTTGATTTTTTTACTTGACCACAGTGACACAAAGTACCATACTGGGCATGAAGGTGTTGTTGTATGATATAAAGCAGTGAAGGCTGATAATTTTATCAAGTTGAGGATTTTCGATGAAAGTCCTGGCAGAGGTTTCAAAGCTGTTCTTCCTCCTGACTGGAGCAACTACAAACCTTCACCTGGAGCTTGGAGAATTGGGTGGCCTAGTGGCTCAAACCCATGCACCAAACAAAAAAAGGTTAATGGACATAATAATGAAAGAGCATGTTCATCCCCACTTCAGCATATAGAAAAGTATGTGAAAAATGAACCATCATAAAGTCTATGCTGACCACATCTCCACTCTAAATCAGGTGTACTCTTATGAATTAAAAATGAAGAGGTCTGACAGTTCCAGAGGTAGGGTGGCCACAGCCCTAGTGATGCATGGAAACTTAGGCATGTGAAGACATCTTCCCCTTATATGGTGTTGCAGAGTTATACTTTATACTGTTTTAACTGCTAGGGGACTCAAAATGGTTCTAGGCACTGTATAAGCACAAGAGAGCTCCTGACCCAGAAAGCATACAATCTAGGTTTCAGACAACACAACAGGCATATAAATAGCCAAAGAGGGCACATGGCATGGCGTCACAGAGCGTCAATGAAGACAGGTTTACAGGAGGTAGGAGTTTGCAGTGGCCTCACTACCTACAGTAATGGCTATGTGAATGTGTGTATGGCTGACAGCATGAAATCTGGGTGCCAGTGGGCTGCATTATGCCAGTGTAGTTGATAGGATGTCACATCTGGGAGATGAAAGCTAGGGTCGCACATTAATATGAGTCAGAGCTGAGGTAGTGTAGTAGCTGAAGCCACTCAGGTTATCCTTGTCCATGGAGACCCTCCCTCCCCCCAACCCGCACACACACACACACACACACCCCTCAGCTGTAATACACTTTTTATTTAGGGGTGGAAAGGTAGAATCAAATAAATTGCACCCAGGTCAGAAACTCAGTGCATCAGACTGCCCAAGGGTCTTAGGAAGAGACCAGAAGTACGTTCCCAATCTTCCTGATTCAAGCAATGCTTCAAAGTTCATGAACTTCACTCAGACAAGAAAAACTATAAACAGTCTCCTTGCTGTGGTAAGTTATCTAGGTCCCACTGAAGCTAATGGCATGATGATAATTTAAACCAACTTAGGATCTGCCTCCCAGTCTTCTGGCCCTGAGAGACTTACATCATGTCCACACTGCCTCTGTGCCATGCCTAAAGGTAGTGCTATGCTGCCCAATCCACCTACACACTTCTGCTCTGTGGGTGCCAACACCAGAAAAAGAAGCAATGCAATAACTTCAGAGAGGTACTCAGTAAGTACCCAGCACTGCTCTTAAGCTCTTCTGCTGCTTTATCCTGTTAAGAGATAGTGACATATTGTGACAGACTTAGCTAATAACACTATCCAGGATACCAGAGGTGGGGAGGGTTGTTTGAGCTAGGGTCCTTGGAGAGGGTAAAGACAAATGTCTCTTTAGGGAAATCTAAGGACTGGGCAAACTTGGAAAGAAGTCCCAGGCTGAGGTTTACATTTTTGTTGTTGCTAAAATTACCAAAAAAAGTCAGACCTTGGGAAAAGATAAGTTTGGACTACCTATAGCATGTATAGATGCTGCTCAATTCAACGAAAGGATTTCTCCTATTTATGTATGTTACTGACAATTCTGAAGTCAGGCACCCTAGGATGGTGCCAAAAAAGGGTTTGTTCAGATTAGCAGATGCTGTTCTGTTTGTAAATTTTAGTAGAAAACTGGTTTTCATAACATTAGAAAAGTGAATAGATTCCTTGAGTAAAACATTTGCCGTGCCTCCACTTTTGGACTTAAAATGACTGTAGCCCTCAGGGATAAAATGTGTATGTATGCACACCCACCCCCAGTCTCTACCTCATGGAGCTGGATCAAGGAAGGATCATGGGTGAAGCCACTGGATGGGTGCTCTGTGGATCCATCTGGTGTTCCTCCCATCTAGCCAAGGGAATGAGTGTCACAGAAGCTATTACAGACCTATAACCAGTTGCATTAGCAAGTCCAGTGCTCCTCTGTAACCCCAGGCAAACTTGGGAGGGACAGCTCCTTCTGCCTTGCTAGGCCTGGGGAGAGTCCCAGATTACAATGTAGCCATTTGGCCTCTGCTTTCAGGAAAGGAGGTGGGCTTAAATTTGGGAGTTTCCATTGGTGCATAGGCATGGATAGTTTACTTTGTCCCCTACAGCATGGACATTTTACCTTGTAAAGGTAAACATGCGTAAAAATAAAATTGCTTCAGAAAGTTGCCCTTCACCGCTACATTCAAATTTGTCCACAATTTTGCCTGAAATAAAAGTGTCTTGGATTACAGAAGTGAAAATGTTTCATACAGGGCTTTTTCCCCACTGGAGAAGTAAACAGCAGTCTACAGATGGAGAAATTTTGTCCAGCCTGCCACATCTTTTTTAGAACAGCAAGTTACGTTTATAACTGAGATGAGAAAACTTATTTTACTTTAATGTGTAGATGTAAGACTTAACATAGCACCACAAGTGTCCAGTTCCGCAAAGCTTGATTAAATCATTACTTCTCTAACAACAGCAACATGTTTATATGACACAGGACCTTATCCTTTACATCTCCATTTATTTGACTGATCCATCATCACATGAACCATTCTATCAACCTTACTTTTATGAGTTTGATTTGGGAATAAAGCCCTGTGTATAGTGTTTATCCCCATACAAAAGCTATGCCTTTTGTTTTACACTGTGTGTATTAGAAGCCTTAAAACTTTAAGTATATTTTACCAAACTGTTCTAGCTTTAAAAATTATTTTTAGAAATTAAAATGCATGGATTTTACTTTCGAGATATTGACTCAGGATAATATGGAAAGAAATGTTACAATTATATTCCTTCTTTGTTTAACCTTCCAGGTATGGCTGAGAATGGGTTGAATTAAAGAACCAACCTCTGCCATGTGAGTGTAATTCTAAACTAAATTTGTTCCCTCCACCTTTTTTTCTTCTTATTAACTTGACATTGAAATAGATTAAGTAAGCTATAACAAATGTACTCCAGGAAAAGCAGTAAGTAATGTTCTATCCTTCTTTATCTTAGTATTTCTTAGTACTATAATTTCCTTGTAGTGTAATCAAAAATGAAAAGCCAGCACTAAATAAATAAAGTGCTACAAACATTAATCTAGTGGTTGTAATTATTAATTGATTTTTTTTTACATTGGATGATATTCAAAACTGTAGAATTAGAAATGTTACCAACATCAGAATAGTCAGAGGAAGCAAATATAAGCTTAAACTATTAAAAATATATTTGGGTTTGTTTGGTCTTTTTTCCCCCCTTCCATCTAAAAATCCTTAGCTAAAGGAATAGATTAAAAAAGAGAACTTTAAAAGTTCCCCTGATAGTTACAGATGGTTTAATCTTTGGAACCTATTATGTGTTCATTTTCCCTTCAGCATTAATTATACATAATTACCTCCACTTTACCCATACCCTTTCAAAAAGGAAATCTGTTTACATTTTTCACATATTTTATGTAAATGTAAGATTTTTGAAAAATATAGTTTATAGGGATGGGGCTTCCACTTTGAGAATTTAAAAAAAAGGGGCGGGGGTCAGAATCCAGTGAGGAAAAATGTTTTTCTTTAAGTTTCTCTAATGTAGCTTAATTACTTTTAAACTCTGGAAACAATTAGGTTATCATCCTTTGAAGTGAGACAGAGAACTTGTCATGCTGGGAGCAGAATGCATGTCATTGTTTTCTTTTTGTGCGGCGTGCACAATATTTTCTGAGGTGTGTTTGTTTGAGGGTGTTGGAAAGTGAACTTAGTGCATCCTACTTTTATTAGAGGCAAATGTGAAATAAATTTGCATCAATATTAAAAGCATCGAACTTTCAAATAGATGCATGATATGGGCTACAGAAGTCAATACTGAAGGATGTGAAAATTATAACTTACATCCTTATGGAAACAGATATTCTGGTTAAATACACGTACTGCTGAATGACACTGATACTGTAGAAGATTGAAGAGGATTGTTCTCACTTTTCAACCTCATAATCTCATTCCTTGCACAAACCACCAAATTGTATGATCCTATTCTCCCTCCCCCTGTCCTTTTTCCCCCCTTACTGTCAGGTGCTTTTCCTGGGCATACGGGGATCAAAGGAAACCTAGAATATAAGTGGTTATTGTGAGCTTGAAACACTATATCTCTGAACATAAGAGAGAAAATGGGAAGAGGATGCTGACTGCATTTTGGCATCTCTGGATCTGTTGGTATTATCGTAAAGAGCAGGTGGGGGCCGATAAGCTCTCACAGGGTGCCTCATTAAAGGCTAACACAGTGACTATTATTGGATCAGATCACATCAGGTGGAGAGGAGCTGAGCTAGCTGAGCCTATGCTGACACCTGAGGCAGCCTACTCTGCTCTGACCTTGGCAATCAACTGCCAAGGTCAGCTTTAATTCCTCCATCTGGCTAGGAGAGATCTTGGGGTAGAAAAGGGAGAAGAATATGTAGCACTGACCACTTCTACCCAAGGACAACTTCCAACCCAACCACCCAACCCAGGTGTTGAGGGGATGTGCCTAAGAAAGGGCTGCCTTTAGTGAGCCAAAAAAGAAGGGTGGGAAATGCCCATCCCTGTTCTCAGAGGCAGAAATGAAAAGTCTTTCTTTAGGGCACTTGCACCTTTTGCAGTAGGAAGGCTCCATCCCTTCTCCAGCAAACAGCCTGGCTGGTGGAAAGCTTTGCATATTGTTTCCCTCGCTCCTATCTATTAACAAACAAGGAGTTCAGACCTGACACCTTAATGCTCTCATCTGCGAATGCTCTTGCTATTGTGAAAGCAAAGGTGGGGGCAGAGCACACCAAGCAGCTGCTCCAGACATTCGTTCTGGCTCTGTGTGTGTGTGTATTCCCCCTCCTCTGCGTGTGCATGTGTGTGTGTGTTCCCCCTCCTGCCTATGTGTATTCCCCCTCCTGTGTGTGTGGGAGGGGGGAGTGTATTCCCCCTCCTTCCCTGCCTGAAATAAATCCTGCCCGCCTGCACGTCCCAAACAGAAAGTATTTATTTATTTGCATGTCATGTGTATAATGTGGTGGAAACCAAGACTGATATTTGTGGTTGGGAGAAGATGACTTTCACCTTTCAGGATCACTCTCTTAAATAAAAAGGAATTGACCAGCTCTGGGCGTAAGCATTTATCTTGAGTTTGTGGTCATTATCTTTATTATATTGCCTTGGCAATAAATAAATCTAGTAGTTACTACCCCACAATAAAACTGTAGTGTATGGGACACCTCACTATTACTTTCTTAATAATCTGCCACCTCTTTACCTTTAAATCTTTCCAGCCCTGTCTTCCCCCTTGTCTACAAGGATCTATCTTCACCCCTCGAGGTGCAGAGCGCGCTGCTCATTTTTATACTTTGTGATCACAATAAGTTTTCCTGTCTAGACTTTCCATTTTTCCTCCAATTTCCCCGCTCCCCGCCTGAATCCGCTCCTCGACCCCCAGCGGTACTTTCCAGGGCTTCAAGCTTTTGTCATCCCACGTGAGCCACTCTTAGGAGGCTTGCACTGGAGCTAGGGGAGAGTGCCCAAATCCCAGCAAGTTTTAGCTTCAGGTGAGAGCCGGCACTGAAAACCCTGGTGCAGGGGCACCCTGGGCCATATCAATCGCTTGCCCCCGGGTTTCCCAAGACATCTGGCCACCGTCACAAGAAGCTTTGTCAGTCAAAAAAATAAATCAAACTCCCGACGGGGTCTCTGGTCTCCTTGTGGGCTGCTTTCTAGCAGCAAAAAGGTGTCCAAGAAGCGGGGGAGCACGGCAGAGCGGGGATCCCGGCTGGCGGAGACAATGGCTCTGCTGTGCATGGGCAGAAGGCGCCTGGCCGTGGGGGGATTAGCCGCTGGGGAAGCGGCGGAGCACCCGGCTCCCGGGGGATCGCTCCGGCTGGGCACCCTAGCGAGCCCCCCTGCACCCCGGAAGGGCTGGGTGCGGTGCCAGGGGCTCTCCCTCCTGCTGCTAAGCCCCCTCCTCCTCCCGGCTGTTGGGGGATGCAATCCCTCCCTGAGGACCAAAGCCTGGCTGCCCAGGTCTCAGCATCCCAAGGAGCAGCCAGCCCAGGGACAGTCCTGAATCACCCCCTCTTCAAATAACCACCCCGCCGCGCTGCACCCAGACAGCGGCGGCAAAAGGATCCCGACCAAATGCCACCCTTCCCCGGGAGAGGGGTAGCAGACAGGTTAGATCAGGAAAGAAAAATAAACAGAGGAGGGCTTGCCTTTCTCTTCCTTTTGTCTTTACTCTTGGTCTGTCAACAAATTGTCCTGATGACCACCCGGGCTAGGCTTGTTTTTGCTTTTAGACAGACAAACAGCGCCAGATCCCAGGCTAAACACTGAAAACGAGCCACTAAAACCCATTACTGAGCTGGTGAACTCCTCACCTTCCCTCCTGCTCTTTTTTTTTTAAAGAAAATTCCAAGCACAATAATATTTATTTACAGTCACGATGCTGCGCGTATGTTTCTTTTAATTGTATTTTACCGCGATCATTCAGCCTTGCTTTTAAAACAAGCGGGGTGGAAAAATATTCACATTTGGGACGGGGGGGGGTGCGTTTTTATTTATACCTTTGACATTTAAAAGAGCATAATTAATTTGTCCTGCTTGCATTAACATTGTTGAGGAAGGTTTGAGAAACCTAACCAGCAAGAGGGGGGAGGAGGAGGGTAGGGGGAATAGAAGCTCGCCTGCAAAGGTTGGTATTTTTTTTCTTTCAGATGTGTAATCAATCACTCGACTAGGAGGCAGCAAAATTGTAAAGATTCGATAGATTAAAATGCAAATGAAAGGTAGAAAAAGAAACATTAACATGGCAATCAAAGATTTAATAATCGTAAATCTCGGTGGGTTTTTTTGTTGCAGCTGCAGTTTGTGTGTGTTTTTTATGTTTTAATCATGTTCGTTCTATAAATAAATAATTTCGGAAACGAGACTAATTTTTCACTATTTTAACCGTGGGCTATGGCACTAAATATATATGTTTTCTAAAGTATTGCAGAGTCTAATTGCAAAGTATAATATCAGATGGCAAAGGGTGAGCTCAAAACCAGGAAACGGTTAAGTTTGATTAGTTCCCATTTGAGTTTGAAGTGTGGAGATGAATCTTACTGCTTACGATTATTTTATTTTCGAATTAAAAGCCTTCCTCCTTGTGAAGTTGTCTTTGAAATCTGAATGTGCACGCAGAGGGAAACAACTGGTATTTCTTTACATTGATCATGGTAGCACTGATTTTCACTGCTGTGGGAAATATCAGGGAAAGAAATTAGAAATGCCTGAAAAAGAGGTTTGATTTGACTGCTGCAGCACAAACATTACCCCCAAACTCATTTATTAAAGGATTGTTTCATCTTCAAAAATCACGGACTGAAGGCTTACCGATGTAGCAAACCAACAGTAGTAACTGGATAGCAAATCCAGTTAAACACTCTCATTTGATCAGCTGGAGTATTTGTTAGAGAGGGATGTTGCCTTTTTTTTTCTTGCTGTAGATCTGCATTGAAATGGCTATTACACATTGACTGTTTTTGTTTCTTACCGTATGTAGAGTCTGATGAAATGGTCTATGTATGGGCTCGGGTAGAAATGTACCTGAATAGTCTCTAAGCAAGAAGCCCCAGAACAATTCTTTTAACATTGGAGTGCAACACATGGACTTAATTTTGTATTTCAGGAGGGAAAAGAGTTAATCTTTACTTCACTGGTAATCTTTTTTGGAGTAGTGGGATAGCGAAGGAGGGAAAAAAAATCCTTGTCTGGTCACATTTTCTTTTTAATAGGGTGACTCTTTTTCTCCGTGTATGATGTGATCAATGTTAGGTGGACCATCTCCACTACCCCAAATTAAAATAAAAAGAGAAATACAGAAAATAGGCTGGTTTTGCAAAAACCCTTACTTAAACGTGGCACAATGAGTTGGATCTGTCTCCTTCCCCGCCTCTGGCTAAACAAATCAAGTTTTCACTGTTTAGATATCCCTGTCACAGCCCAATATCGCATTTAGTTTAAAATTACACTGTTTTTTTCCTCCCTTCTCCTTTGTGTTTCCTCCTCCCTTATTTCAGTTCTCAGCAACACGATGACTTGATTTCCCTGAGATTACCCAAACTCGACACAGTTCTTGTGCTATGCTGCTTAACTACTTAAATACTCCCTTTTATTGGCAAATGAACTTCATTTGGGGCTTGGGAAGTTGCTTGTTTATTTCGGGTGCAGAAATGTGCAATGGATTTTTTTTCTCTTTTCTTTTCTTTTTACATTCTTCTAGTAATCAAACCTTGAAGCCGTCACCCACCTAAACCGATGTGATCTAACAAGAAGATGGTGATGATCACTCCAATTTGCAGCCCCTATTAATTAAACTGGAGTGCGGGAGAGAAAATTGGGGGTTAACTCTGGTTCTTTAAAGTAGTGACGCTGGTAAATGCTTCCAGATACGGTCTTTGCGGATTTCTCTCTATAGTTTCATTCGTTAGATGGAGCTGGAGGTAGCTGCTACTTTTGAAGAGGGACGCTGACACTTATGCACAAGTTAGATTTGATCACTTGCAGAGAGTACACGCAAAGTCTCCCGCCCCGCCTCGCAAAATAGGAAAGGAAGGGGGGGAAGAAAGCCCTCCCCACAATGTGGCTACATTTTCATTTCGTTGAGATGCAAGACAGGTACTTGATTTAGCATTTCAGCAAAAGGTTACACAAACCGCGAGTTTTTTTAGAAGTGTTGGGGTGTCCCTCCAGGGTCAACACTAGATCAGATGGGTTTTTGTTTTGGACTTTTTTTTTTTTTTTTTGCATGCGGGCTTAAAGATAATGAGTACTTGTATTAAGGAGAGAGAGAGGGACAAACAGTACTTTGG